>NC_045957.1:42983043-43354629 GCF_010909765.2 Amblyraja radiata | reverse complement strand
GGCACAGCGATCTGAGGACGGTGACGCAAAGATAAGCGCACCCACCAGCGTGACAAAGCCGGGCCGGGGGGACAGACAATCGGGCCTCTCCGGAGTGGAGGTCTTCCCCTGTGACAGGTAGAGAGGAGAGAGGAGAGAGGGAGGGAGGAGAGGGGAGGAGGTGAGAAGAGGAGGGGAGGGGGGGCGTGACTCTCTGGAAACCCACAGCTGGAATGAGCGCGCAGGGAATGAGAGGGGCGGGGCTTCACGAGCTGCGCCGACAGTGAGGAGAACCTCGTTCAGTGCGTGAGCGATCTGCAGAACAAAGTTCCTATAGCTGAGCGCAGCTCTAGGATCTTTGCTGCAGAATATTCTCGTTCTATCAGCGCCTTTTGAAGAACGGGGGGGGTGAGTAGAGTAACGTACCTTGTGGAAAACTGCGCATGCGCATTGACAGCATCTGCATTAATCCACAGCGGCGGGGGGGGGGGGGGGGGCAGGAGGCAGGTGGGCCTTGATTGGTGGGCATGTGGGCATTGTGATGTCAGCAGCTGGCAAGCGGTGATTATTTTTTTTAAAGTGAGTTTTGTGAACAATCTTATTCAAAATCTGGGGAAATAATAGACCAAATTTAGAGAGGAGTGGATTTCTGAAATCATAAGTTAAATCCCTACCGAAATATGTAAAAATCTCCGCGTTGTTGCATCTGGTTTTTGAGGAAATACGTTTCAAAGGCAAAATGACACACACCCACACACCCACACCCCCACGCCCCCACACACCCCCACACAGTTTAAAAAGTACACAGACAGATAAGATATGATATGATGACTATCTTTCAACTAAGTCCCTAAATCTGCCAGTTTCTGTAAGATTCACTTGCCATCAGTATATGTTGGGAATTGCCAGACAATGTTCAGGATGAAAACAGTGAAAGAGGAGAATGCTTGGCACTAGTATTCAGTCAGGTATTTTGAACTATATTGCTGCACTTTTATAATGTTTCTTTGATGGTGAAAAACTTGCATTAAAAATGCAAGGGCTACAAGGTGGCACAGCGGTAGAGTTGCTGACTTACAGTGCCAGAGATTCAGGTTCGATCCTGACCATGTGTGCTGTCTGCATGGAGTTTGTATGTTTTCCCCGTTACCGTGTGGGTTTTCTCCGAGAACTTTGGTTTCCTCCAACACTCCAAAGACGTAGAGGTGTGTAGGTTAATTGACGGTATAAATGTAAATTGCTCCTAGTTTGTGTAGGATGGTGCTAATGTGCAGGGATAGATGGTCGGCACGGACTCGGTGGGCTGAAGGGCTGCTGTATCTCTGAACTAAAAACTAAATTCTTAAGGGGTTGGACAGGCTAGATGCAGGAAGACTATTCCCGATGTTGGGGAAGTCCAGAACTAGGGGTCACAGTTTAAGGATAAGAGGGAAGTCTTTTCGGACCGAGATGAGAAAATAATTTTTTACACAGAGAGTGGTGAATCTCTGGAATTCTCTGCCACAGAAGGTAGTTGAGGCCAGTTCATTGGCTATATTTAAGAGGGAGCTAGATGTGGCCCTTGTGGCTTAAGGGATCAGGGGGTATGGAGAGAAGGCAGGGATGGGATACTGAGTTGGATGATCAGCCATGATCATATCGAATGTCGGTGCAGGCTCGAAGGGCCGAATGGCCTACTCCTGCACCTATTTTCTATGTTTCTATGTTTCTAAACTAAAAATGACAGTTTACGAGCAAAATTTGAAGTGGAGGCATTTTAAAACAGCAACCACTCTGGATTGAAGACCCTTCATGAGATTTACTGCATTTTTTTGCTTGCTTGCAGCAAGAAGCTATCTTCTGGCCTTCCCTGTACCTGGAGCTGCCTGAGAATGGAATGTTAATTACGGAGCACTTTGTTTGGATTTGGCCACTTCCATCAAAAACCTGATGTGGGGGGAAGGGGGAATGCAGCATATGGGAATGAGAATTTGAGTGCCTTTGCGCCTCACACGTATGCCACAGCAGCTATAGAAAAAAGCAAATTTATTTTGTATCAGGCAAAAATTGGGCAGGGCCCAATAAAAATTTCAAATGCTAAGATTGCAGCAGGTAAGAGCCACACATATTCAGTACAGCTGTGGATGAAAAGAAGCTGTTCTGTGTGATTCTGTTTTTCATCTGCTCTGAGCACAGGGGAGTTATTCACACTGCGAGGAAGGAGGTGGCAGAGATGCTGGTGAATGCCAAGATCAACCTTAGGATCGCTTGATCCAGATTGAAAAGATATTTGTAATTCTGAGATAATCTGCTCACATAAAGTAGCCTGCCTCCTTTCAGCAAGGGCAAAATATGCACACCATGCTGTTGGAATCTTGATCAAAACACAAACTAACAGGAATAACTCTGCGGGTCAGGCAGCATCTGTGGGGGGAATTGAAAGGCGACGTTTCGGGTCACAACCTTCCTTAGACTCAGGTCTCCTATCCACTCCCTCGGAAACTTTGCCTATCCATTCCCACTACAGATGCTGCCTGACCTGCTGAGTTACTCCAGCACCCTGTGTTTTGAGCTGTTTTTCTCAGCCTCCCCTGCAAAGAGCTCAGACATTGGTACGACAGATTCTCATATGTGTCCATCCTGCAATCTGTAACTTAAAGCTGCAGATGAGCCCCGAATGTTCCCGAAGAAATTCATGTATAGAGATAAAAGTTATAGAGATAAAAAGAACTGCAGTTGCCAGTTTACAAAAAAAAGACAGAAAGTGCTGGAGTAACTCAGCAGGTAAGGCAGCATTTCTGGAGCATGGATAGGTTCTGTTCTGTGGAGATATTGCCTGACAAGCTGAGTAACTACAGCACTTACTCCAGCACTGAGTTACTCCAGTATCTTTTTTTGTCATATAAGATTTGTTTGCTATTATGATGATCATATGTGGTGGACATCTAGGTGCTATTTCTGGGTTTTACAACCTCTCAACTTTACTCCGTTGCTTGCAGGAAAGAAAAACTCATAAGGGAAGGAGCCAATGATTTCAACCCTCAGGGACTGCAAATGCTCATTTACACAAAAAGACGCAAAGCGCTGGAGTAACTCAGTGGGCCAAGCAGCATCTCTGGAGACCCCATAGGTAGACAAAAATGCTGGAGAAACTCAGCGGGTGAGGCAGCATCTATGGAGAGAAGGAATGGGTGACATTTCAGGTCGAGACCTTTCTTCAGACTCTCTGTGTTCATTTGAAAAGAGTCTCTCAAAATCTTTCAGAAGAGAAACATAAAGGTAATGCCTTTCCCAATATCAATAATGATACCAAACCTTTGCTGTTCTTTTTCTAAATGAGTTTGTATGCTCACTCACACTCTGAGCCACACACGACAACAAGCCATAAATACATTTTGAAGAGTTGTCACAGAAGCACCAATCTGTTGTAATTCCATCAGTTCTGTGACCTCTGTGAATCTCCCAATGGCTATTAAAAAAAAAGTATTCAGCACCTTCCATCATTCATTCGGCTAGTCACAATCACGACCACAGATATGTTCACCCAGAGGGTTTAATCAGTGTGGAGGGAGCACTGGGTAAATCACAGGGATTCGTACCTATCAAGACTCGACTGTAAAAGAAAATCGATTTTCGAAGCTCAGCATTTTCAAACACCATTGCAGGCAATGCAGATCCTGTGACAGAACCTGCACTATATATAGAACCACTGAAGATCAAAAACTGCCACTGTTGGAAAACCAAAACATAAACAGAAAATGTTGGATCCATTCAGCAGAGCAGGAAACATCTGTGAAAGAGAAGCAGCGTTCATGTTTCAGTTAAAGACCCTTTAACAATGACCCTTCTTCAAACTGAAATGTTCGCCCTGTTTCTCTTTCCATCTCTTTTAACAGGTGAATATTTCCAACCTTTTGCGGGTGTTTTATTTAATATAGAATCGTTTACTGGAAACCCAGCCCTACAAAGTATCTCACAGCTCCAGGGGCACCAGTAATGTAAATCTTGATGTCAGAGGACATGCTCAGAGGGAGAATTGTACACAACAAATCCTTATATTGCTTCCAAGGCAAACTTAGGTATTCTCGGTAGACTAGACCTGCACAAACAGGGTAGGGGAGTATGGAAGAGAGGGTTACTGTTATAATGTATATCAAAGGGAACTGAGACTTGTTAAGAGAAAAAATATCCAGTTAGTGGAGCTGCAACCTCACAGCAACCCAAGTTTATAACTCTGATGTAAAACACAAAGTGCTGGATTAACTGAATGGCTCAGGCAGCAGAGGGGAGTGAGGGGGGGGGGGGGGTCAATAGATTACATTTCAGAACAGGACCCTTCTTCAGACCCAAAAAAGTTGCCTAACCATTTACCCTACGGATGCCCGCTAATCCATTGGGTTACTCCAGCCCACTTTGTGTTTTGCGTAAATTTCCAGCATCTGCAGCTTCTCGTATCTCCTTAATTTGGATTCCAGTGCTGTCTCTGGGGACATGCACATTCTCTCTGTGACCGTGTGGGTTTCCACTGCGACTGGTCTGGTTTCTTCCCACATCCCAAAGACATGTGGATTAGTAGGTAACTGGACACTACAAATACTCTATATGGCAGACATGTGGGGAATGTTGGCGGGAATGAGTGGAGAATAGATTACAAGGAAAGTTATTGAAAGACGGATGTCGTTTTGGGGCTGGCATAGATTTGATGGCTAAAATAGCCTCCTTCTATGTCACAGGGAAATAAATAAAACAAAGACAATTTTGTTCGTAGTTGTTTTGGACAGTTTTGATTGCTTTGTTCCAGTGTTTTATTTGGTGATGGTTTTCATTCTGGCACCTCTATAAAGTTTAAAAATTATATTTTCAGATATTTAGAATTCTTAAGATTACAAAAAGATTACTGAATTTTAAGAAATAAAAAGCATATATATTATTTAACTTAGGCAGTCAGGCCCTTAAACAGCTGAAGCAGTTTATAGAGCAATAATCCACCATCAAAACCAACAACAAGGAACGATATGCATATCTGCATTTTTTGTCGACAAAATAATATTGCTTTGCATATTCACCACTTTTGATGCCTTTGTAAAACCATTCGCTCTTTTCCCCTGATATGATCCTAATCTCTGTTATAGGAATGTAAACATAACTCTTGACTTTTGCTTCTTCAAATCTTCTTTTAAACTCCTCTCCAGTAGCCTTTGCAACCTCTGAAAAAGATGGGATCTCCTTAAAGCAGTATGACTAATGCCATACAATCCCTCTTTTGACAAACAGATTAAATTCACAATCCTTTAATTACTCATCACTCATCCAAAAATTAAATATCCCATAAGCGAATCATCCCATATGACAGTGTAACGAAAAGCAGCCCAATACACAAGAACACAAGAAAATACATTACCTTAGCTTAAGGCTCTATCTAAAATTCCCAGCAATATAACACCTCCTCTAAATTCAAATCACAAATTCAGTTTGGTTTGTTGTTACGTGTACCGAGGTACAGTGAAAAGCTTTTGTTGCGTGCTATCCAGTCATCGGAAGGACAATACATAATTACAATTGGGCCATTTACATGATAGATACATTATAGATACATGATACAGGAATAACGTTAAATGCAAAGTAAAGCCAGCAAAGATAGTCTGCTGGGACACCAATGAGGTTGATAGTAGTTCAGGACTGCTCTCTAGTTGTTGTAGGATGGTTCAGTTGCCTGATAACAGATGGAAAGAAACTGTCCCTGAATCTGGAGGTGTGCAAATTCATTCCAGAACCATTTTATATATCATTATTACCTCAAAAATACACCTTTAACCGATATATCTACATCTACAACTTCTCTGTCATTTCTGAAACTGACAAACAGGACGTTTCTTAAACAAAATCAGAAGTGAAGCTTCATTGTATTCTACCTTTGGTCTGAGTACACACAGAACTATGGCAGAAACAAGAAATCTAAAGCATCATTACTTTTACTCATCATAAGAACAGAAAACATTGAAATACTCAGCAGGTCAGGCAGTATCGGAAGTGAGTTCATGTTTTGCATCCATTACATTTTATTAGTTCTGAAGAAGGGTCAATGGTTTGAAATATTAACTCTGTAGCTCATTCCACGGATGCTGCTTGTTACAGCATTTTCTCTATTATTTCAGATTTCAAACATCTGCTGTATTTACTAGAGCTCCCCTTGCGTTCATAAGATCTAACTCTGTTGCTCTCTCCTCAGATGCTGCGCATTTCAGCATTTTCTCCTTTCTTTCAGATTTCAAGCATCTGCAGTTTTTACCAGAGCTTTGTGTTCCTCACATTTTGAGCTCTCTTGCAACTCTTTTCTTCACCCTGATGTTGATGGTAACGTGCTCAGCTGCTTAAGCATTAAGTAATGCAATTCCTTCAGTAAAGTCTTCCACCTACCCTCCTCCCTCCTTAACTCTATTCTGCATCAATTAATCAAATATTTATTATACCATTTTCCTCCTTACCCATGTATGATCTTTTAAACCCTGATATGAATTGGCTTGGAAAGTTTTCCTCCCTTTAAAACACCTTTAAAAACTTGAATATTGCAAATTGTTGCTTTAATCCTTGTGATCAATCAATCGATTGATTGATTGAATGATACAGCATTTAAACAGGCTCTTTGAACCACCGAGCATACACCGATAATCGATCAACCCATTCACACTAGTTCTATGTAATCTCACTTTAGCATCCACTCCCCACACACAGGGGTAATTTATAGAGGCCAATTCATTTAGTTTAGTTTAGTTTTGAGATACAGCGCGGAAACTGGCCCTTCGGCCCACCGCACCGACCAGCGATCCCCACACATTAACACTATCCTATATTAACTAGGGACAATTTGCAATATTTACCAAAGCCAATTAACCTACTAACTGTACGTCTTTGGAATGTGGGAGGAAACCGGGGCACCTGAAAACCCACGAGGTCACGGGGAGAACGTATAAACTCCATACAAACAGCATCCATAGTCAGGATTGAACCTGGATCTCTGGCGCTGTAAGGCAGCAGCTCTACCGCTGCGCCACCGTGCCGTCCAGTTCTTCTAGATGTTGGAGAAAACTGGAGCACCCAAAGGAAATCCTCGTGGTGAGAATGTGCCAACTCCTACAGACAGAACCCGAGTTCAGGATCAAACCCGGGTCTATGGCTCTGTGAGGCAGCAGGTCGATCAGTTGCGCCACTGTACAGCAGTGGTCTGAAATGCATTACTAGTCTATGTGGATTGTGGTGAATGAATCAGATCGCTGAATCATTTAGCTTGAAGGTTGCAGAGAAGATTATTTCTCTCCATTTGCAGGTCTCCACATGAACATCCACGTTGACCTTTTTGCTGATGCCAGAAATCCCACACTGGTGTTAGGCATGAATAACCCTCTGAATAAAGTTGTATTGACTTGCAATTATATTGCACAAGGCTGTTTACTTTAGCTTTATGTGAATGAACACTGATTTCATTCTGGAAAGAAAAGCAATGAAATCATTTTTGGGCTGTTTCTTGTCAGGACGGAAATTTGATCATGATCTTGTTGTGCGATGCATCCTTGCAATTTCCATGTTAGGGATTCCTGGGATGAGTCATACTTGTGCAACATTCTCTTTCGAGCAGTACAAGAGAATGTAAACCACATTGTCCTGGAGACACCTTTGCCTCAAATGCCCTTAAGAAACTGTTGAAACAATTGGGAAACTTTATAAATTGCTGTTGCCCACCCAGTGTAGATATTCCCACATCACCGATGGGGAGAGAATCAGTGAATATTGTAACATAGTGGATGGGATTCCAATATATACTCAGGTCAGGATGGAGGGTAGAATGGAACTTGCAGGCTCTGGGTATTCCCAATTGCCCACTATACTTGCCCTTCTTGGTTGGGGAACTGCTATTAGAGTTGGGGTCGGTACAGTGTTATTGTGGCGGCATGGTGGCAATACAGTAGAGTTGCAACCTTACAGCGCAAGAGACCCAGGTTCGATCCTGACAATGAGTACTGTCTGGACAGAGTTTGCACGTTCTCCCCATGACCACGTTTTCCCCGGGTGCCCCAGTTTCCTCCCATACTCCAAAGACATACAGGTTTGCAGGTTTGTAGGTTAATTGGCTTTGGTTAAATTGTAAATTGTCCCAAGTGAGTAGGATAGTGTTAGTGTGCAGGGATGGCTGGTTGGCAAGGACGCGGTTGGCCGAAGGGTCTGTTTCGGCGCTGTATCTCTAAACTATAAAAAAAGTAGCCTGGATAAATAATTGCAGCAGAGTTTGTAGATGACACACAGTGTTGGTGATAAAGAGGATGAATATCTTGAGCGGTTGGCAGGCTAACAAGCAAGTGGACTGCTTGGATGGTGTTAAGCTTTTAGATGTTGGTGCTGTACTGATCTAGGCAAGTAGATACTATTTGATCAGGCCTTTTAGATGGTGGGGTGGGGTGTTGGGGTGTCAGGAGATGAGTCATTCACCACAGAGTATCTAGTTTCAGAACTATTATTTATGTGGTTTGTTCTTCTGCTTAATAGTGACCATATCTATATTGGGCCTCAACAATAGTAGCGCCTTGTTTGTCAAGTGTCTCGTTAGAGATCTTTACTGCCCTGGTTCTTACGAGGCTTTAGTGATAAAATGCCACTTGTCAACTCATGTACGACTGCTGCCCAGGTTTAAGTGCATGCAATGTCAATGGCTTCTTTAGTTGAAGAGCTGTAAATGGATTTGAACATTGTGCAATGAAAATCAACCCTCCCTACTTTGATCTTATAACAGAATGGTGGTTTGTAAAAGGAGTTGATTGGGAATAGGACACTGCTCTGGTGAGCTCCTGGGAAGACTCTGTCCAACACTGCTCTGAAGAAGTGAATCGACCCAAAATGTCACCCATTCCTTCTCTCCAGAGATGTTGCCTGTCCCACTGAATTACTTCAGCATTTTGTGTCTAAGTACAATATCTTCTTATGTATCAGATACTACTCCGACTGCTGGAGTGCTTTTTCATTTCAAAATAGGCTCATTCTATTGTACAGAAATGACTGACTGGATTGCAATTCATGCCATTATCTTCATGCCAATGCTTGTCAGCTATAACATGACAACTTTCTCACAGGGAAAGCTAATACGTGCAGAATGAAAATATTTACTTTATGGATCCCTCCCAGTTCCTCTATTGCAAAAGGAAATGATGGTACGGTTAAGTATGTACATGACTAAGCGGGTGGGTTTGCCATTTCCTCTTTTAACTTAACAAGTAAAGCTTTTGTAATTGATGAACTAACCTCAGATGGAAAGACTATGATATATTTTGGGCAGCAGAGTGACGCAAGGGCGGTGCAGTGGTGCAGCGGTAGAACTGTTGGCTCACAGCTTCAGAGACCCGAGTTCGATCCTCACTACAAGTGCCATCTGTACTGAGTTTGTACGTTCTCCCTGTGATCACGGAGCTCTCTCCGGGTACTCGGTTTCCTCCCATATTCAAAAGACGTGCAAGTTTGTAGGTTAATTGGCTTCTGTAAATTGCCCCTAGTGTGTAGGATGCAAGAGTGGGATAATATAGAACTAGTGTACCGGTGATCAATCATCGATGTAGACTCGGTGGGTCAATGGGCTATTCCCATGCCAAGTAGGCGATACAGAGACATGCCCAGTAGCCCTGTTGTCTCACAGATCTGATGACTCTAAAATGATAAATTCAGTCCTCACTTTCTGTGCTGTTTGTGGAGTTTGCATGTTCGCTAAAACTAGAACTAGAATCAAGAACAGCTTCTTCTCTGTTGTCATTAGTCTTTGAATGGACCGGGTCAATAGTATGGCCTTGGGAGTGTGGTGGAGCAGAGGGATTTAGGTACATGCAGGTACATAGTTCCCTGAAAGTGGTGTCACAGGTAGATAGGGTGGTACAGATGGCTTTCAGTGCGTTGGCCTTCATCAGTCAGGCTATTGAGCATTGAAGTTGGGAAAGACACAAAATGCTGGAATAACTCAGTGGATTAGGCAGGATCTCTGAAGGAAAGGAATAGGTTACGTTTCAGGTTGTGACCCTTCTTCAGACTGAGAGTCAGGGGAGAGGGAATCTAGAGGCATGAAAAGGTGCAGAACCAATTGCATCCGGCACCGGTGTCACAAGAACAATGGAGTCCACAATGGTTCATTGTTAGCTGTGGAAGAGGTGATAACGAAGGGATTTATGCATGCGAACAGTGGGACTGGCAAGACAACTAGAGTTCAGTTCACTACAGTTTAGTTTATTTTTGTGTGTACCGAGGTACAGTGAAAACCTTTGTCATGGTGGAGGGACAGAGAGAGAAGGAATGCAAGGGCTATTTGAAATTAAAGAAATGAATGTTCATACCACTGGGTTGTAAGCTGCCCAAACGAAATATGAGTTGCTGTTCCTCCAATTAGTGTGGGCCTTACTCTGACAGTGGAGGAGGCCCAGGACAGAAATGTCAGTAGGAGAATGGGAAGGAGAGTTGAAATGTTTGGTAACTGGGAGACCATGTAGGCCAAGGCGACTGAGCAGAGGTGTTCAGCAAAACAATCACGCAGTGTGCGCATGGTCTTGCCGATATATATTAGTCCAGAGTGAGAGCAAAGGATATAGTAGATGAGGTTGGAGGAGTTACAAGTGAACCTTTGCCTAACCTGAAAGGACTTTGGGGGTTCCTGGAAGGGGTAGTGGGGGGAGGTATAGTGACAGGTGTTGCATCTTCTGCGGTTGCAGGGGCAGGTACCTGGGGAGGGGGTGGCCTGGGTGGGAAGGGATGAGTTAACCGGGGAGTTGCGGTGAGAACTGTCTCTGCAGAAAGTGAAAAGGGGAGGAGGTGGGAAGATGTGGCTAGTGGTGGGATCCCGTTGGAGGTGGCGAAAATATTGGAGGACTAAGTGCTGTATGCGCACATACAGTACGTCGAATTACAAGCCCAGTGCCGTCAAACGTCCATCATCCATTAACCCAATCATCCACGGGATCATTCTCGTCAACCTCCTCTGGACCCTTTCCAATGCCAGCACATCCCTCCTCAGATATGGGACCCAAATTTGCTCACAATACTCCAAATGTGGTCTGACCAGTACCTTAGCATCACATCCCTGCTTTTATATTCTAGTCCTCTCAAAATGAATGCTAACTTTGCATTGCCCTTCCTTACAACTGATTCAACTTGCAAAGTAACCTTTTGGGAATCTTGCACCAGCAGTCCGAAGTCCCTTTGCACCTTCACTTTCTGAATCTTCTTCCCATTTAGAAAATACTCTACACCTTTATTCCTTTCTAACAAAGTGCATGACTACAATAATTTGCTACACTCTATTCCATCTGCCACTTCTTTGCCCACTCTCAAAACTTGTCCAAGTCCTTCTGTAGACTTCCTACTTCCTATACAGTAGCTGTCCCTTCACCTATCTTCATTTAATTCACAAACCTGGCCACAAAGCCATCAATTCTATCATCCAAATCATTGATATACAACGTGAAGAGTAGCAGACCCATGACTCATGCGGAACACCACTAGTCAATGGCAGCCAACCAGAAAAGCCCTCTTTAGTCCCACTCTTTGCCTTCTGCCATTCAGCCAACTTTCTATCCATGCTAGTGTCTTCCCTCTGATTCCGTGGTCTCTCATTATGTCATAAGGGGCTAACTTTTGATGTTTTCAATGATGATGATGATGATGATTGCCAATTAGTGCTATCTTGAAATGTTTCTAACATGCGGTCAACTTTCTAATCTTATAGTTGTATACTTTGATTGATTCATTCTCTCTTTACTGAAGTATATCATACTGACTCAAATCTCCTTGATCTATCTCTGGAGGGAGTTACCCAGGGACACCCATGGTCTATAAGTTATAATCCTGAATTCAGTAATTAAATAGGGATGTATCTAAAGATACAAAATTTATGATGGACATTTTTCAAATAATTGATCCTGTCAAAATGCAACAGACATTCAGTTTAAATTCCAGTTGGAATATTTTGGAGGACCAAGTAACCAAGAACCAAGAAACAAGAAGTGGAATACTGCATGTAAAAATGAAAATTAATAGAAAATAATGGCAGTTTAGTTTAGTTTAGAGATACAGCATAAAAACAGGCCCTTTGGCCCACCGAGTCCGAGCCAACCATAGATTTCCCATTCATACTAGTTCTGTTATCTCACTTTCACATCCATTCCCTACACATGAGGGGCAACCTTTCCCTACAAACCCGCACATCTTTGGGATGTGGGAGGAAACCGGGAGTACCAGAAAAAAATTATGCGGACACTGGGAGAATATGCAATGTACTAGATAAATATAGTTAAGCTTACAGGCTGATAACCTTTCATCAAAACCTTAAATGTTTATTTAAAATTCTACATCACAAACTTTCTCTCTTTAGCAACATTGGTTGGTTCTTATTGTGAGCCATATGTTACCTTACTATGAAGATAGACATAAAATGCTGGAGTAACTCAACGGGACAGGCAGCATCTCTGGAGAGAAGGAATGGGTGACGTTTCCGGTTGAGACCCTTCTCCAGAGATGCTGCCTGTCCCTCTGAGTTACTCCAGCATTTTGTGTCTATCTTTGGTTTAAATCACCATCTGCAGTTCCTTCCTACACTGTAGCCTTAATATGGTTTGGTTATTAGGGAGATTTTCGGAGCTGTATTATTAATGGAGTCATTCCTGTGTTCGCTAATTATGTCGGACATTCTTATCAATCTTATAGCGAAGACTAATAGTTTAATAAACCAAAATAATAATATTTATTGAATCTATAGTAATCATTTTGAATGGAATTGAATTGAACTGAATTTGACAGATACAGCATGGAAACTGGTCCTTTAGCCCACCAAGTCCACACCAACAATCGATCACCTGTTCATACTGTCATATCTACCCCACTTTTACATCCACTCCTACAAGCTAGGGGAAATTATGACGGCAAATTAACCTGCAATTCTGTACTATTTGGGTTGTGGGAAGAAACCAGAGCATCCAGAGGAAACCTGTGTGGTTACAAGGAGAACGTACAAGCAAACTCCACAAAGACAGCACTCGAGGTCACGATGAAACCAGGTACTCTGTGCTGTGAGATAGCAGCTCCACTGTGCCGCCATCAACTGAATGCACTTGTGAAATGGTATCTTGAGAAACACCGTGAGGCTTATTAAAACAGGGGCGACACGGCAGTCCAGCAATTAATATTGGTTTTTCCACATATAAACAACAACTTATTATCATGTTAGATAGACACAAAAAGCTACAGTAACTCAATGGGTCAGGCAGCATCTCTGGAGAAAAGGAATAGGTGATGTTTCGGGTCAGGACCCTTCTTCAGACTTCTGTATCCCTGTAAATTGTCCTCAGTAGGAGAATCAGGGTGTAGTTGATAGGTATGTAAAAGAGGATAGGTTACAGGGAAACAATTGAGGAAATGGAATGATTGGATTGCTCCAAGAGTTGCAATAGATCCGATGGGCGGAATGGGCTCTTTCTAAATTATGGGGAAAATAATAACATATGAGAAGCTAATTTTCCAGATTGAATGTAGACTATAGACTAAAACAGCTGAAGGAAGACTTTTCATTACACAAACAAACAAGCACTGAGGTTTGCAATGCCAGGATAGCAGAGTGGTGCCTTTTAAGAAGATTGTTGCTTATTATTCATTCCATAGGAGGCTGTAAAGCAGTTTCTGTATCGCTGTACTACAGAAGGATCAAAGGCACTTCAACATTTGACAAGTTTTAAATAACTCTTGCCCATTCTGAGAATTCCTTTTCACGTCTTGACAGAATGTTCATGCTAAAATGAAACTTTTCATTTTTGTACTGAAAACAACACTTAAATTCACATCTGGTCTATTGCTTCAGATAGATAAGTGTGGTATAAAGTCATGGAAGAGCTAACAGTCTGCAACAGAAAGCCAAATGTGAAGGCAGTTAATGTCAGATTTCAAAGTAGCTGTGGACTGCAAAAAATAAATTTATTTCAAAATGTATGTTCCCCATAACTTATTGTTATGTTCTTGTTTGATTATCAAAATAAGATTTTAAAACGCTAACTCCTTAAAAAGATTCTGTTAGCAGAGAGATCAAGTACCAGAGGGCCATTGTTTCAATAATGCCTGAGGTGAGCTGGGAGGTGGTCCCAAATTGCTCCTTAAATTAGTCATCAGATTTCCAACTTAATGTTAGGCCTCAAAACAAGATACAAAGAGCTGAAGTAACTCAAGGGGTCAGGCAGTATCCCTGAAGAACATGACTTGTCAGCTCGGGACCTTTTATGATATGATATGAACTCACACAGTGCTGTAAGATAGGAAAGACCCAACAACAATTAAAAACTGGTGATACATTTGCAAGTCAGGATTATGTGGCATTCGGCATAAGGATTCCATGCCGCTGCTACCTTGACAGCTCATGAATTGAAAGGTGCCTTGGCAAATAATTGTTGTGCATTTTGTAGATGGTGCACGTTGTAACCACGAGTGGGAGAATGCAGGCTAATGCCCCTGACCCACTTAGGAAACCTGAACGGAAACCGCTGGAGACCTTGCGCCCCACCCAAGGTTTCCGTGAGGTTCCCGCAGGTTTATTACAAGCCAGATGAAAGTCTCAACTGGGAAGATTGAGAACTGTGTGTCAGCAATTGAAAATTTACAACTTAGTAGGAGGCTATTTGGCCCATTGTGGGGGTGTTGTTCAAAAAAGAGCTAACCTATATATAAGCCCGCTCTTTAGTATTAGCTTCATGACCCTGCAAGTCACATCTCTACAACCATGTGTTATTTAAATGTGGTGAAGGTTTCTTCCTCTGACATCCTGTCAGGCAGTTTACCAGACCTCTTCCACTGTCTGTATGAAAGAGGTGCTGATAATTTCACTTTGAATTCTTCAGCTGCTTACATTACATTATTGGCTCTGTGACTTTTGATATCTCTGGGATGTCAGTGATAGAGTTGCTGCCTTACAGCACCAGAGAACAGGGTTCGATCCTGAGTACGGGTGCTGTCTGTAAGGAGTTTGTACTTTCTCCCCATGATGTGCGTGGGTTTTTTCCAGATGCTCTGGTTTCCTCACACGCTCCAAAGACGTACGAATTTGTAAGCTAATTGGCTTGGTAAAATTACAATTTGTCCTGAGTGCGTATAGGAAAGTGTTAGTGTACGGTGATCGCTGGTTGGTGCAGACTCGGTGGGGCAAAGGGCCTGATTCCATGCTGCATCTCTAAACTAAACTCTGATAAGGGAAATATGCCTTCCTATTGAGGATCTATTGACTATTGAGGATCCACAGAGCTCAAGAGTCAAGTCAAGAGAGTCAGGAGTATTTAATTGTCATATGTACCAACAGCAGAGCAATTACATTCTCATTTGCAGAAGCATGTTTGTAATCACAGTACGCATAGATATTATACAACAAACAGAAATCCAATAAAATCATAACCCCAATACTAGTGTAAAAAATCAAGTACACCTCAATTAAGTCTCCTCTCAATCTTTTAATTGTATTCTCTAAAATAGTTTTGATAGTTACAGAGCATGATGGTTGGTTTTTATCCAGCACTTTTATGAGATGTTCTAAGTTCAAGCAAATTGCAGAAAACCATATTCAAACAGCATTGTTGAAAACAATCTATATTCTATTCTGAAAGAATAAACAAGAGTAATGAACTCCATCAGATGCACAACATGCACTACAACAGCTGAAGGTAATCGGATAATACTGTAAATCACTGTTGACATTCATTGGCACACAATCAATTGACTATCAATCACCATGTTACACATATTTATGAGGCATCAAAGATGCAACCTGTGCGCATCCTGTTCAAGACTCAGAGCTGATTTCCCGCCTAGAGGAATAGTTCAGTTTTATAAATATTTGCCTTCAAATAGCCCCTAAGTTGTAGGCCTCAGGAGATGACAAAATAAAATTATCACATGGTTGTTTATTTTACACAAGTTCTAATGAGAGCCCACTTTTATCTGGCAAAGTGAGTCATAGACATAAAGTCAAACAGCAGGAAAACAAGCCCTTCAGCCCAACTGGTCCATGCTGACGAAGATGCCCCAATTGTCAGTCCAAATTGCACATGTTTGACCCATATTCCCCTAAACCTTTCCTATCCATGAACCTGTCCAAGTGTCTTTTAAATGTTGTTATAGTACTTGCCTCAACTACCTCCACTGGCAACTCATTCCATATAACCACCTCCCTCTGAGTGAAAAAGTTGCCATGGGTAACAGACACTATGCATTCACCCTATCTATTCCCCTCATGATTTTATACACCTTTATTAGATCATCATTTAGCCTCCTTCACTCCAAGGAATGAAGTCTTAGCCTGCCCAAATTCTGCATATACCTCAGGCCCTTGAATCCTAGCAACGTTCATGTAAATCTTCTCTGCACTCTTTCCAGCATAAGGGGCTGTCCCACTTGGGCAACCTAATAGGTGAGTTTAGAGGAGTTTAGGAGAGTTTGAAAAAAATGTCATGTTGAAGACCTACTTAAACTATGTAGAAGACCACCTTCGACCTCCTTCGACTATGTTGAAGACTAGCTTCGACTAGCTACGACTAGCTACTACTAACTTTGGGAAAATTGGACACCGAAAATGGAGAGTGAAGACGACCTCCTTCGATCTCCTTCGACCTCCCTTCGACCTCCCTTCGACCTCCCTTTGACTATGATGAAGACTATCTACGACTACCTGCGACTACCTTCGACTACCCTCGATTATCTACGACTAACATGCCGACCTACTAGGACCTACTAGGACTTACTACGACCTACTACGACTAAAGCTACGAGTAAAAAAAGTATAGATTTTTTCCATGGCGACCTTTGTTTACTCGCGGGCATTATTCAACATGTTGAAAAATATGCTGTGACCTAGCTGAGGCCTCGAGTACATGGGGACTACTCTCGAGCATGAAGGAGAGTTACAAAGACCGGTTATGCGAAAGTCCGGTCCTGGTTTGACATCAAAATGCCAAAATTACTTAATTTACCTGTACTAAACTCCATTAGTGATTCTTCAGCCCACCTGCCCAACTGAGCAAGCGCCTGCTGTAATGTTTGCTAATTATCTTCACTATCTACAATACCACCAACATTAGTGTCATCTTCAATCTTACTAGTGCAAAATAATTTTATTAGGCAGGGCCATTGGGATTAAAGAATCTAAATGATTAGCATGCAACCCAGAAATTAATTAATTAGATGGTAGAAGTTAACTGACCTAACTGGCCATCATAGTGTAAGTTTGATATTTATTACCTGACAATAAATAACATGTCAGGTTCAATAAAATCCAACCAATATTTTACTTAATGTACAACCCATCAATAAAAACAATTAAGACTCTGAGTGATGAATGTGTAGAAGCACTCCATCTGCATCTGCGTCTACATCTGCATTGACCTCTTGGTTACTTCTTTGAAAAAAGTAATCACATTTGTGAGATGATTTCCCATGCATAAAGCCATGCTGACGATCCCTAAGCAATCGCTTGTAATTCCAAATTCTTATCCCTCAAAATCCCTTATCTTTGCCCATGACTACCTTGAAATTTACTGAACAATGGTTGCTGTTTAG
This sequence comes from Amblyraja radiata, assembly GCF_010909765.2. Taxonomy (NCBI): domain Eukaryota; kingdom Metazoa; phylum Chordata; class Chondrichthyes; order Rajiformes; family Rajidae; genus Amblyraja; species Amblyraja radiata. Next base: position 43,337,070 of record NC_045957.1, on the reverse strand, counting down.
AAAGCGTTGCTCCACAGATACTTCTATTACATCCATTACATAAATGCTCATGCTCTTTCCTGAAATAAGGTTGTGTAAATCCCTTTCCATAGTAGGCGTCTTTACATATTGTTTTGAAAATCTCTCTTGAAACCAAATTGATGGCTTCTGTTTAATTGTAGGCCAACCGAGTCCACACTGACAATCGATCACCCATTCACACTCTCCCACTTTCACATCCACTCCTAACACACAGAAGCCAATATCACAAAGGCCAATAAACCCACATGTCTTTGGAAAGTGGGAGGAAACTGGAGCAGATGGAGGAAACCAATGCGGTCACAGGGAGAACATGCAAATTCCACCCAGACAGCACCTGAGATCAGGATCAAACCCTGGTCTCTGGCACTTAGAGGCAGCAGCTCTACCAGCTGTACCACTGCACTTGACCCAAATCCAATCATTGTTGGAGATTATAGTGTAAGAAGGAACTGCAGATGCTGGTTTAATCCGAAGATAGGCACAAAAAGCTGGAGTAACTCAGCGGGACAGGCATCATCTCTGGGGAGAAGAAATGGGTGATGTTTCGGGTCGAGACCCTTCTTCAGATTGAACGTCACCCGAACCAACATCTGCAGTTCCTTCTTCAGTCTGAAGAAGGGTCTCGACTCGAAACATCACCCATTCCTTCACGGCAGAAATGCTGCCTGTCCTGCTGAATTACTGCAGCTTTTTGTTTCTATCTTTGGAGATTATAGTGTTTGTAATCGTTATTGGAACATGTTGATCATATATTTGTAGATGAAATGGATTTAACCAGCCTTACTAATGAGTGAAGTCCAATCAGCCAGAAGGATCACAGGCTATGGTTAGAGTATATCACAGCTGCAACAGGATAAATCCCATAGTGAATAGAGCAGGAAGTACGGTGCTCTTGATTAATAGATTAAACCTCCTGCTTCTCAGTACAAACCGACACTTAATCTAATGTGATGGATTGAGGTCTAGAGCTTTATAAGTACATAAGCACACGCAATAATGGAAAATGTGGAATTTCAATGTTTTCAGCTGTAGATCCTTGGTATTGATGACCTTCTGGAAATGTTATGCTTTATTTCTTAGTCCATGCATGACTAACACGAGTTCTTGCTCTGACATCATTTGCTGCTATTGCCTCCTAATCAACTGCAGATCATTTTCCTTAAATTATCAGTAATTTGAACTTCAAACATCCTTCATTACTTCTGTGGGTGATATGCTCCATGTCAGTCTGCTGCCAATTTACACAGGAAAGAACAAACAGATCTCTTCAAAAAGGATTTATTATCATTTTTTGAAATTTGAATTGTTGAGTTCTTTTAATGGCTATGTCTGATGTTCGGAAACAATTTTTTTTATCCAAAGCCAAACCAAAAAGAGACTAGTTGCCAATTTCTGTGATGAAACGCATGATTATTTGTATTATGTCTTCCACAAGTTCCAGGCATGGAACCACATCTGATAGCAGACGTGTCATTGAATACTATAGTTGCAGTTAAAAAGGAAGATTGCTGTATGGGTTAATGGGCCTGAATTACTTATTAATAGCATTAATGACAGTTGCACGTTATAATTGAGGTTCAGGTTGGGTTTATTAGCGTCACATGTACCGAGGTACCGTAAATAGCTTTGTTTTGCATGCTACCCAAAAAAATCAGACATACCCTACATAGATACAAGCAGTTCAAACTCAAGTGCAAAGGTCTTAAAAATATTGGTCTCTGGCAAGGAGATCATGCAAAATTGGTGCCTGCAGCTATGATTTCTGGAAGAAAGAAGTGCTGGGATTGGGAAGAAAATTTTTCAAGGCTGCAATCAATCATTCAATCATGGGATTAAAGAAATACTGAAAGCCTTGTCATGATACTGATTGGAAAACAGGTGCAAAGTGGGCAGTCGCTTTAAAGTGTATGCTCGACCTGAAATGTCACATTTCTCCAGAGATGTTGCCTGACCCATTGAGTGACTCCAGCTTTTTGTGTCTGTCTTTTGCTCAAAGATACCATTGATCAACTTTTCTGCAGTACCAGTCACAGATAGAAGCTGAAGGAGGTTGCTAATATAAGGAGAATAAGTTAATTTACTGCATTTGTTGCTCACGATGTGGCTTCCTCCTACATCAGCAAGATCAAATGTGGACTAAAGGGCCTGCCCCACTTGGGCGTAATTTACGCATTATTTACGCGACAGGCCGGTAGTGACTGTCGCGCGATAATTGTCTAGCAGTACGACTGTCGCGCGCCAAGTGCTCTTGAATGCCTTGCTTCTTTTGGGAGCCATTTGCGATGTTGTTCGTACTTAGTCCGATCTCCGTGGCAAGGATTTTCCGAGTGAACATTTTTCAAAACTACCCCGCTTTATACCTGGGTGGTCATGTGGAGCGACGTGCAAATGGCGCGCCGATGGCGTACGGGCGTCGCATGGTTACGGACGTTGACGCACGGTTACACATAATAAATTAGCATAAGCAATGTTCGTGCGTCACCGTGCGTAACAATGCGTCACCATGTGCTACACGTACGCCGTCAGTACGTCAGAGTATGCCATCAGTACGTCAGCGTGCGCGAGGAATACGTCATGCAGGTGGCGCGCGAGGATTTTGAGCATTCCAAAATCCTGGGGCGCCGCACGTTACTGCGCATCACTGCATATGCCACCACGTGCCATGTGCGCGTCACGACGCGCCAAACAATTTTAAGGATGGCGCGTAAATGATGCGCAAATGACGCCCAAGTGCGACAGGCCCTTGAGCAACTGTTTCGCTGATCACTATAAAGGTTTCAAAGGTTTCAAAGGTCTTTTATTGTCACACGTACCAATTAAGGTACAGTGATATGTAAATTACCATACAGCCATACGAATAAAAAAAGCAACAAGACACACAACTACATAAAAGTTAACTAAAACAGCAATACGGCTAGCCAAGAATATAAAGGAGGATAGTAAAAGCTTCTTTAGGTATGTGAAGAGGAAAAAATTAGTTAAGACCAAAATTGGACCCTTGAAGACTGAAAAGGGTGAATTTATTATGGGGAGCAAAGAAACGGCAGATGAGTTGAACAGGTACTTTGGATCTGTCTTCACTAAGGAGGACACAAACAATCTTCCTGATGTACTAGTGGCCAGAGGACCTTGAGTGACGGAGGAACTGAAGGAAATTCACATTAGGCAGGAAATGGTCTTGGGCAGACTGATGGGGCTAAAGGCTGATAAATCCCCAGGGCCTGATGGTCTGCATCCCAGGGTAATTAAGGAAGTGGCTCTAGAAATCGTGGATGCATTGGTGACCATTTTCCAATGTTCTATAGATTCAGGATCAGTTCCTGTGGATTGCAGGGTAGCTAATGTTATCCCACTTTTTAAGAAAGGCGGGAGCGAGAAAACAGGGAATTATAGACCAGTTAGCCTGACATCGGTGGTGGGGAAGATGCTGGAATCAATCATAAAAGATGAAATAGCGGCACATTTGAATAGCAGTCAATGAAAGTAAGCATGCAGGTACAGAAGGCAGTGAAGAAAGTGAATGGCATGTTGGCCAACACAAGGAGTTGAGTATAGGAGCAAAGAGGTCCTTCTGCAGTTGTACAGGGCCCTAGTGAGACCACACATGGAGTATTGTGTGCAGTTTTGAGGAAGGATATTCTTGATATTGAGGGAGTGCAGCATAGGTTCACAAGGTTAATTCCCGGGATGGTGGGACTGTCATATGCTGAGAGAATGGAGCGGCTGGGTTTGTATACTTTGGAATTTAGGATAAGAGGGGATCTTATTGAAACATGTAAGATTATTAAGGGTTTGGACACGCTAGAGGCAGGAAACATGTTCCCGATGTTGGCGGAGTCCAGAACCAGGGGCCACAGTTTAGGAATAAGGGGTAAGCCATTTAGAACGGAGATGAGGAAACACTTTTTCACACAGAGAGATGTGAGTCTGTGCAATTCTTTGCCTCAGGGCGGTGGAGGCCGGTTCTCTGGATACTAGATAGGGCTCTTGAAGATAGCAGAGTCAGGGGATATGGGGAGAAAGCAGGAACAGGGTACTTATTGTGGATGATCAGCCATGATCACATTAAATGGCGGTGCTGGCTTGAAGGGATGAATGGCCTACACCTGCACCTATTGTCTATTGTCTAACATAAACATCCACCACAGTGGATTCCCCATTTTCCGCACCGTGATGGAAGGCTCTCTTATTCCTCTTTATTCTACCGCGGTCAAGGCAGTCGAACCATCCGTCGGGGCGATCGAAGCTCCTGCAGCCAGAGGTCAAAGCTCCCACGTCTGGGCGACGAAGCTCCCGCGTCGGGACAGTCGAACCTCCCTCTGTCAGAGCGATCGAAGCTCCTGTGGCTTGGAGTTCCCGAAGTCAGTCTCTAACCAGAGACCGCGGGCTCTATGATGTTAAAGTTCGCATGCACCCACAGTTGGAGCTCCGAGATCGAACCCTGGCAAAGGGATCGCGAGCTCCACGATGGTAAGTCCACAGGCGGCCATGGTGGAGCTCTAAAAAACGGTCTCCAGCAAAGGCCGGCAATTCATTGATGTTAGGCCGCAGTACGGATGGAGATACGATACAGAAAAAAACGCATTTTCATCGAGGTAAGAGATTAGAAAAAGTTTCCCCAGACCTACCCCCCACCCCCCACCCCCCACATGAAACAAGCTAAATAACACTAAAAACACACATTTAACACATTTAATACTATTAAAAACACAAAGAAGGAAGGGACAGACAGACTGTTGGTGAGGCAGCCATTGCTGGCACCACTTGCACTCAGTCCACCAAGACCAGGTTGATCTCCTGGTTATGAGACATTTTAACTCCCCTTCCCATTCTCATACTTAGCTTCCTGTCCTGGGCCTCCTGCTCTGCCAGAGTGAGGCCACATGCAAAGTGGAGGAACAGCACCTCTTATTCCACATGAGTAGCTTACAATATGAACATTAAATTCCCCAATTTTGGGTCGTATCCGACCTCATTTAATTTATTTTTTGTTTCCCCCCCCTCTCTTTCCTGACCCCAGTGTGCACCCATTCTCCCTCTTTTAACCAACCCTACTTTCCCAGTTCCCGACCACCTATATCCCTCCCTCTTACTTTATTTTTCCCTCTTCTTTCACTCCTCTTCTATCCTTATCAACATCCTATTCCTTGTTTCTTTTTTGTCTCCTTCAGTCCCCATTTCATCTCCCTTTTATCTCATTTTTATCTTTAGCCTTTGTCCACCCATCTGCCAATCAACCAACCCCACCCCTCACACCTACCCACCTATCACTTGCCAGGCATTGTCCCACCCCCACCTCTTTTCCATCTTTCCCTCCCCAATACAATCAATCTGAAGAAGGGTCCCGACCTGAGACTTCACATATTCATGTCTTCCAGAGTTACTGTCAGATCCATTGAGATACTCCAGCACTTTTGGAATAAAGTGCTCAGGAGCAAGATCTCTAAGCAGGAGAGATCATGATCATCTTAATTTGCCTTAGTTTAAAAGCCAGTGAGTTTTTAATGATTATTGCATAGGCCTCTGTTGATGCAACAGAACTGGGTGCAGCATTTGCAGAATTTTGCTACTGCATTAAACCAGACATTAGCCCCTGTATTAGCATATGTTTCCCATTCAGCATTTGAGCAAGTTATGCTCATGTGGTGGTGGAGGTAGGTGGTTAAGATGTAAGGGTAGCAAAGAAAATGGAATCAGATGCACAGAGTTCACACTCCTAAATTGCTCTTCCCTCCTTCCAACCCCAAATGGAGTTTGACATGGATAAAATTGACTTGTGGACAACTGTGAAAACAGAACGTATTTGTTATTCGGGGACAGCAGGTACAGAACAAATAAAGGATTCATTTTTAGAAAAAAGTCAAAATGTTCTTTTGCTGAAGAATCCTTAGCTATACCCCCATCATAAAAACTCACCATTTAACTGGAGAAATAGCAACAAAAGTAGCTAATTACTTTTCTGATTAAAACATTTTCTTAAATGCAAGGCTGGAGTAGGGGACTTTCAATTTTGGCTCATAGGCATGGGCGGATATCCCAGGGGGGGGGAAGGGAGAACCGGGGGGGGGGGGGGGGGGGGGGGGAGGGGAGTGGCATCCCTCTCATGTTTTGAGAGGTGGGGGACAATCCCCCCCATGTTTTGTAATCCGGATTTTGAAATTCGGTGAACAGAAATCTATTAAAACTTCTGCTTTCCACGAGACAGTGGGGGTGTCACTGTTAAGCGCTTGTTAAATGTCTCTATTAACATTGTATTAACATGATGTGTCACCAATTGTGTTTTGACCTTCAAAAGTATTACTGAAGGTCTTCACGGAGAATTTCTTAAAGCTGTCTGACGCGGGTCCAATTACCATTTGAACTAATTGGATGTATTGGTGGATGGGAAAGATTTAAATGGGTCGAACAAGTTTCCTGGCTGGCTTGCAGGTAAGTCCCTCATTCACGGTCACTCATGTTAGTTAGTATTTTTTTCCCCATCTCTCTCTCTCTCTCTCTCCCCCTCCAAGGTTGGTTCTTCTGTTTGCTTCAGTTTTATTTGTTTTAGTGTTATCACATTGTAGCTTTTGAAAGATTCAAGCGGGTTTCAGACGCTTTCTAAGGGCTGAATCTGCCCGTTCGGGGGGCCTTTCATCGCCCAGCACGGCTTAAAATCAAACTGCTGCATCAAGGCGATTCAGGCTCCCGAAGTTGAAGCCCCCGCCGGCCGATTTTAAGCTGTGCTGGGCAATGAAAGACCCCGTGAACGGGCCGATTCAAGCCCCACGATTTGGGGCGGACGAAGCTGCTGTTGGTGGTGTTCTGAGTCGGTCACCAACCAGGTCAGCTCCCGATGTTACAGTCCACAGGGTCCACGGCCGAAGCCTCGCGTGTGTGTGTGCGCGTGTGCGCGTGTACGGCCACCAAGAAATTGCTCCCCAAATCGTGTCCCCCCCATGTTTTGATAGCGATTTCCGATAGGTTCTATGCTAGTTTTACAAAACCAATCAATCTAGTGTTCAGTACAATTGTTCTGCAACAGTACATTGGAAGATGATTTGTTTCTCTCCTGGACTTGCCCATGGAGACCCTTGCACTTTTTTGTATTATTCAATCTTGTATCTTAACAAATGGACTGAAATATATCAATTCTTCTGCAACCGAACCTTGAAGAAAATGCATACAGATCTCATTGGAGAATATTGCTTGTTTTACAGAAAATGTTATGCATGTGGTAATGTAAGCAATTTAAAAAAAATGTGAAGCTTGTTATTTTGATTAAATGAGAAAATAGCCAAGCAGATGGCAAAATACTGAAAGCAGTAACAAATCTGAACAAAGTTTTGGAATCTCAATGTTGTTCACAGCAGAAGTTTGAAGTTATATTGATTAATTAATAGTAGCCTCGTGTTTTACATATTAACTGTCCAAACCCAAAACCAAGTTTCAAACTCTAATTTATTTTACCCATGCTCTCTTTTGTCATTGGACAAAGATCCAATATTACAAATTATCATATATCAAATCTGCTACTTCCAGACAAATTCATTAAGGAGCTCTAAATCCCACCAAGAGTGACATTTTAAATTTGCCTGATAGCAATAGGATTTTATTTGTTGTCAATCTTGATAAACAGTCACCATACATTGCAAATATGCACCATTTCTTCATGCAGATTGGAGAAATACATTTTCATGCGGAATAAATTAGGATTCAGAATAAGACATCTAGGTAGACAATAGACAATAGGTGCAGGAGAAGGCCATTTGGCCCTTCGAGCCAGCACCGCCATTCAATGTGAACATGGCTGATCATCCCCAATCAGTACCCCGTTCCTGCCTTCTCCCCATATCCCCTGACTGCGATATTTTTAAGAGATGACAGTGACGTTGTATTATTTATTCTGATGGTGTTTTTGGATAGTTTTTTTGCGATAACATTAGTGAACAATGATGTGTTACTGTTATAACCATATAACCATATAACAATTACAGCATGGAAACAGGCCATCTCGGCCCTTCAAATCCGTGCCGAACACTTATTTTCCCCTAGTCCCATCTACCTGCACTCAGACCATAACCCTCCATTCCTTTCCCGTCCATATACCTATCCAATTTATTTTTAAATTATAAAACCGAACCTGCCTCCACCACTTCCATTGGAAGCTCATTCCACACAGCTACCACTCTCTGAGTAAAGAAGTTCCCCCTCATGTTTACCCCTAAACTTCCATCCCTTAATTCTCAAGTCATGTCCTCTTGTTTGAATCTTCCCTACTCTCAATGGGAAAAGCTTATCCACGTCAACTCTGTCCATCCCTCTCATCATTTTAAAGACCTCTATCAAGTCCCCCCTTAACCTTCTGCGCTCCAAAGAATAACGACCTAACTTGTTCAACCTTTCTCTGTAACTTAGTTGCTGAAACTCAGGCAACATTCTAGTAAATCTCCTCTGTACTCTCTCTATTTTGTTGACATCCTTCCTATAATTAGGTGACCAAAATTGTACACCATACTCCAGAATTGGCCTCACCAATGCCTTGTACAATTTTAACATTACATCCCAACTTCTATACTTAATGCTCTGATTTATAAATGCCAGCATACCAAAAGCTTTCTTTACCACCCTATCTACAAGAGATAGTTGTTAAACTATTGTTGACGCAGAGGCATATTGGAGGGCAAGATCATTGTTGCCTGATAGATCATGAGTTTTGTGCTGGGTTTGAGTTTTAGATCTTCAAGCATTCTTTTCCTAACCTGGCCATAGGTTTTACAGGAGCATTGAATGCAGTGGTGAATTTCACCATAAATGTTGACCTTTAGTGTGAGGTACCTCCTGAGATATGGGAAGTGGCCCATGTTTTTCAGCTTCTTGTAAGTGGTGAATTGGGGTCAGTTGGTAGAGGACACACTTTTTGGACGTTAAATGCAAGATTTATTGCCTTGTATGCTTCAGTGAGCAAGTTAACAATGATATGAAGCTCAGTCTCTGAGTGTTTGCATATGCAAGCATCAGCTGTGTACTGCAGCTTAATGACTGAAGAACTGCTGGCCTTGGGTTTGAATTAGAAATGAGATAGGTTGAACAGTTTCCCATTAATCTTGGTAATTATCTTCACTCTAGGATGTTTCTGGCAAAGTGCGGCATTACATGTGGCATTAGGTGATTGTGCAGACTTGCTTGACATTGGTCTTGATTTAAATTGGCTATATTATGGGCTGATCATGCAGCACCGTGGGTGAAAAAACCTTTCCAGAGGTTGGCCCACACTGGTATGGTGTGTGAGCTAGATTGACTATCTGGCCAGTTCTGATGCTCTCTGAGACCATTTTTTTGTTAGAGATGGCTTGGAAATTTGTCCTCATTATATCAATCTAATAATTGGCAGCAATTATATGTGGTGTAAGGGGAGGAGGAGTGGGGATTGGAGATGTGTTGTCAAGAGCAGGGGTAGGGTTGCCAACTGTCCCGTAATAGCCGGGATATCCCATTTCTTGGGCTAAATTGGTTTGTCCCGTATGGGACTGCTCTCGTCCCATATTCGACTGCTACTACTCGGGTCGAGGTACTCGTCCGGCCCCGCCTCACCCGTACCTACGTAGTCCAGCCCATGGAGTGCAGCAGCAGCACCTCGCCCGTGGCCCCATCGGTCAGCAACCTGGCCAGCTGTCCAACCTTCGGACCTTCGCTTACTGCCGGCAGCACCACCCTTCCTTCTCATGGCCGATCATCGGTTCATGAGTTGAATGGGGTGCCGGACTTTGCAGGAGACTTCACACGGGCCAAAACTCCTCAGCTGGCAGTCCGGCACCCGGGCCAACTCATCATTCACCCAGCCACGGCCGAGTCGGTCAACAAATTGCCGTCGGGAATTTGTCCCGTATTTTGACCTTTTGTCTCTTATTTGGGAATGAGGAAGTTGGCAACCCTAAGCAGGGTCAAGAATGGGAGTGGAAGCTTTTCAATTGTGAGGTCAGGAGAAAAAATAGGAGTGGGGCTGGGAGCAGGATGAAGAATAGGACTAGGATAATGGGGTACCGGGATCATGGTCAAGTGGAGGACCAGGAGCAAGAGCTGAAGTGTTTCAGGAGCAAGGGTATGAATGGGGCTGAGAGGAGGGGTAAGTGGGATTGGGAGTGGGAGCAAGGATAGATATGGGTGTGGGAGAGAAGGTAGGAGTGGGTCTAGGAGTATGGGTGAAAGTGGTTGCAGGAGTAGTCAGGTCTTGCAGAGTAATGGGATTGGGAGCTTGGTGGTTTTCCCACGAATCTGATGCCACAGCCATTAGCCAACTCTGCTCCAGCCAGCCTGCTATTGGGGGAATTTCACTGAGCAACACTGCTGGTGGGAAATACTGTAATATAACTGGAATATGGTAGTGTAGTGAGTGGTTACACTTTTTGACAAGCAGCCAGACTGGTGTTCCAGAGGCATGAGTTTAATTCCCACCTGTGAAAGTTAAATTTAAGTAATGTAAAAAATCTGGAATTTAGAAATACGCTAAAATCAACGTTAAAAAAGCTGCATGATTCACTGATGTCCTATATTGAAGTAAATCTGTCATCCTTACATAGTCTGGCCAAGGCATGACTTCACATTTAAGGGTCTTGACCCGAAATGTCACCCATTCCTTCTCTCCAGCGACACTGCTTGTCCCGCTGAGTTACTCCAGCTTTTGGTGTCTATCTCCACATTAACTAGCATGTTTGACTTTTAATTGTTTTCTCGGGGGCAGTTAAGGGCCTGTCCCACCAGCATGCGAATGCATGCGGCGAGCGCGACCTAACGCGGTCGCTTGAGCCGTACGGCCTCGCGGGGCCGGTCCTACTTCGATCGCCGGAGCCGTATAGAGTTGTGCGGGGCTGGTCCCGACATTGAGGCTGTATGCAGCGTCTTGATGCCGTACGCAGCATCTGGACGCCATACGCAGCGTCTTGACGGCGTACGCCTAGCGCGTGGCATTGCGCGATGATGTCACCGCCCTGCATGACGTTGCGTGATGACGTAACCGCCCAACACCGTGCGACGTCCAAATTCTGTCGGGACCAGCTCCGCACAACTCCAGACGGGTCCGCGGTTGGAAGTGGGACCGGCCCCGCGAGGCCGTACGCCTCAAGCCACCACGTTTGGTCGCGCTCGCCGCATGCAGTCGCATGCGGGTGGGACAGGCCCTTTAGGGATTGATAAGAAATGCCAGTCTTTTCAGTGACATCTGCAACCTGAAAATGAATAAATAAAATTAATTTAGAATACCATAGTTTACACCATTCCACTCTTTCAGAAAACATACTACGTAAGAACACTATCTGAACATAACAATGTTGCAACAGGTTAGTTGTGTTAACATTGGAATTCTGTGAGAAGATCATGGCTTGATTACACACAGAGAAAATACATCTTCAAATCCGAACATCAACCACACTTTGCTCATTTTAAGTGGCCCAGGAGCCCACATAGGTAATTTTCACCCTCTGTGTCTTTTTTTACTCATTGAGACTAAGGAAACTTATTTTCACTCTGAGCAGAAATTAAAGCTGCTTAGGGATTTCCACTGGTTGTCTGTGATAACAGTATCTCCATAATAGGTTGAGTAAGCTTTGCTTTTCATCCTTTTATGCACTGTTCTTTCTGTTACAGTTTAAACGATTCACTGCCAGGACCTACTCATTAAACTTGAGCATGAAAAATACTTTCCTCCTGAGCAGTGCAGCGTGGTGAGATTGGAATATCCATTAAAGTCTGTGTTAGTACATCTGTTGATATAAAAAACCTCTATTTAAACTAAAAAAAGAGTAAAGCTTAACTGACCGGTAAATGAAATATACACTTTAATGAAATTAAAATAATTCACTCGGTTCAAAAATTAATCCTTGATTAAATTTACATTGATAAGTTAATCATGAGTAGAAATCATGAACTCATGGTTTTATTGTGGAAATTGCATAATTCAGTAAGGATTGACTTGCATACAATAATTACTTTCTGACCGGATAAATGTTGCAATTGATGACTAATCTAAGGAAGGCTCTTGAAGGGGCTCACTGGGCATTGATTTGGATGACTTTAGTTCAGTGGTTGCAAAGCACACATTTATTTTCATTAACAGGCAAAGGAGGTCGAGCACAGAACAGTTCATTACATTATTCAAATAGAGATGAGTCTACTCTCATGTGTGGAGGGAATTGTTCCCATTGAATCATAGAATCAGTACAGCAATGAAAGACAAATCACATCCTGGGAGAGCAATCCCATCAGACCCATTCTCCCTTTCTTTGCCCAGAACCATGGGAATTAGCTACCTTAAAATGCAGATTCATTATGGTGCTAATGGTTCTTCAGTCCAAATGCTGAAACGTAACATTAGCAACACTCCACACAGTCAAAGAAGCTTAGTCTGATCAGTCTGAAGAAGGGTCTCAATTCAAAACATCACCTATCCACGTTCGCCAGAGTTGCTGCCTGACCTGCTGAGTTATTCCAAAATTTAGTGTCTTTTTTTAAAGCTTAATCTGATCATAGCCACCCCATTATTTCAGCCGGTCAGTGAAATTCCCCTTGTTCCATCCATCACCTTCCCTCCCAGCTTCTCTGCTACTCAGATCAACCTGTTTCTCACTTTGATGAAGGATTCTCACTTTGATGGAACATTGTAGTGAACAGTTCCATAGACAAAGTCCAATGTCCGCAATGGGGTAGAAGTGAATCAGATAGTACCCCAGTGTAGAAGCCTGTTAGAACCCAGTGTAGTAGCTGTTCAGAAGCCTGATAACAGTGGAAGAAATTCTTCCCAAGTCGGTAGTGCGTGCATTCAAGCTTCTATATCTTCTGCCTGATGGGAGAAGGGAGATGAAGGAATGACCGGGGTGGGACACGTCTTTGATTATGTTGACTGTTTTCCTGAGACAACATGAAGTGCAGATTGAGTCAATGATGGGGAGTCTTGTCTGTGTGATGGATTGTGCTACAACCACAACTCCTTGCAATTTCTTGCAGTCTTGGGCAGAGCTGTTCCCAAACCAAGCTGTTTGGGAACCCAACAGTATATTTTCGATCTGCCAGATGCAGATCTCGGCCTACATATCACCACCCTCATAGACATCCTCTCCGCGCTCAGTGATTGGCGATACTTGGCTGAGAGCCAAATGAGGGTATGGATCTGAGCATCCTCCCCACCATCCCAGGTCCAATCAAAGCAATGTACAGCAGTGGGAAGGCCAGGGATTCAAACCATCTTCTAGGCACAGCAGCACTCTCAGGGACTCCTCTCTATACATAAAGCATATATTAACCCCTCTTAATGCTAATGCCATTGGTGCCGTTATTCAAGGAATCTTGAATGTTAAGTGAGCATCACTATTTATTTGTTAATTTTTCTCACTTCCCAGCGGTACATTTGTGGTTTGGTTTCAGATTTGTTTCCTCAGTACTGTCATTCCCCTTTGGACCGACTGTACAGGGGAATTTCTTGCTGGTGGAAGACGGGAAGGAGATCAGAATGTACATCTGCCAAAGGGTATTTACGAAGCTGCATTATTAGATTATCCAGTCTGTTATTGTTATTACTGGAAATATTTTGTTTAATGCTGGTCTTTACAGACACAATTATCTTCTGGATCATTTCCTTCCTTCCACCTTCCACAAACTTGACATCAATTCCATTAATTTTAACCAGGGTGCTGTGGGATTTAGATTTGAATTTTAAAACAGGATATTGATGCCAGCCAAAGGCAGCTTGATACGTGCTAATTTTCACTGGACTTCTGCTACACATTGCAGGCGCAAAAATTATATTTCCTAGCATTGTTCTCTATAATGTTTTGTACTTGTGTACTAGAGCAACCTAATGTGAAACTGGACACAGAGTCTTTCGTGCTAGCTTTAAAAAAAATCCATTGCATTTCTATCCCAGCTGTGGAGACACTGGTATCGTTGTCTCGTTGTAGGACATTGATCATTCTTTTATTCTGGATTTTAATTCATGTATTGTGTTTCTTTTTAATATATAATTTATGATGCTTTTATAAGTGATATACTAAGATTTTATATGTACTTTATATTTTTTAATATGCAATGCATTTTTATGTAATGTTGCCCCTTGTCTGGACCTTGAGTCTGAAATAAAGTTTATTATTATTATTATTATTATTATTATTATTATTATTATTATTATTATTATTATTAGCAGCTTCATTAACTGATTTTCACTTTGAGTGTCCCCTTACCCCACTCACTAAAGCTGGGCTGTAATCCTCTCCAACACATTCAAGTGAACATTCTTCACGCGTACCTGAAGCGATTCCACAGTGATTGGCATGACAGTCATTACCAATCCTGTTCTTATGCTGTTTCAGAGCATGAATCCTGGCAGACGATTGCACAGATAGTCCAGGGTTCTGAATCCAAAAATAATCCTTTCTTATGCTGAGCTTTATTAATCCTATATAATGAATGATTATATTTTAGGACTTATTGTTTGTGATCTCAACTTAAAACTGTTTGAACTCTGAAGATTGGCACAAAAAGCTGGAGTTACTCAATGGGTCAGGCAGCATCTCTGGAGAAAATTAATAGATGATGTTTCAGCTCAGACCGGAAACGTCACCTATTCCTTTTCTCCAAAAATGCTGCCTGATCTGCTGAGTTACTCCAGCATTTTGTGTCTATCTTCGGTTTAAACCAGCATTGGCAGTTCCTTCCTACACTACTTGAACTCCTTTCAAATTAATGTCATGACTTTATCAATCTGGCAAGGCCAGGTAATCTGCCACATAGAGTTGGGAAAACAAAAAGTTTAGCTTTATGGGTTGCTAACAATGATGACTAAACCAATTGAACATTATTATTTTATACTGAGAGATTTAGTACCAAACAAAATGTACAAAAGATAATTGAGAATATTCTGTTGTGAACATGGCAAGATGTTCTTGGTTTCAACATATAATTAAGTACCAACAGTACTATTATATATGAGGTTTCTTCTGAATGTATGGATGAAGCTGAACTGAAAGGAAGTTATACAGTGTTTTTCACAAGGAAATCATTAACTACATTCCTGCACAAGAGATGTTGTTCCTGTTGCACGACAGCTAAAAAAAACCAGTTGCATCATCCACAAACTGAATGATCATGCCACTGACATCAAGTCGGCAATGATACTGGTTACAGGCCTCCAATCTGGAAAACAAGCCTCATCTACCGCCCTCTGACCCCTATCACCAAGCCAATTTTGTTTCCAGTTGGCTAGCTCACGCTTGATCTCATGTGGTTTCAGGATGGTGCAGTGGCACAAGTGGTAGCACTGTAGTCTTGCAGCACCAGAGACCCGGGTTCAATCCTGACCTCAGGTGTTGTTTTTGCAGAGTTTTCACTGTGAATACATGGGTTTCCTCCATTTTGCTCCCACATCACAAAGTTGTGTGGGTTTGTTGATTTATTTAGTTTAGAGATAAGAATAGAAACAGGCCCTTCAGCCCACCAAGTCCGTGCTGACCAGTGATCACCCGGACACTAGTTCTATCCTGCAAACAGGGGACAATTTACAGAGGTCAATTAACCTACAAACCTGTATGTCTTTGGAATGTGCTAAGATATTGGAGCACCCGATGAAAACCCATGTGGTCACAGGAAGAACGTACAAACTTCATACAAACAGCACCCATAGTCAGGATCGAACACAGGTCTCTTTATAATTACCTAAAATGGTCCATTACAGGACAATTACTGAGTTCTCATATTGACCTGTTTATTCAGAGAAAGCGTGCTTGCCATGAAACATTAGACACCTTGTGTGAATTGTAAAGGCCAGGTTCCTGTTTCATAGCCTGGGCCCAAGATGCTTACCAATGTGTTAAGTGGAACTCACACACAGATCAATAGTAATACTTGTGCTCACTGGTATTGTGAAAATCCTTGTTTTGTATGCTTTCAGGCAAATCATAACATACATGAGTACAACAGATATTGCAAAAAGAGAATACAGGCAACGTGCAGAATGTGGTGTTACAGCGGCTGAGAAAGTGCAGATTTAGAATAAACAGCCACACTGAGGTAGAAACTTGAATCTTTAGACCATCTCTACTTCAGCAGCATTGATGCACACTGGGATGTACACTCTACCCCACTGCCTGTAGTCAATAAGTCTGCCTTAAATACCTTACGTACGAGAAGGTGTAATTTATCATGAGTAATTGTATCGCCAGCACTTAGTTTATGTGGTATACTTCAACTTCCATAAACTATTCCCTGCTTTAAAAAAATTTATCTAGGTTGTGCCATTGCACTGCATTATGTTACAAACTGCGCAAAAGCCTAAGTAGGTCACAGCATATTGATGAACAGATTTGTTTAACTCTGTCAGTCTCATGCAGGGCAGCTGATGTATTTTACAGTTAAAAGCTGAACTTTAACTGTATGTGCAGTGCGAGAAACTCTAATTTTGGGGAAATCTACATGACTTGCCATTGCTCAGATTTAAGCAGTATTTCTGAAATAATTATTACTCCTCCAATGTATGAAGCAGACCTACAGGCTGTATGGTACTTCAGTGAGTGTAATCTTTATTATCTCTCAGTCTGAACAACGTTAACAGAGTTTATACGGGAACAGAGTGGCTCCAGGTTGGTGAAACTACATAGCATGTGGCCAAGTGCCCGATGGCAAACAATCTGTCATTTCACCTCAGAGGCTATTGAAAGAGTTTGGTTGTATTTCCATGCAGCTTTAACTCAGCAAGCTCTTTTGTCCCAGATAAGCATCCATCTATGACTATTTCAGCAATGTTACAATCCATGTCAGATCATTTACTTCATAAATCACAAACATTTGTGTCGACTTTGCATTTGCACTTCTCGTATTTCATATTTCTCATCGTTTCCTATGCCAAAGAAGGAGACCATTAGGGCCCATTGTACCTCTACTTTTTCTCAGAGAAATCCCACCAATCTCATTCCACCCCTTGTAACCTATTTTCTCACATGTCAATTGATAACCCCTGATTCTCCCAGAACTCATCTACATCAGGGACAATTAACCGTGACCAGCACATCTTGTGATATGGGAGGAAACCAGAGCAGCTGGGACGAAACTATTCGGCCACAAAGAGAAATGTAAACGTCTCAGAGAGGGTATGGGAGGTCATGATTGAACCTTGGCCAATAAAGCCTGCTGGGATACTGTCATGTTAGATTCTCACTTGGCAGGACGATGAAAGTTACCTTTATTCATATGTTGTGGATGCTAAAGGGTGTGACCCACTTAGGCGATTTTTTCGGCGACTGCCGGCGACTGTCACAGTCGTAGCAGGTCGGCAAAAAAGCGGTGACTGGATAATGTCTAACGACAAGAAACGACAACCTACCACCTAGTTGACGTCAAGCTACTGACAACCAGCGACCCATTAGGACGTCCACGGACGACCACACAGGCGACAAACAAAGTCAACCTACGTCCACCCGCGACAAGGTATGGCAAGCAACGACTGAAGACAACTGAAGACAATTCAGTCACTGGTACCTGTCGCCGGATGATATAGGTTGATGTAAGTATTCGCCAATGGAATTCACCGAAGTCAGCACCCGGCGACAACCAACCTCATCCTGGCGACAACCGGTAACAGCACCTACGACAGCAGAAGACAAGTTGTGACAAGCCCACAGTGGCTGCAAAGCTTTGAACATTTCAAAATCCAGCAGCGACCAGAAAAATGTTACGACTCTTTAGGCGACTTGAGGAGACTACTCACGACCATACAGGCGACACCCCGGCGACCATTCTCAAAGCTTTTGTGTGCAATGTTGCAGTTCAGAGAACGGTTGATCACTCTGCGTAGTTTCTTTAAGTAGCAACAACATAGACCATGGAATAATACAAAACTGGAACAGGCCATTTTGCCCACAATGATATGCAAATTACGATATCAAATTAAATTAAGTCCACCTGTCTGCACCTAGTTTATATCCTGCCAATCCCTGCCTGCACATGTACCTGTCTGAAGTTGCTCCTGATCCCTGCAGAATACCAACGCTCACTCAGCACCAGTCAGAATAAGACTGCCCACTGCCTTCTATTGCCGAGCCAATTTCGAAGCCAATCTACCAATCAATACCAGATCTCATGTGCCTTAATCTTCTGGGACCGCCTACTTTTATGAACTTTGTCAAAAGCTTTATTAAAGTTTATGTAGACACCATCCACTGCCCTAGCCTCTTTAATCATCATTGCCACCACCTCAAAAAACTCAAACAAGTTTGTAAGACATGACCTTTCAGGCACAGTCATGTAAATATGCCAACTCTCTCATCACATAAACTATCCAAATGAAGCTCTTTTGGACTGGTCCTTCCCCCAAGTAAAGGGACGAAAAGGCAGGAACGGGATACTGATTGGGGATGATCACATTGAATGGCGGTGCTGGCTCGAAGGGCCAAATGGCCTACTCCTGCACCTACAGTATTGTCTATTGTCTGTCTATTGAAAACCGTGCACTGTGCTCCAAGTGTGCCCTCATTAGCAGTCTGTGCAATTGTAGAAATGCTTATCTATTTCTAATTTCCAACCCTTCTGCAAATAATAGCAATATGCCATTTGCCTTCATATCCACTTGCCACCCATATCCTTTAAAACCCTCCATCCAATGTCTCCATCCATTTCCTTTAAAATCCCATGTACTGGTCAATGGTACCTGGTGACTTGCCTGTATATGGTACGATTATATTTTCCAATGCTCGTCCCTCGTGCTAGTTTTGTAAATATTTTCATCGCAAAGATCACTAAATAAATCTACGATTCTTTAAATTGATAAATGCATTCACTCTGAATAAATGACAAACTTGCACTTGTGTCAAATTGTTTTCTTAGAATTTCTCAGAATATTTCACAGAAAAAATATATATCAGCTGTTCTTCTCTATGATAACGAGAGCTTGCCTATGTAATATTTGGACCACTGGTAAATAATGATTAGGTATTTATAAATTGAGGTGATGTAAAAACAGAATTAAATGCTCTAAAAGCTGATCAATTCTAAGTGAAATCCACTTTTCAATAGTTCAGTGCAATTTTTTTATTAGCAAAATGATATGTGGACAGCACATCCGATAAATTGTGAAAGCTTAATAGACATTCATTCCACATCTCAGCATGGATAGACTGAAAGACCATATTATATGTACTATATAACTCAATCTTCACAACTCTCCATTATAATAAAGTAATTCAACCTTTTATAATGGTCTGATTCAACGCATTAAGATTCAAATGACGGCCTTTATCAGTGGCAGTAAAATTGAAAAGTGAAATTGAAACAGAAAGTTAAAATATGAAGCTGTCATTTCTAAAGTGATCATGTTCAGCCAGCTATTAACATTATGATGCAAATCTTTCAGTACAATGATTTTGTGCTTCTTTTTCTGTCTCTGGGCACATATCTTGTCCAGCATACTAATAATTTAATTGGACTGGGAATTATTGGAAGGATTTTGCTTTAATGCTTCTATCAAAATTAATTGTAATAATAACAAACTCAGCAGACAACACCTCATGATAGTTTTTGTCCATGGACCCAAAGATTTTTACCAAGCAAGGCAGTGATTAATATGGATTTCTTCCAATCCAATACAAATTCCAAGTACACACAAGAGTCAGAAATAGAAACATAGAAACATAGAAACATAGAAAATAGGTGCAGGAGTAGGCCATTCGGACCTTCGAGCCTGCACCGCCATTCAATATGATCATGGCTGATCATCCAACTCAGTATCCTGTACCTGCCTTCTCTCCATACCCCCTGATCCCTTTAGCCACAAGGGCCACATCTAACTCCCTCTTAAATATAGCCAATGAACTGGCCTCAACTACCTTCTGCGGGAGAGAATTCCAGAGATTCACCACTCTCTGTGTGAAAAAAGTTTTCCTCATCTCATAGAAACATAGAAACATAGAAATTAGGTGCAGGAGTAGGCCATTCGGCCCTTCGAGCCTGCACCGCCATTCAATACGATCATGGCTGATCATCCAACTCAGTATCCCGTACCTGCCTTCTCTCCATACCCTCTGATCCCCTTAGCCACAAGGGCCACATCTAACTCCCTCTTAAATATAGCCAATGAACTGGCCTCAACTACCCTCTGTGGCAGAGAGTTCCAGAGATTCACCACTCTGTGTGAAAAAAAGTTTTTCTCATCTCGGTTTTAAAGGATTTCCCCCTTATCCTTAAGCTGTGACCCCTTGTCCTGGACTTCCCCAACATCGGGAACAATCTTCCTGCATCTAGCCTGTCCAACCCCTTAAGAATTTTATAAGTTTCTATAAGATCCCCTCTCAATCTCCTAAATTCTAGAGAGTATAAACCAAGTCTATCCAGTCTTTCTTCATAAGACAGTCCTGACATCTCAGGAATCAGTCTGGTGAACCTTCTCTGCACTCCCTCTATATCCTCCTATTTCTACTCTGACTGGCCTGTGGTACTGGTAGTAATCCAGAGATTATTACCTTTGAGGTCCTACTTTTAAGTTTATCTCCTAGCTCCCTAAATTCATCTTGTAGGACCTCATCCCTTTTTTTACCTATATCGTTGGTGCCAATATGCACCACGACAACTGGCTGTTCACCCTCCCCTTCCAGAATGTTCTGCAGCCGTCCAGTGACATCCCTGACCCTTGCACCAGGGAGGCAACATACCATCCTGGAGTCTCGTTTGCGGCCACAGAAACGCCTATCTATTCCGCTGACAATTGAATCCCCTATTACTATTGCCCTTCCACTCTTTTTCCCCCCATCATGTGGCGCAGAGCCACCCATGGTGCCATGAACTTGGCTGCTGCTGCATTCCCCTGATGAGCCATCTCCCTCAACAGTATCCAAAATGGTATACCTGTTTAGGAGGGAGATGACCGCAGGGGACACCTGCACTACCTGCCTACTGCTTTGCTGGCTATTGGCCACCCGTTCCCTTTCTGTCCTCTTACCTTTTACCAGCGGTGTGACCAACTCGCTGTACGTGCTATCCACGACTTTCTCAGCATCGTGGATGCTCCAGTATGAATCCAGCCGCAGTTCCAATCGTTCAATGCGGTCTGCCAGGAGCTGCAGCTGTACACACTTCCTGCAAATGTAGTCACCAGGGACATCGACCATATCCCTGATCTCCCACATGTTGCAGGCTGAGCAAACCACGGGGCCAATCTCCACTGACATATCTTAATCCCAAATTAACTCTATATTAAATATTAAAAAACACAAAACTTTATCCTTTAAACTTTACTAATAAATACTAATAAATACTGTACACGCAACTCCCAGAATCCTTAACTCCCAGAATCCTTAACCTGAAGGCAGAAACGTAAAAATGTAAACCCGGTCCTCTTCCACCAATGAGAGGCCTCCACCAGACTCCTTCTCTGGAACGTTGCCGATTTTGGTGTACTTACAGCGCAGGTACTCCTCCCCTCGCACCAACGGCTCCCTGGGCCTCTGTGAAAGCAAGCCCCGTGATGTATTTTATACTTTATAACGGCTCTCGGTCCTAAAAGATTTCCCCCTTATCCTTAAACTGTGACCCCTTGTTCTGGACTTCCCCAACATCGGGAACAATCTTCCTGCATCTAGCCTGTCCAACCCCTTAAGAATTTTGTAAGTTTCTATAAGATCCCCCCTCAATCTTCTGAATTCCAGCGTGTACAAACCCGAGTCTATCCAGTCTTTCTTCATATGAAAGTCCTGACATCCCAGGAATCAGTCTGGTGAACCTTCTCTGTACTCCCTCTATGGCAAGAACGTCTTTCCTCAAATTAGGAGACCAAAACTGTACGTAATACTCCAGGTGTGGTCTCACCAAGACCCTCTACAACTGCAGTAGAACCTCCCTGCTCCTATAATCAAATCCTTTTGCTATGAATGCTAACATACCATTCGCCTTCTTCACTGCCTGCTGCACCTGCATGCCTACTTTTAATGACTGGTGTACCATGACACCCAGGTCTCGTTGCATCTCCCCCTTTCCTAATCGGCCACCATTCAGATAATAATCTACTTTCCTGTTTTTGCCACCAAAGTGGATAACCTCACATTTATCCACATTATACTGCATCTGCCATACATTTTCCCACTCACCCAGCCTATCCAAGTCACCTTGCAGCCTCCTAGCATCCTCCTCACAGCTAACACTGCCCCCCAGCTTCGTGTCATCCGCAAACTTGGAGATGTTGCATTCAATTCCCTCGTCCAAATCATTAATATATATTGTAAATAGCTGGGGTCCCAGAACTGAGCCTTGCGGTACCCCACTAGTCACTGCCTGCCATTGTGAAAAGGACCCGTTTACTGCTACTCTTTGCTTCCTGTCTGCCAGACAGTTCTCTATCCACATCAATACTGAACCCCCAATACCGTGTGTTTTAAGTTTGTATACTAATCTCTTATGTGAGACCTTGTCGAAAGCCTTCTGAAAGTCCAGATATAACATCCACTGGTTCTCCCTTATCCACTCTACTAGTTACATCCTCGAAAAATTCTATAAGATTCGTCAGACATGATTTACCCTTCATAAATCCATGCTGACTTTGTCCAATGATTTCACCACTTTCCAAATGTGCTGCTATCCCATCTTTAATAACTGATTCTAGCAGTTTCCCCACTACCGCCGACGTTAGACTAACTGGTCTGTAATTCCCCATTTTCTCTCTCCCTCCCTTTATAAAAGGTGGTGTTACATTAGCTACCCCCCAATCCTCAGGAACTACTCCAGAATCTAAAGAGTTTTGAAAAATTATCACTAATGCATCCACTATTTCTGGGGCTACTCCTTAAGTACTCTGGGATGCAGCCTATCTGGCCCTGGGGATTTATCGGCCTTTAATCCATTCAATTTACCTAACACCACTTCCCGGCTAACCTGGATTTCACTCAGTTCCTCCATCTCATTTGACCCCCGGTCCCCTGCTATTTCCGGCAGATTATTTATGTCTTCCTTAGTGAAGAAAGAACCAAAGTAGTTATTCAATTGGTCTGCCATGTCCTTGTTCCCCATGATCAATTCATCCGTTTCTGACTGCAAGGGACCTACATTTGTTTTAACTAATTTTTTTCTCTTCACATATCTATAAAAGCTTTTGCAGTCAGTTTTTATGTTCCCTGCCAGTTTTCTTTCATAATCTATTTTCCCTTTCCTAATTAAGCCCTTTGTCCTCCTCTGCTGGTCTCTGAATTTCTCCCTGTCCTCTGGTAGGCTGCTTTTTCTGGCTAATTTGTACGCTTCATCTTTTGTTTTGATACTATCCCTGATTTCCCTTGTTATCCACGGATGCACTACCTTCCCTGATTTATTTTGTTGCCAAACTGGGATGAACAATTGTAGTTCATCCATGCAGTCTTTAAATGCCTTCCATTGCATATCCACCATCAACCCATTAAGAATCAATCGCCAGTCTATCTTGGCCAATTAACGTCTCATACCCTCAAAGTTACCTTTCTTTAAGTTCAGGACCCTTGTTTCTGAATTAACGATGTCACTCTCCATCCTAATGAAGAACTCAACCATATTATGGTCACTCTTGCCCAAGGGGCCACGCACAACAAGACTGCTAACTAACCCTTCCTCATTACTCAATACCCAGTCTAGAATAGCTTGCTCTCTCGTTGGTTCCTCTACATGTTGGTTTAGAAAACTATCCTGCATACATTCCAAGAAATCCTCTTCCTCAGCACCCTTGCCAATTTGATTCACCCAATCTATATGTAGATTGAAGTCACCCATTATAACTGTTTTACCTTTGTTGCACGCATTTCTAATTTCCTGTTTGATGCCATCCCCAACTCCACTACTACTGTTAGGTGGCCTGTACACAACTCCCACTAGCGTTTTCTGCCCCTTAGTGTTTCGCAGCTCTACCCATAATGATTCCACATGCTCAAAGCTAATGTCCTTCCTTTCTATTGCGTTAATCTGCTCTCTAACCAGCAACGCTACCCCACCTCCTTTCCCTTTCTGTCTATCCCTCCTGAATATTGAATATCCCTGGATGTTCAGCTCCCAGCCTTGGTCACCCTGAAGCCATGTCTCCGTGATCCCAACTATATAATAGTCATTAATAGCTATCTGCACATTCAACTCATCCACGTTATTACAAATGCTCCTTGCATTGAGACACAAAGCCTTCAGGCTTGTTTTTACAACACTCTTACCCCTTATACTATTATGCTGAAAAGTGGCCCTTTTTGATTTTTGCCCTGGATTTGCCGGCCTGCCACTTTTACTTTTCACCTTGCTACCTATTGCTTCTACCCTCATTTTACACCCCTCTGTCTCTACGCTCACACATTTAAGAAACCCTTTCCCTTTAACTCCATCCTCCACTATCCCATTCGACACCCCACCCCCCTTATTCAGTTTAAAACCACCCGTGTAGCAGTGGCAAACCTGCCTGCCAGAATGCTGGTCCCACACCTGTTAAGATGCAATCCGTCCCTTTTGTACAGTTCCCCCTTACCCCAAAACAGATCCCAGTGATCTAAGAATCTAAATCCTTGCCCCGTGCACCAGTTCCTCAGCCACACGTTCAGGTCCCGTATCTCCCTGTTCCTGCTCTCACCAGCACGAGGAACTGGAAGCAAACCGGAGATAACAATCCTGGAGGTCCTGCTTTTCAGCATTTTTCCGAGCTCTTTAAAGTCACGCTGCAGAATATTCATCCCCTTCTTTCTGAACATCGTTTGTGCCGACATGCACTACCACTTCCGGATGTTCACCTTCGCCTTTGAGGATTTTCTGCACTCTGTCCGTGACATCCTGGATCCTGGCACCAGGAAGGCAGCACACCATCCTCGCATCCCGTCTGTTGCCGCAGAAACCCCTGTCCGTACCTCTCACAATGGAGTCTCCCACTACAATGGCGTTGCCTGCCTTATGCCTTTTTGGTTTTGGCTCAACAGCCCTATTCGCATCGCAAGCCAGTCCGCCACTCAGTGTAAACACGTCTTCTGTCCCGACAGCTTCTAAGTGGGTGAACCTGTTCACAAGAGGTTCAACACCCGGGGACGTTGGCATTCCATGCTTCCCTCCCTTTCTCACTGTCTCCCACCTTCTCTCTTCCAGTACATTAGGTGTAACAATCTTACTGTAGGACTTGTCGAGGAACGACTCAGTTTCTCGGACGAACCGGAGGTCATCCACCTGCTTCTCCAGTTCCCCAACACGGTCCTTCAGGAGCTCTACCTGGATGCACTTCTCGCATTTGTAGCAGCCAGAGGCACCAGCGGTGTCCTTGACCTCCCACATACTGCAAGCATCGCACTGTATCAGCTTGCCTGACATCTCCTTCTTTCGTCTCTACCTCAGCCTCTCCTCAGCCTCCTCTCCAAAGACTCTCGAGCCAAAGACTCGCACTTTTCTCACAGGGCACTTCCCTCACAAGTCTGCTCACTCACTGCCGCTCCCTAAGAGCAGTCTTGCTTAAATTAACTGATAAATTGCCTGATTTGCCAATTTACAAACCAAATTACTCAGCTTTCAACTGTTTTCCCGGCACTGACTCACTTCTCTCCTCCCACTCAGGCTAGAGCCAATCAGTCTTATCTCTTGCTAAACTCCTCCTGCTGTTGCTCCCAAATCTACAGCAGTTCTGAGTAATGTCTGCCTGTGCTTGGCTTCTACTTTTCAACAATAGCTTCTTCGCCTCTGTTATCAGGCATCTGAACAGTCCTTCCTTAAGCTAAGCTAACTTCCGATTCACCTGTACCCCATTGCGGACATTGGAATTTGTTTATGGAACTCATACGCAGCACTATGTATCTTCACCTTTGCTCTACCTGCTTAACTTGAGTTTGCCTTGTTTGTATTTATATATAGTACTAGACTAAGTGGGACCCGTTGGGTCCCAGCTTCACACGGGAGGGCTGGTCCCCCAACGCAATATTCCACCTCAGTCACTCTGGCCGGGCAGCTCAGTCACTCTGGCCAGGCAGCTCAGTCACTCTGGCCGGGCAGCTCAGTCACTCAGGCTGTTGTGCACTGAAGGGACTGGTTTCCAGAGGGCTAGTATGGACATTGTGGATTGAATGGATTTTTGGACTTGCAGTTCACTAAGTCATGGGTGGTGGGCTGGCACTTCAGTCACTTACAGCTGGTGGGCTGGCATTTCACTTACTCATGGCTGGTGGGCTGGCAGCCCAGTCACTCACAGCTGGTGGTGGCAGTTCACTCAGTCACCCCTCTTCCCTTCTCCCCCCACTCTGCTCCATGCCATTCCCCTCCCCCACACACATTCAGTCTATCTCCCCTCAATCTCCCCCCATGCACTCTTAGTGGCTCTCCGACACCGCAACCATTCCTGCCTATTAGGTTACTATTGTGATGAAGAGCGCGCAGGCATGGCAAGTGGAAAAAGGATTTATTAAAGTTTAAAATGTGAATGGCTTAAAATATAACAACAATTTAAACGTTAAAGATGAGATTTATTAGTTATTTTTTGTTGTGTCTCTTGCTGTGTCCTGCTGCTCACTGCCTCTTGATATTACAAAAAAGACAATTTTAATATAGAGAGATTAAGCGGTCAAATTTTAACAAAGAAAATCTGAGAATTTACCTCAAAAGTCATCATGGAGTGCAGGCCGCAAGTCCAACCTCACAGCACTCCAAGCCAATTTCACAGCATTTCAAGCAGAGTGCACACACACAGACAAACAAAGACAATCACACACATGCAGCCAGACACACACACAAAGACACACTCACACAGAAATACACACAAACACAAAGACACACACACATAGTCACAAACACGTACACACATTCACACAGACACACACACACACTCACACAGATACTCAGACACTCACGCAGACACACACTCAGACACACATACAGACACACAGACAGACACACATACAGACAGACACTCATACACAGAGACAGTCAAACACTCACACATACAGACACTCACACATACACACACTCATACACAGACACTCACACACTCATCCACAGACACTTACAGACACAGCAACTCACACAGACGCACCCACAGACAAGCATTTTTGCAAGCATTTTAGAACCAATAGACATTTTTATGCAAGCATTGTAGAACCAATAGAGACACTTTTTGCAGGCATTTTAGAACCAATAGACACTTTTTTCAAGTATTGTAGAACCAATAGAGACACTTTTTGCAACCTTTAGAACCAATAGACTTTTTTTGCAAGCTTTAGAACCAATAGACATTTTTTTGCAAGCTCTAGAACCAATAGACATTTTTTGCAAGCATTTTAGAACCAACAGACATTTTTTGCAAGTATTTTAGAACCAAAAAAGACACATTCTGCAAGCATTGTAGAACCAAAAGAGACACTTTTTGCAAACATTGTAGAACCAAAAAGGACATATTCTGCAAGCATTGTAGAACCAAAAGAAACACTTTTTGCAAACATTTTAGAACCAATAGACAATTTTTGCAAACATTTTTGAACCAATAGACACATTCTGCAAGTATTTTAGAACCACTAAGGGCACTTACATTTGAGTAGACATGTGTTCAGTGTTATTCACAGCTCAGAGAAACGTGACCCTCTGCCTTCCTCCATCTTGAAGAGACTGTGAGGCACACCACTTCTGGGTTTTATAGTCCCTCCCCCTCCCACCTTTGACAGCATTTTAGAACCAATAGAGACACGTTTGCAAGCATTTTAGAACCAATAGACATTTTGTTTTGCAAGCTTTAGAACAAATAGACATTTTTTGCAAGCTTTAGAAACAATAGTCATTTTTTTTTGCAAGCTTTAGAACCAATAGTCATTTTTTGCAAGCTTTAGAACCAATAGACAATTTTTGGCAAGCTTTAGAACCAATAGACATTTTTTGGCAAGCTTTAGAACCAATAGAGACACTTTTTGCAATCTTTAGAACCAATAGATGGTTTTTGCAAGCTTTAGAACCAATCGACATTTTTTTTGCAAGATTTAGAACCAATAGACATTTTTTTGCAAGCTTTAGAACCAATATACATTTTTTGGCAAGCATTAGAACCAATAGACATTTTTTGGCAAGTTTTAGAACCAATAGACATTTTTTGGCAAGCTTTAGAACCAATAAGCATTTTTTGCAAGCTTTAGAACCAATAGAGACACCTTTTGCAAGCTTTAGAACCAATAGAGACACTTTTTGCAAGCTTTAGAGCCAATAGACATTTTTTGCAAGCTTTGAACCAATAGACATTTTTTTTGCAAGCTTTAGAACCATTAGAGACATTTTTGTAAGCTTTAGTACCTATAGACATTTTTTGCAAGCTTTAGAACCTATAGATACACTTTTGCAAGCTTTAGAACCAATAGACATTGTTTGCAAGCTTTAGAACCAATAGACACTTTTTGCAAGTATTTTAGAACCACTAAGGGCACTCACATTTGAGTAGACACGTGTTCAGTGTTATTCACAGCTCAGAGAAACGTGACCCTCTGCCTCCCTCCATCTTGAAGAGACTCTGAGGTACACCACTTCCGGGGTTTATAGTCCCTCCCCCTCCCACCTTTGCAAGCATTTTAGAACCAATAGAGACACTTTTTGCAAGCTTTAGAACCAATAGACATTTTTTAAAGCTATAGAACCAATAGACAATTTTTTTGCAAGCTTTAGAACCAATAGACTTTTTTTGTAAGCTTTAGAACCAATAGACATTTTTTGGCAAGCTTTACTGAACTGAACTGAACTGAACTTTATTTATAGAGCACTTTAAAAACAACCACTGTTGCAACAAAGTGCTGTACATGACTAATCATAAACATAAAACAAAACAATAAAATCATTAAAAGACAGTAAAAACAATAAAAAACAATAATAGAAACACTAAAACAAGAGCAAAGTCTCATGCAGGGGCGAAAGCCAAGGAATAGAAAAGGGTTTTAAGACTAGTTTTGAAAATGGACAGTGAAGGGGCCTGTCTAATGTGCAAAGGTAGAGTGTTCCATGATGTCGGAGCAGCAACAGAGAAGGCTCTATCCCCTCTGAGCTTCTGCTTAGACCTCGGTACCTCCAGGAGCAGCTGATCAGCTGACCTGAGGCACTGAGCAGCAGCATAGGGATGAAGCAGCTCAGAGAGGTAAGGCGGGGCGAGACCATTTAAAGATTTAAAAACAAATAAAATGATCTTAAAATGAACTCTAAAGTATACAGGCAGCCAGTGTAGGGAGGCCAGAATAGGTGTTATGTGCTCCCTCTTACGTGTTCCAGTTAAAAGGCGAGCAGCAGCATTCAGAACCAACTGGAGACGTGCAAGGGAAGATTGGCTAACTCCAAAATAAAGTGCGTTACAGTAATCCAGCCGAGACGTAATGAAGGCATGGATTACGGTTTCAAAATGCTGTCGTTCAAGAATGGGCTTCACCTTTGTCAGCTGCCTTAAATGAAAGAAGCTGGACTTAACTACCGCGCCTATTTGACGATCTAATTTAAAATCACTGTCCATCTTAAAACCCAAGTTTAAAACTATTGGCTTCACATACAGTGCCAAGGGACCCAAGTCAACAGGGGGAGGTTCACGGGGGCCATTGGGACCAAACACTATCACTTCTGTTTTCTTTTCATTAAAATGTAGAACCAATAGACATTTTTTGCAAGCTTTAGAACCAATAGAGACACCTTTTGCAAGCTTTAGAACCAATAGACATTTTTTGCAAGCTTTAGAACCAATAGACATTTTTTGGAAGCATTAGAACCAATAGACATTTTTTGCAAGCTTTAGAACCAATAGACATTTTTTGGAAGCATTAGAACCAATAGACATTTTTTTGCAAGCTTTAGAACCAATAGAGACACTTTTTGCAAGCTTTCGTACCAATAGACATTTTTTGCAAGCTTTAGAACCAATAGACACTTTTTGCAAGCATTTTAGAACCACTAAGGGCATTCACATTTGAGTAGACATGTGTTCAGTGTTATTCACAGCTC
Organism: Amblyraja radiata; assembly: GCF_010909765.2. Classification (NCBI taxonomy): domain Eukaryota; kingdom Metazoa; phylum Chordata; class Chondrichthyes; order Rajiformes; family Rajidae; genus Amblyraja; species Amblyraja radiata. Next base: position 43,307,139 of record NC_045957.1, on the reverse strand, counting down.
AGAGAAACGTGATCCGCTGCCTTTCTCCATCTTGAAGAGGCTGTGAGGCACACCACTTCTGGGTTTTATAGTCCCTCCCCCTCCCACCTTTGCAAGCATTTTAGGACCAATAGAGACACCTTTTGCAAGCATTTTTGAACCAATAGACATTTTTTTGCAAGCTTTAGAACCAATAGACGTTTTTCTGCAAGCTTTAGAAGCAATAGACATTTTTTTGCAAGCTTTAGAACCAATAGATACACTTTTTGCAAGCTTTAGAACCAATAGACATTTTTTGCAAGCTTTAGAACCAATAGACAATTTATTTGCAAGCTTTAGAACCAATAGACATTTTAGAACCAAAAAAGACACATTCTGCAAGCATTGTAGAACCAAAAGAGACACTTTTTGCAAATATTTTAGAACCAATAGACACTTTTTGCAAACATTTTAGAACCTATAGACACATTCTGCAAGCATTTTAGAACCACTAAGGGCACTTACATTTGAGTAGACATGTGTTCAGTGTTATTCACAGCTCAGAGAAACGTGACCCTCTGCCTTCCTCCATCTTGAAGAGACTGTGAGGCACACCACTTCCTGGTTTTATAGTCCCTCCCCCCTGCCGCCAGCGGGGGCAGCAGAGAGAATGGGGAATTTTGTAAAAACATTAATATCTCTGTCATTTTTAATCTACAGGAAAAATCCTCATCACACATGCGGCGGAGGGGTGCTCTGAGCAAGGTGGCCAAAATGACGGCTGTAAGTGGCGGCGTTCTCTCGGAAATCGCAGCAGAGATGCCAAAAGCGGTCAAGAACAGAGATTTAGTAATATAGATTATCTGATTTGATTAGATAGCTTGCACAACTATTTTTTTCACTGCACAATAGACAATAGACAATAGGTGCAGGAATAGGCCATTTGGCGCTTCGAGCCAGCACCGCCATTCAATGTGATCATGGCTGATCATCCCCAATCAGTACCCCGTTCCTGCCTCCTCCCCATATCCCCTGACTCCGCTATTTTTAAGTGCCCTCTCTAGCTCTCTCTTGAAAGCATCCAGAGAACCTGCCTCGACCGCCCTCTGAGGCAGAGAATTCCACAGACTCACCACTCTCTGTGAGAAAAAGTGTTTCCTCGACTCCATTCTAAATGGCTTACTTCTTATCGTTAAACTAAAAATAATTTAAAATAAATGTGAACCTATTGTATTTGGTAATCAAAACGTAGTCTGAAGAAGGGTCTTGACTCAAAACGTCACCTATTCCTTTTCTCTAGAGATGCTACCTGACCCGCTGAGTTACTCCAGCCTTTTGTGTCCTCTACATTGGAGAAATCAATCATAGGTTGGGAGAACACTTTGTGGAGCATCAGCACTCAGTCTGCAGGAGTGACACTGATTTTCTATTGGCCTACAACATTAAATCACAATTCACTCCCATTCTGATCCCACTCAGTCTGTAGTCTCCTGCACCATTACAGAAAGCCCTGACATTAGCTTGAGGAGCAAAACCTTAACTTTTGTTCGCTGGATTCAATAATAAATTCTCCAATTATAGGTAATTTGTTCTTCCTTTCGGTTTGTCTCTTCTCCCTTCTGCTAGAGTCTATGATACAATGTGGAAACAGGCCCTTCGGCCATACTTGCCCACACCGGCCAACATGTCCCAACTACACTCGTCCCACCTGCCTGCACTTGGTCCATATCCCTCAAAACCTGTTCTATCCATGTACCTGTCTGACTGTTTCTTAAACGTTAGGATAGTCCCAGCCCCAACTACCTAATCTGGCAGCTTGTTCCACACACCCACCACTCTTTTCTAGATTCCTATAACTCTTTTACCCTTCATCTTGAACCTCTGTACACTGGTCTTCAATTCCCCTACTCTGGGCAAGGGATTCTGTGCATGTACCTGATCTATGGGGGGAGGAGAGGGGGGGGGGGAGGAGATGGGGGAGAGGAGAGGGGGAGGCTAGAGGAGAGGGGGGAGAGGAGAGGGGGGGGGGGAGAGGGGGGGGAGAGGAGGGAGAGAGGGGTTGAGAGGGGGTGTGCTGAGAGGGGGGTGAGGTGAGGGGAGGGGGAGAGGTGGGGAGCAGGGAGGGGGGTGGAGGGAAGGGGGTAGGGGTGTGTGGAGGGGAGGGGGGTTTAGGGGAGGGACGGTGGGGGAGGGGATGGAGGGTAGGAGGGGGAGAAAAGGGGGAGAGGAGAGGGGGGAGAGGAGAGAGGGGGAGAGGAGGGGGAGAGAGGAGGGGGGGGAGAGGAGGGGGGGGGGGAGAGGAGAGGGGGGGAGAGGAGAGGGGGGGAGAGGAGAGGGGGGTAGAGGAGAGGGGGGGAGAGGAGATGGGGGAGAGGGGAGGGGGGGAGAGGAGAAGGGGGGAGAGGAGAGGGGGGGAGAGGGGAGGAGGGGAGAGGAGAAGGGGGGGAGAGGAGAGGGGGGGGAAGGAAAGGGAGGGGGAGAGGAGAGGGGGGGATGGGGAGAGAGGTGGGGAGAGAGAGGATGGGAGAGAGAGGGGGAAAGGGAGAGAGACAGGGGGGAGAGAGAGAGGGATAGGGAGAGAGAGAGGTGGGGAGAGAGAGGATGGGGGAGAGAGAGAGAGAGTGCCTTTTTACTTCAACCCAAACCCCCCAAACAGCCATTTGCAGGCAGTGCTTTTTTACTTGAAACTAACCATATTTTCATTTTCAAACCACATTAAGGGTACTTACTCACAGTTGTGTAGACATTTGTTCAGTGTCATTCAGAGCTCAGAGTGCCCTCCAGTTTGCAGAGACTGATTGAGGCACACCACTTCCTGGTTTTATAGTCCCTCCCCCTCCCTCCAGCAGGTGCAGCAGAGAGAATGGTGAATTTTTAAAAAACATTAATTTCTCTCTGATTTTTCATCGATGGGAAAAATGCTCTGGTCCAGGAAGGCAGATGTGGGCTCTGATCGAGGTGGCCAAAAATGACGGCCGTAGGTGGCGGCGTTCGCTCGGAAATCGCAGCACAGTGGGCCAAAAGCGGTCAAGATCAGACTTTTAGTAATATAGATACTCTGACTGATGTGCCAATGTGCCAAAAGCCTTTTTGACCACCTTATCTACCTGTGACCCGACGTTCAAGGAACCATGCACCTGCACTCCTAGATCTCTCTGCTCTACAACACTCCTCAGAGGCCTACCATTCACTGTGTAGGTTCTGCCCTTGTTAGACATCCCATAATGCAACACCTCACACATCTCCGTATTAAATTCCATCAACCATTCCTCAGCCCACCTGGCCAATCGATCCAGATCCTGCTGCAATCTTTCACAACCATCTTCACTATCTGCAAAACCACCCACTTTTGTATCATCAGCAAACTTGCTAATCTTGCCCTGTATGTTCTCATCCAAATCATTGATGTAGATGACAAACACTAACGGGCCCAGCACCGAACCCTGAGGCACACCACTAGTCACAGGCCTCCATTCTGAGAAGCAACCTTCCACCATCACCCTCTGCTTCCTTCCATGGCACCAATTTGCTATCCATGCAACTATCTCTCCTTGGATCCCATGCGATCTAACCTTCTAGAGAAGCCTACCATGTGGAAAATTGTCAAGCCTTATTGAAATCCATATATACATCTGCAACTCTCCCCTCATCTACCTTTTTGGTCACGTCTTCAAAAAAATCACTCAGATTTGTGAGACACGACTTCCCACCTACAATTGATATCAAATTTCCCACAATGTCCTCGGATATATCTGATCAGGCCCTGGAGATTTGTCAACCTTCATTCACGATAGTACCTTCAGTACTTCTTCGATGGTAACACTGACTGCTCTCAAGACACTTCCATTGACTGCCCCAAGTTCCTCCATCCTACTCTCTTTCTCCTCAGTAAATACAGAGGAGAAATACTCATTGAGGACCTTGTTCACCTCCTGTGGCTCCACACAGAGGTGACCGCTTTGATTCCTGAGAGGTCCCACTCTCTCTCTCTAGTCACCCTTATCCCCCTTATGTATTTATAAAATCTTTTGGGATTGTCCTTAATGCTACCCGTCAGAGCTATCTCCTGGCCCCTTTTTGCCCTTCTGATCCGCTTTTTCAGTTTACTGCTGAGTTCCCGAAACTCCTCCAGGAATGCACTTGATCCCTGTTGCCTGTACCTGTTCCATTCATCCTTCTTGTTTAATTTGTACAGTTTGTATTGCTGGGCACGTCCCAGTAGGCCAGACCTATAACATTACCCAGACTTTACAACATTAACAACGCATCACACAAAGGAACTTAATTGTTCCTTTATCACTGCATTATCTCATCCTATCAGAGAAATTCGCTTTATCCCACTCATTGTCCTCCCCCATCTTCACTGCAGAGATTAACTCATTTTTTCATATATATATTTTTCCATATATATATATTAGACACAATACACTATACACTTTTTCCATATATATATATGGATGTTGCATATATGGATTAACTCATGTGCAAGACGGTGGACTGCAGGAGTGGAGCGCCGCTGTGTATGGCTGTTCTGCCTGCAGTCCGTCCTTTCACCTTTTTTATTTTTATTTTTAGTCCTGTTAAATCAAAATGTTTGTTGTAGGTCTTCTTTTATGTGGTGGGTGGGGGGAGGGGAAGGGGGAAACTTTATTTCTGCGGTTTTCCTCCAAATCGCATCTTCGTCCTCTCCGTGCGGCCTATCGTCAGGACTGGAGCCGCGTTTCCTACCGGGACTACAGCTTCGGCGGCGGCACAGCGCTGGACCACCATCACGGAGTGGGCGATGCCCTGCGGGCGCTGGATTTAAAACACCGCGGAGCCTGGGATCCGAGATCGCCAGAGTCGGAGCTCCAAACAGTGCGGCATGAGGACTTCGGGTGCTGCGGTCTCCGGGGAGGAAGCGGCCGCTCCAGACATTTCCATGCCGCTGAGGACTATTCACCCGATGCCGTGTTCCATCTTCCCGGCAGGTGGGCCTATAACATCGTGCCGCCGTTGCGGCGACTGGCTGCGGAGGCCTCAAATAAGACCCGACCTCGGGTGGACTAGGAGGAGGAGGGGGAGGACTGGACTTTTTGGTGTCTTCCCTCACAGTGAAAAGTGTTGAATCTGCTGTTGGGGAGACGTTCATGTTGAATCCTATAGTGTATTGTGTCTTTTTTTTCTTCTTTTTTAAATTTTAATTTTTTTAATTTTATATGGATGTACGATAATCTTTTTTTTTCTCTGTAAAGCACGTTGGCTTCAACATGATTTGGTTTAAAAGTGCTATATAAATAAAAATTACTTACTTACTTATTTTATTTATTTCTCTCAGTTTTGATTAGGAGTTTCACATCTAAACCATTAACTGTTTCTCTGTCCTGAGTTTTTATTTTGTTTTTATTTCAGATTTCCACCTCAACGAATTCTGATTGATAACACTGATCTAAACAGAAAAGAAAGAAAAGGTCGTTTTATTTCTACTTTTTAACTCAGATAATGAGTGCTGAGTACTTCACTGTCTGGAGTAGCTGAGAAAAATGCAATAGCAGCTGAAGGACAATTTCTTACAAATTAGCCTGGATTTACTGCCTCACTGTCCAACTCCTGATGTCTACCAATGCACATAAGTCCATAGGTTCTAGGAACAGAATTAGGCCATTCAGCCCATCAATTCTACTCCGTCATTCAATCATGGCTGATCTATCTTTCGCTCTCAACCGCATTCTCATGCCATCGCCCCATAACTCCTGACATCCTTACGAATCAAGAATCTATCAAACTCTGCCTTAAATATATACATTGACGGCCTCCACAGCCGTTTGCTAATGGCTTATTCTAAAGTAACATGCAATAGAAGATCATAAAGAAATAAAAAACCTTAGGCATAATTTATAATTCTAAAATAACGTGGAACAGACGGAAGCTTTGTGGTAGAGTCTCTATTTGATTATTATATACCATCAGTGCAATCGCTATAACATTGACCACATTAACACAAAATCAGAGAGTTTAACTGCAAATGAGTTACATCCCAAACCACTTACTGTTGAATTTAATGTAAACTTTGATGTTGGTTCATGATTCAGTGTGCCCACTATCCCTAAAACTATCCTCATGCCCAAGTCCACATAGTGAGATCCTGTTCATTGTGGCTACTGGAAAAACTATTCAGGTTATATTCACTCTCCTGCTTGCATAACTATTTCTTATTTCCTATCATATGACATCTCATTAATTAAGAAAATGGCTTGTATCCTTTTAATCTATTAAATAGATGAATATTAAAAAAAAAGTAAACTATTGCACATATCTGCTATAGTTTTTTCCCCCAAGTCAATCGATCAATTGTTAGGATAGACACAAGACGCTGGAGTAACTCAGCGGGACAGGCAGCATCTCTGGAGAGAAGGAATGGGTGACGTTTGAGACTCAAGTGTTAGGATTGGAATGAGCCGGAACCCACATATCCTTGTAAACTGGACCAACAATAACAATTAATCCTAGCCAATGCATTCAAATTGATTCCAATTGGAAAAGCCATTGATACCCAATGCTCAAAAAGTATATTCTCCGCAACTATTCTGATCTCTTTGGTACATTGGTACTGCACTTAAAGATTTCTGGTGCTGTTGCCTGCATGTTGCTGATTCTGCCTCGTTGAACTTGCTCTCACAGGAGTACAGAGAGATTTATGCAAAGTCTGCTGGAGGTAATACCCCTGTGATAGTCAGGATATTTACACCTCCGAAAGGTCTTATAAAATCCCATCCAAGACAGGGCCTGTCCCACTTGGGCGTCATTTGCGCGTCACGTAGGTGGATCACGAGGATTTTGAGCATCCCAAAATCCTGGGGCGCCGTGCACTACCGCGCATCACTACATACACCACCACGCCTCACCACACGCCATGCGCGTATCATGTATGCCATGCACGCGTCACGCGCGCATCACGACGCGCATCACGACGCGCCAACCAATTTTTAGGATGTCGCGTAAATGACGCGCAAATGACGCCCAAGTGGGACAGGCCCTTTAGTGTTTAGTCCATTTCTGATTCCTGTTGAAAGAAGTTGAGATACTAAAATAAGATCAAATCTTTTTTAAACAGATAGGGAGCGAGCAGCCAGAATAGTGAGGGCTAGTTATTATGTAGGTAGCCGTTTTTTGCATATGGAGTTATTTATTGTAAATTGGTATATTTAATTAGATAGCTAGATAATACTTTGCCTTTGGGCTTGGTTTTCTTAGTTGAGTGCTTATCCTGGAGTTATAGCACAAGTACTTTGTGTTTTAATTGTAATGTAATGATCAAGCATTTGAATTATGAGAAACAATTACTTAATTTGGCATGGGTGAAATAACCATGATGATTAAGGGGATAAATAATCTGGACAATACGAATTAATCGGTGGAGATACCATTTAAGTGAACGAGTCTTCAATCCTTATTTGGGGTATTGTGTAAATCAACATTAATTCATTTAAATTAAAATAGGAGACATTTATTTCAGTAAAGCACATGTTTGGGATGAAATGTTTGTATAATTACTGACAAGTTGTCAGTGTCTCATCAAATTTGGTAGGAAAATCAAACTTGGGAGAAAATATAACTTTCAACATAATGTTCTCCAGTGGGTGTGCCACTCCCAGGAGGTTATGTCATGTTGGTATCTGTTTCACGTTAACTGATAAAAATTGATTGCTATGATTTTCAAAATGTAATGTTTGAATCTGGTGACCACCTAGAAAGTGGAAAGCAATAAAGGTGGGCTTTTATGTCAATGCAGCAATTCCGTATTTCACTGCTTCCTCTCTCCGCTAAACATTTATTGTACCCCCCTGACTGGTGTGAGTTACATTGAGACTTTATTAGGTACAGCTGAGCTCTTCCAAAAGCAATTGTTTGAGCTTTTTGTTGATCTGCAGCTATCGTTTTGTGTGCAGCTTCCTGGCCATTGTTGTTAACACGGGTTAACTATGTGTCCATGGGTTGCACGGCAGATAGAGGACCCAAGCCATTAGTGGGTTGCCCTCGTCACCCAATGTCACGCTTTGCATTATTATGCTGGCTTAATTCCAGATGGTAAAGCAGAGTGTCAGAGAATGATCATTTATTTCAAAATAAATTTCATTCAAAAAACAAAATATATGCAGGAAGTACAATATAATCAGTACATTTCTTCCTTTCATTTATCATTCTTCCAGTGTAGCAGATGCTCACTTACATAATGCATTGTGTATGGTCATGCATCAGCTGAACATAGAGGATGCAGAATCTCATTCAGTAGGTGGTGTTTCGTAAACATGGGCTGTGGTGCGTGCTCACAACGCAATGTGCACAAAGTCAAGAGCATCCAGCAACATAAAGTAGCCTGCAAAGCTATATACATGCTATGTCTGCACCTCTCTAGCAGGAACAAATAAAATGAACGTAACTCACTTGGGGTACTTCAGTGGCCACCATTAAGCTTAATGATAGCAAACTGTTGGGCTTTGCAAATGTTGCAATGTCCAGCCTGGAAGGGAGCTAAAGCATATGTTCATGGTCAGAGTAGCCTCAGGAGCTACTGGCAAAGCCGATCTTTGAAGCTGCATTTGCAGCTCCATGAGTGGCAGCCTTACTTACATGGTGGTACAGCATAGAAACAGGCCCTTCAGCCCACTGTCCATACTGACTATCGATCGAAGATAGACAAAAAGACTGGAGTAACTCAGAGTGCCAGGCAGCATCTCTGGGGGAAAGGAATAGGTGACGTTTCAGGTCAAGACCCTTCTTCAAACCACGTCATCTATTCCTTTTCTCCAGAGATGATGCCGGACCCGTTGAGTTACTCGAGCCTTTTGTGTCTGTCTTCGGATTAAGTCAGCATTTGCAGTTCCTCCCTGTACATTTTGTCTGACTATTGATCGCCTGTATACTCCAGTTCTACATTATTGCTCTTTCGCAACCACTCGCTACACACTCGGAGCAATTTACAGCAGCAAATTGACCTACAAACCTGCACTTCTTTGGGATGTGGGAAAAAACGGAAGAACCTGGAGGAAACCCATGCGGTCACAGGGACAGTTCCCAAGGTTAGGATCAAACCTGGCTCTCTGATGCTGTGAGGAAGTAGCTCAAGCAGCTTTAGTCTTTAGAGAGTTTGCCATTCCTGATGCAGATATATCTTGCACACAGTTGAAAGAGAATTGCAGCCTGAATACTTTGTCACCTGATGTAAGCGCTCTCTGCTCCTGCCTCCCTCTGCTAGCAGCTCATTCACTCAGTCACAATATACTTCAGGAGTCTGGTGGTAGAGCAGCAGTTAAATTGCCAGATTAGTAACGCAATGGCTTGTGCGATCAATGTCAGTAAAAATCACACTGTTGCAGTCATGGAATTTAAATTCAGTTAATATTCTTAAAAAATGGCAAAAAAGTGGTTATCTAAAGCTCCTCAGGAGAAGAAATTTGCTATAATGAAATAGCAGGACTTGCAACTCAGTTCAAAGGAAATCAGGGTAATTAATGTTGTCCTTGTCAATGATGCTCAGGCCCTGCAAAATGAATTAATTGAAAGAGAACTGTCCACTAATACATCCATGCCTGGAAGTAGTTGGTTTGTGCAGAAGTTCCCAACACATCACACACTGAGAACATTTCAAGAAATCTGGGCATGACAAACATTATTAGAGTGAATGCTATGTCCAGTAGAAATTAATCACAACTTATCTGTAATTGGTGAGGATCCCATTAAATAATGCTGATGGGTCCCCTTCCTGCTGCTGAACGTGCTTAGCTGTGTGAGGATATGATGAGGCAGTAGAGGGAGCAGACAGCACTCATTCAGCAGCAATTGCTCAAAATGAACGTCGACTGCTGTACAGAATTCTAACAATCATTAAAGATAGACACAACATGTTAGAGTAACTCAGCAGGATAGGCAGCATTTCTGGATAGAAGGAGTGGGTGACGTTTCAGGTCGAGAACCCATTCCTTCTATCCAGAGATGCTGCCTGTGCTGCTGGGTTACTCCAGCATTTTGTGTCTATCTTTGGTGTAAACCAGTATCTGCAGTTCCTTCACTAACAATCATTAGTTTAGTTTATTGTCATGTGTACCGAGGTACAGTGAGCAAGATGCATTGACGTCCCTCCATCGTGGTCAGTGTAACATGCGTCACCATATGTGATCACATTAGTTGCTATATTGGCCATTTCATGAGAGGAATCGAATTGTGGCATTTAATTTTACAGCCACCAATTGAATATAGAAATGTTATTTATTATTATGACTCAATTTGGTTGATACAACCACTTGCAAATGAGAAAAAAAAGTAAATTGTACAGCTGCTATTAAGCTTAAATATATTTACCTTTAAGCACTGAAGGCAAATATGGATTAAAAGAGCTTTGTTGATATTGATCTTATAATTTGACCCGAAACGTCACATATTCCTTTTCTCCAGAGATGCTGTCTAACCCGTTGAGATACTCCGGCATTTTGTGTCTACCTTTGGTGTAAACCACCACCTGCAGTTTCTTCCTACACCTATAACCTTCTTGGCTCTCTCAGCAGACAATGCCAGTGAATCTCAAATATAATTTAAATATCCTTTTGTTTCTTACTTCGTAGGTTTACATCTTTGATTTATTCTTTGTGCAATTAGTAAACCTATCAAAAATCTACTCCACTCTTCTTGAAGAATGGAGTATTAGCAGTAAATTTGGTGGCTCGACTAACTCAAATCCTTCCATGGGTAGTAGGTAAGGATATTTTCTAGGTAAGGATATTCATTGTTCTTTATCTCTCCACATCACTGTTGATATCTCTCATTTCCCTTATCCCTAACCAGTCTGAAGTAGGGTCTCGACCCGAAACATCACCCATTTCTTCTCTCCAGAGATAGTGCTTGTCCCGCTGAGTTACTCCAGCTTTTTGTATCTCTCATCGATATTTTGTTGAAGGTTGAAAAGGATGAACAAACCAGCTAGTTTCCTAGCTCATCCTGGAACATGTTTCCTGAAGCAAAACACTGATTGAAATGGCTGTAATAAATATTCAAAGACACTTCAAACTCACTCCAATATGAAGTTTTTTATGCAATGCACCACATTCAAGTTGTGTATGTGGATAATGGTGAAACATTCCAAACATATGACCACAATATTAAAACTAAATTTGACTGTATATCTCAGATGATTACAGCACACTGAACAAATGTTGGAAATCTAATTTCCTTAAAATTTCTGATAAACACAATGTTACTGGAATTGATAGAATCTATGTAAACCTAGAATGTATGGGGGGTGGGGGGGGGGGGGGGGGGGGGGGATGGGGGAGCACAATAGTGTATATCTGGTGCTATTTTAATCTGAATGGCATACCCATCATCAGTATTCAATCCAAATCTTTTCTGACACAATCATCAATCTTCACCCTCATCTCCTGACTGTCATTGATCTTTGATACCATCAGATGCCAGCACTATTCACGGCATTGATTCCCTAACTCTGCCTTCGACAATAAGCTTAGCCAGCTACCTGTCCTCAATCATCAGTTCAATTATCCTTGTGGTTCAATGCAGGTATTGTTCTCAGCCATGAGCAGCCACATCCATCCATTTTGTTATAATCTTAGTTCAATTTAGATTGATTTTAGCTCAGATGTTGGACCTTTGGAGAGGCAATACTTGTTGCATTTAGGGAGGCAACTACAGGGCCCCGGAGCCAATGATAAGTTACGCTTGATTACTTTGTGTTATTGATCAGAAGCAAAATTGTTGTTCAAGCTTTCAAAAACCATGTGAAAGCGCATGACTGCATAATATTTGCAAATGTAAAAATTGTTATATTTATTTCAACCTGCTTTTTGATTATTTCTTTTCTCTTCAATTTTTTTTTTTTTAACATGTTGATTTTCTCGTTTAAAATAAATTATGCCCATTATACCTATTGCTATTTAATTTTAGCATCATAACATGCTTCTTCACTGCTTCTCCAAATTGGAAATCTGTCAGAAAATGTTGGATGTGCATTCAACTCTGAAATGGTCATGATTAAGGTTCACTTATTCTCCATATAAATATCCCTGGGGGTAAACCAGGCATATGGTGGCTGATCAGTACATATCCTAAACATTTGTTAAACAAGCCGAATTAAAATAATGTCTTGGAGAACCATGTTTCAAATTTGCTTCATCATCCTCCTCACTGTAGATCCTGCCAGATATGTAATTACTCTGCAATAAACTATGTACTGTGGTCTTCAATTGAGATTTTCAGATCTTCAAATTGATTATAAACGTCCAATGAATTTCCTAAACACGTGCAGCACATGATACATTCCCAAAGAAAAGCAGCAATGCCCGGGAGAAGCTGGTGCTAGGACTAGCAATGATACACCACTGGTTTATTGAACAGAGAAAAATTTGGAGGTGTGGATTGACTGTTGGGTTTAGAAAGTGGAAGATGGACAAGAGACAGGAACTGCTGAAGCTAGTTTATATATATATTTAAAACAAAATGCTGCATTAACTCAGCGGGTCAGGCAGCATCTCTGAAGGACATGGATAGGTGATGTTTTGGGTTGGGACCCTTCTTCAGACTGAATGTAGTGGGGGGAGAAAGCTGGAAAAGGCTGGGGCCGGACAAAGCTTGGAAAATGATAGGTGGACACAAGTGAGGAGATGAAAGACATGTGACTTTGGTAGTGTGTTCGGGCCAGAACATGATCGAAGAACAGGAGAGCAGCAGGAAACAAAAGGGACAGGCTTGCCCAGTGAATCGACCTGTTAGCGGGGAAAGACACGTTAGCAAATTTTGGAATGCCAGTGTGGAAAAGTACATGACAGTTGGAGAATGAGATGAGGAGCATGCTGGAAAATGTGATGTGAGCAGGATTCCCAAAATGTTAATTTGTAGATTAAGTCAGTAGTAAGGAAGGCAAATTAGAATATAAAAGCAAGATGTAATGGGTGACACAGTGGAGCAGTGGTAGAGTTGTTGTCTTGCAGTGCCAGAGAGCCGGGTTTGATCCTCATTATGTCTGCTGTCTGTCTGGATTTTTTAACGTTCTGCCTGTGACCTGCATGTGTTTTCTCCGGAAGACAATAGACAATAGGTGCAGGAGTAGGCCATTCGGCCCTTTGAGCCAGCACTGCCATTCAATGTCATCATGGCTGATCATCCCCAATCAGTACCCCGTTCCTGCCTTCTCCCCATACCCCCTGACTCCGCTATTTTTAAGAGCCCTATCTAACTTTCTCTTGAAAGCATCCAGAGAACCTGCCTCCACCGCCCTCTGAGGCAGAGAATTCCCCAGACTCACCAATCTCTGTGAGAAAAAGTGTTTCCTCGTCTCCGTTCTAAATGGCTTACTCCTTATTCTTAAACTGTGGCCCCTGGTTCTGGACTCCCCCAACATGGGGAACATGTTTCCTGCCTCTGGTGTGTCCAAACCCTTAACAATGTTATATGTTTCAATGAGATTTCCTCTCATCCTTCTAAATTCCAGAGTGTACAAGGCCAGCTGCTCCATTCTCTCAGCATATGACAGTCCCGCCTTCCCAGGAATTAACCTTGTAAACCTACGCTGCACTCCCTCAATAGCAAGAATGTCCTTCCTCAAATTAGGGGACCAAAACTGCACAAAATAGTCCAGGTGTGGTCTCACTAGGGCTCTGTACAACTGCAGAAGGGCCTCTTTGCTCCTATATTCGATTCCTCTTGTTATAAAGGCCAACATGCCATTCGCTTTCTTCACTGCCTGCTGTATCTGCATGCTTACTTCCATGGACTGATGTACAAGGACCCCCAGATCCCGTTGTACTTCCCCATTTCCCAACTTGACGCCATTTAGATAGTAATCTGCCTTCCTGATTTTGCTACCAAAGTGGATAACCTCACATTTATCCGCATTAAACACCATCTGCCATGCATCTGCCCACTCCCCCAACCTGTCCAAGTCACCCTGCATTCTCATAGCATCCTCCTCACAGTTCACACGGCCACCCAGCTTTGTGTCATCTGCAAATTTCAGGCTAACTGGTCTATAATTCCCTGTTTTCTCTCTCCCGCCTTTCTTAAAAAGTGGGATAACATTAGCTTCCCACCAATTCTCAGGAACTGATCCTGAGTCTATAGAACATTGGAAGATTATCATCAATGCATCCAAGATTTCTAGAGCCACTTCTTTAAGTACCCTGGGATGCAGACCATCAGGCCCTGGGGATTTATCAGCCTTCAGTCCAATCAGTCTATCCAACACCATTTCCTGCCTAATGTGGATTTCCTTCAGTTACTCCGTCACCCAGGTACCCGGACGTGGCGCCGACAGACAAGAAGCTGAAGCAAAGAAGTCAAAGACCAATCGCTGACAGTCCTGCCCCCCGGCAACGTCATATCCGTTATTGGACTTTTCTGTTGAGCGACAGTCGGTCCTTTGGCCTGTAGGCGACGCCGCCTTTCGGGTAGGTGGCGTTTCGACAGAGCGGCCATTTGGTAAGTTTGCTTTTAGGCAATGCAGCTTTTCAGTTCCTTGGGATTTAGGCGTCCCGCCCTTTCAGTTAGTTTGCATTTAGGCGTCCCATCCTTTCAGTTAGTAGGCGTTTCGTCTTCGGACTCTTTCGGTTTATTGGCGTTTCGGCCTCGTTTCCATTCGGTTCTTTGGCTTCGACTTCTTTGCTTCGGCTTCTTGTCTGTCGCGCCACGTCCGCACACGGTCACCCCAGATTCTCTATATCCAGAAGATTGTTTGTGTCCTCCTTAGTGAAGACAGATCCAAAGTACCTGTTCAACTCATCTGACATTTCCTTGTTCCCCATAATAAATTCACCTTTTTCGGTCTTCAAGGGTCCAACTTTGGTCTTAACTAATGTTTCCTCTTCACATACCTAAAGAAGCTTTTACTATCCTGCTTTATATTCTTGGCTAGCTTACCTTCGTACCTCATCTTTTCTCCCTGTATTGTCATTTTGGTTATCTTCTGTTGTTCTTTAAACATTACCCAATCCTCTTGCTTCCTGCTCATCTTTGCCACGTTGTACTTCTTGGCTTTAATTTTTATACTGTCCCTGACATCCCTTGTCAGCCATGGTCGTCCCTTTCTCCCCTTGGAATCTTTCTTCCTCCTAATGACGAGTCAGAGTACAGGAGGGAGACTGAATGATCAAAAGGTGTCAGAAAACATAATTTACTCTCAACATCAGAAAGACTAAAGAGCTGATTGTTGATTTTAGAAGGGGAAAGCCGAAGATTCACATTCCATCAATGGGTTGGCATTGGAGAGGGTCAACAACTGGGCATGGATATCACTGAAAATTGACCTTGGTCCAGCACATTGATATAATCATAAAATAAGTCCATCAACTTAACTATCACTCAACATCTATCACCTTAGCAGACTGAGGAGATTTAGTATGTCAACAAATATTTTCTTAAATCTTTACGGGTGCATAATAGAGAGCATATTGACTGGTTGCATCATGGCTTGGTTCAGCAACTTGAATGCCAATGAAAGAAGGAGGGTACAAAGTATGGTAGGCACTGCCTGGTCCATCATGGATACTAACATCCCCACCATCAAAGGAATCTATAGGCTGCTTCAAAAAGACAGCAGGCATCATCAAAGATCCACACCACCTTGGCAACAATCCAGATGCTGCCTGAACTGCTGAGTTTGTCCAGCAGGTTCATTTTCGAGGCTACTGATATGTGTTTTCTCTCAAAACTTACCTTAATATTACAAAGCACGAAGAGTCTTTTGCATAGACACAAAGAAATCCATGAGAATCCCACATCTGAGAATAATTAAGTGTCAATATTGACATTTAAAAAAATATTCTGACATGTAAATCAAAAAAATATAGCTGTTTTTTTTTCCTGAAGCATTTCTGGTGCTCGATTTCTGTAGTAGAGATTATAACCAGGTCTTTAGAGGGAAGTGAAGTGCTGACATTATTAGACGATTTTGCTGTGTAACTATAATCTTTTATTTGCATTTCAGATTAATGGCACTATTGTGGTTTCACTAATGGGGTCAAACAGACCTTTATTGCTAGATCAGTCAATTTACGTTAATTCCCATTTTGGCTGTACAGCAACAAGGGAACAAATATTGTTTGGTGAAAATGCCCACTTAAGCAGGTGACAATTTAATGCAAAATTATTACACTCATTTTAATTTGAGAGTTTTATACAGCATTCTAATTGTGTATAATCAAAACCACAAAATATCAGGGCCAAGCAGATTAATTAAATGTAATCCAAAAATGATTACATGTAAATCCTTTCAGCTGATTTATTCTTTTAATCCTGATTTGGAAATATCTTTGACTGAAATTATAAATTCCTCCTTCATCTGTAAGAAATTGTTATTTGGGGATTGCATTACATTACAAAGCCTCATTTCAGCTCATCTAAAATTGAAGATAGATTCCAGATGTCCAGAAAGAGATATTACTATCCAGGGTTACAAATTGCTTACAGATTGTATGATTCCTATAACAGGCATAACATCTGTAGAAGAGCAATAGCAAGCCAATGTGCTGCAGAATGTATTAGAAGTAAGAGCATGAGTGGTAGGTGGAAGTAGAGAAGAGGCATCAGTGAGGGGTTAGGGCTGCAGGTTGGCGGGATGGAGAAAGGAAGATGGTTATGACAGTGTTACGGGATGGTAATGATACAACAAATGTCTCCTGTGAAGGGCATGCATTTAAATCAAAAATGTCCAACTGAGATGGGTTCTCATTGCTTTATTCCTTGAACTAAAATCCTTGGCTTTTGCAGGCCCTTGTTAAACAATGACGCAGCAGAAGTCACAAGCATTGTGAAGGCTGTTTATACACTAGTGAATGAAACCACCCCCAGGTCACATTTGTATTGACCAAAACTATAGAGGTTGCATCCAACAGCTTGCACTGCAAGTGGAAACTATCTCTTGTTTCCCTTATCCCTAACCAGTGTGAAGAACGGTCTCGACCCGAAACATCACCCTTTCCATCTCTCCAGAGATGCTGCCTGTCCCATGAGTTACTCCAGCTTTTTTGTGTCTATCTTCATTTTAAACCAGCATCTACAGTTTCTTCCTACACACTCCTCCACATGCTGTTGTGTCGATCAGGCAGAGGGCCCAGAAGGAATGTTATGGACTGTATGGAACGTGCATGGTTCCTACTTCCCTTGTGTTTCTTTTTGTTGAAATTGCAGGAGGTAGCATGCAAAAAATACTGCCCAATGCAACCTAAAATCTAGTGTTTGTTGGAAGGCCATTTGGATAAAACATCAATACTTTGACATTTATTAATTTCAAACAAAGAATATTTGTCATATGTACTGGCAACTGTATATGTACTTGCTGCAGCTCTGATGTTAGGCTCATTACAGAATAACACTCAGATAAATGTAAAATCAATAATGCAATGAAATTAATAGTAGTAATACTTGGTAACCGCAGTAGTGCAAAACCAAAGTGTGTGGTCCAACCAAAGATGCAGTCAACAGAAGATCACAGATGTTGCGGTGGAGGAAATAGGTAACGTTTCGGGTTGAGACCTGAAACGTTGCCTATTTCCTTTGGTCCATAGATGCTGTCTCACCCGCTGAGTTTCTCCAACATTTTTGTCTACCTTCGATTTTCCCGCGTCTGCAGATCCTTCTTAAACAGATGTTAAGGTAGTCGTTAAGAGCCTAATGGTCACTGGGAAGAAGCTGTAATTGAACCTGGTGGTTACGGTTTTCAGGCTCCTCCTCCTTCCTGATTTTAGTTTTAGAGATATAGTGTGGAAACAGGACCTTCAGCCCACCGAGTCCACACCGACCAGCAATCCGCACACACTAACACTATTCCACACACACTCGGGACAATTTACAATTGTACCAAGCCAATTTACAATTGTACCAAGCCAATTAGCCTACAAACCTATACGTATTTAGAGTGTGGGAGGAAACCAGGGCTTGTACACTCTGGAGTTTAGAAGGATGAGAGGGTATCTCATTGAAACATATAACATTGTTAAGGGTTTGGACACGCTAGAGGCAGGAAACATGTTCCCCATGTTGGGGGAGTCCAGAACCAGAGGCCACCATTTAAGAATAAGGAGTAAGCCATTTAGAACGGAAACGGGGAATAGGGCTCTTAAAAATAGCGGAGTCAGGGGATAAGGGGAGAAGGCAGGAACAGGGTACTGATTGGGGATGATCAGCCATGATCACATTGCATGGCGGTGCTGGCTCGAAGGGCCGAATGGCCTGCTCCTGCACCTATTGTCTATTGTCCATTATTCCGTCCAACAACGGTGGTATTTTCGCAAATTTAAAGATGGATTTGGAACTGTGTCCTGCTATATAGTCATGGGTATAGAACAATGGACTAACCAAACAGCCCTGAAGTGCTCTTGTAAACGAGGAAGTGTTGTTGCTAATTCATACTGATTGTAGTTTGCCAATGTACATGTTGAAGCTCCATTTGCATAGGGCTGAGCAGAGACCAGTTCCCTAAATTTGATAACAAATTAAGAGGGGAAAATGGGTTGAATGCTGAGCTGTAGTCAATGAAGAACAGCCTGATGTATGTGTTCTAATTGTCCAAATAGTCCAGTGCCGAATGGAGTGCCAGTGAGATTGGACCTCCCTTTGATTTATTGTGGCAGTAGGCAACTTGTAGTGGGTCCAAATCCTTGCTAAAGTAGGAGTTAATAGGCATCATAACAAATAACTTCATCACAATGGATGTTAGTGCCACCAGTTAGTAGTTATTAAGGCATGTCACCTTACTCTTGGGCACTGGTATTATTGATGCTCTTTTAAAGCTGGTGGGAAACTCAGACTTCAGTAATGAGAAGAATAATGAAGAAGCAATTACGACTGCTTACAAAGCAACTACGGCGGCACGGTGGCGCAGCGGTAGAGTTGCTGCCTTACACCACTTGCAGCACCAGAGACCCGGGTTCGATCCCAACTGCTTTCTGTACGGAGTTTTTAACCTTCTCCCCATGACCGCATGGGTTTTCTCTGAGATTTTCAGTTTCCTCCCACACTCCAAAGACGTAAAAGTTTGTAGGTTAATTGGCTTGAAGTAAGTGTAAATTGTCCCTAGTGTGTGTAGGATAGTGTTAGTGTATGGGCATCGCTAGTCGGCGCGGACTTGGTGGGCCGAAGGGCCTGTTTCTGCGCTGTATCTCTAAGCGAATCTAAACTAAACTAGACTGTACTGATTTATGAATGAGGAACTAGAGAAGAGAGGTGGCACAAGTCTGAAAAATGCACTACTTGCAATCAGCCTGGCTGTTATTTATGCATTTTCATGTCACAAATTGAAGTTTTTCCATGTCATACAGAAATAGCCCTGACAATTTGCAACACCAATTTGATATGTGACAAACATTGCAAGTCATGGAACACTAGTAGACAGCAGTTAATGTTAATATTTGTCATTCATAGCGTACTGTTTGTTCCCAAACGAAAATTCAGCTTGCTTCAATATCTTTCAAAGTTTACTGACAGGCAAATATAATGCATTATTCAAAGCCTTTGAAGAATACTGAGGCAAATAGAAAGTAATTTTATGTGTACTTTGAAGTGCAAACTCCAAGTGGAGGCTTAATCTTCCATCTTTGGAACCTCACATACAGGGCCGGCCTTAGGAGGTGCGGGGCCCAATTGGGAAAAATGTTCGTAGAAATATAAATAAATAATTATAAATGAGTCACGTGTCGTGAGTAACATGACAATTCGGGGGAGAGTTCCTTTTACACGTGTGGGGAGTCTAGCCAGGGATAAAGTTGCGGGAGCGTTGAGAAGGAGGGGGTCGGGTTCATGCCAGTAACACTCACTCACCGCTGCCGCGGCGCTCCGGGCGCGGAGCCACCGCGTTATGGCCGGGGAGGGAAGCAGCTCGCGTGGCTACGAGCGGCTTCCATCAACGGACAGCGGAACCGACTGCCATCTCAGCGCCATCCGCCGGCCCGCTCACCTCTGGCAGTGTTCTCCGTCTGAACAGTGAGGGGACCAGCTCAAGAGCAAAGATCATAGAGCGAAGTGGGTCAGCGGGCGATGGATAACATCACAGCGGGCGATGGAGCTTAATCCTGTGTCAGCGCGAACAAGGGGTCAATTGAGGTCACTCGCCCTGACACATGGAGTAAGCTCCACCGCCCACTGACCCGCTCTTGAGCTGGATGATCCCCGGCCGACCCCCTCCATCTCAACCGTCCTGCCCTCCCCGCAACTTTACCCCTGGCCAGACTACCCGCACGCTCTGAAAGGAACTCCCCCCCCCCCAGCAGCGCTGTCCTTTTACAGCCGCTTCCCATCAGCTGCTAGCAATGAGGGATAGACTTGGCTATATCTCAGTACAGCAACATCGTTCTTGATGTTGCTGTACTGAGGGATAACAAAGTCTATCTTTCTTTGCTAACAACCTAACCTTTGGCCTCCAAGATGCAGGTACATTTTCTAGCAATGTTACAAAATTTTGAGATTTTAAAAATCAAGTCTGCAATTTATCCCATCAGATAAAGCATGAAAAGAAGTTTAATTTGACACCTAATTCACTTTCATATCACATATATTCAATGTCATCATGGCTGATCATCCCCAATCAGTACCCCGTTCCTGCCTTCTCCCCATATCCCCTGACTCCGCTATTTTTAAGAGCACTATCTAGCTCTCTCTTGAAAGCTTCCAGAGAACCTGCCTCCGGCATCCTCTGAGGCAGAGAATTCCACAGACTCACCACTCTCTGAGAAAAAGTCTCCGTCCTAAATGGCTTACTCCTTATTCTTAAACTGTGGCCCCTGGTTCTGGACTCACCCAACATCGGGAACATGTTTCCTGCCTCTAGCGTGTCCAAGCCCTTAACAATCTTATATGTTTCAATGAGATCCCCTCTCATCGTTCTAAACTCCAGAGCGTACAATCCCAGCTGCTCCATTCTCTCAGCATATGACAGTCCCGCCATCCCGGAATTAACCTTGTAAACCTACGCTGCACTCCCTCAATAGCAAGAATGTCCTTCCTCAAATTAGGGGATCAAAACTGCACACAATACTCCAGGTGTGGTCTCACTAGATCTCTGTACAACTGCAGAAGGACCTCTTTGCTCCTATATTCGATTCCTCTTGTTATAAAGGCCAACATGCCATTTCTTAGCGCTAATGGCAGGTACTTGGGAAACGTGGTAACTCGTGAAGATTTTTCAACATGTTGAAAAATGTACACGAGTAAAATATAAATGTCCACGAGTAAAATATATTAGGATGTAAAAATTTTATACTTTTTAACATGTAGTCATGTAGTAGCTCGTGAGTTTGCCATAGTAGGACCTGGTGTCCTATATCACTATTGTATGGTCATGATGGAAATAAGAATACTCTGTATATTCATTACCTTTGAATTATAGTTGTATGTAATCCTCCCATAATTTCTGAGTTCCAGTTCACAATATCTATCAGACATATAGAATGTTGCAAGGTAATATCTTGCCCAAACTCCATTGTATCTTACTATCTCAATAAATATCACAAAATATGCCATTGTTTCAGCCACATTATGACAAAATACAGAATGTGGGTTATTTGTTATCAGTCACCCCCATCCCAGAAACAACAGTACTTAAAGAAGAACATTTGTTTTACTAATTTACGAGCATGTACCATACAGAGTCCGTTGATCCATATCCAACAAGCTATTGTAATAATTGCATAAAAGGTATCATTGTATAAGAAATTTGGTGTGGAATGATAATCCATCTCAGTACTCATTTAGGCAAGTCCCAAGCTATAGATACTTTTCCCCCACCCCCAATCCCCCTCGCACGATCTTCATTTGACCGATTTTTTACTCAGCTGCTGTAATGTTTCCTTCCTATCAAAATCTCTGTGTAACATCTCTGTCTCTATCTTCCAATTCCCACTTTTAAATAAAATACAACTTACGACTTAAAAATTTCGCAGCAGGATCGCTATATAAATGCAAAGATATGATATTTTACTTCGGAGTCACATGAGTGACTACGTGAAGAACCCCGCCAGGACGCATGAGTGTCATATCGCTACACGCATTGCAATGAGTCACAGCAGGGGGAACGACGTTCCCCTTAGCGGCAGAATTTGAAAGCCGGGAACAGCAGGTAAGGAGACTCTGCGTTCCTTCCACTTACCTTAAAGGTGGAGACATGGACCAGATCCACGAAGGCTGCGAAAAAGCTGGCAGGGGAGAACCGCGGAGTTGCGGGCAGCCAGCAGCAGCAGCCAACGGCACGCCAATCTCCCGAAATGGGAACAGCTGTGCCCGACTTCGCTCCCGCCCGGCCACGGCCGGGCGGTAGAGCGAAGCAAAAAACTAACAGAGTCGTTGACTCCGATGAGTCCGACTCTGAATAGCCGCGAGCGGCCAGTGCCCGTGCGCATTGGAGCCGGTTGGAGCGGCTGCAGGAACTGGAGCAGGAGCGACTTCAGGAGCAGCCGCGACGGCCAGTGCCCGTGAGCATTGGAGCCGGTTGGAGCAGCTGGGAGCGGGGAACAAGAGCAGCCGCGACGGCCAGTGCCCGTGAGCATTGGAGCCGGTTGGAGCGGCTGCAGGAACTGGAGCAGGAGCGACTTCAGGAGCAGCCGCGACGGCCTATGCCCGTGAGCATTGGAGCCGGTTGGAGCGGCTGCAGGAACTGAAGCAGGAGCGACTTCAGGAGCAGCCGCAACGGCCAGTGCCCGTGAGCATTGGAGCCGGTTGGAGCGGCTGCAGGAACTGGAGTAGCCGCGAGTGGCCAGTGCCCGAGAGCATTGGAGCCAGTTGGAGCGGCTGTTGGAGCAAATGCTCCAAAGTGACAGGCTCTGGGAGATGGAGACTAGTCACAGTGGGCAGCTAGTAAGTCCTACAGCAGTACGTCTTGTAGGGCTGCACAGTGTTTCTCCCTCATCAGAGGGGAGTACAGGGGGTCAATTCTGGGCTGACCCTGAAGAGCGGTGCAGAACATACCCCTAGTGCACATGGGGTGCAAGAAAACCTATTGGATATGGTGTCCCAGTTTATTCAACCCGACCAAACTGGCCAAAACCTGGAACCTAAAATACCTGCAAGTATCGACTACTTGTCATTCAACCAGCTATAAGGACAGGCATTATTGGACACCACAGCAAGCCACTTACCACCAGGGAACTGCAAAACACTGAATGTTCCCAGTGTCAACCAGTGTATTTGAAAACATGTGGGAGCCTCAATCAGAGCCAGGGACTTGAAACTACAGAAAGTTCTGAAAGTCCTAACAGCGGGAATTACTGTTTTCGCCCGCACAATAAACGAAAAAGACATGACACAAGATCACCAGGATGCACTGGCTTTATTTTGCAACTACCAATACGAGTAAACAGCATTAGGAAGAAGTGCCATCCAACCGGCTTTAGACCCTAATTTGCAGGCCTATGCAAACCTGGAACCTCCAAACCACCAATATTACTATTTGGAGGCAACTTATCAAAACAGGTAAAATAACTTGACGAAGAGAGTAAAACCCTGGGGCTCATTAAAGCAACGTCTAAAAACTACTTCGGCCAGGAAAAAGCACCTCTACGCACCACCAGTCGGCCAAGACAAACTGGTGAAAGCTCAAAGGCCAGGAACACTCAACATCGGTCTTTTTAGGCCATGGCCCAGACCGGCCTTCCTGGGGAATGCGCTAACCCTCAACACCGACCCAACTACAGATCCAGACACCGGCGCCTCAACGTCCACGGAGGATGCCGAAAAAGTAACAAACCTACGAATAGTAACCATGGAGGTAGGTGGGTCTGGTTCCTTACGAGGTTGGTGGGAGATTACAATTCTATCTGAATGCATGGAATAAATTAACTACCGACACTTATATTTTCAGAAGTATAGGGTTATACCATAGAATTTATACAAAAACATAATCCTCCAGTTCAGCATGTACCGAACCGAATGTTCATGCTTACAGGCAAAGAAAAATCAAACGCGCATGCTGAACTATATAAAGTTCATATAAAAAAGGAGTAATGGAGGAAACCCAACATGAATCACAGGAATTCGAGTCCAAAATCTTTATCATAAACAAGATGGTGGTTGCCGCATCATCATAGATTTGACTAATTTGAATACTTTCGTACTATATATTAATTACTAGATGGAAACCTTTGTTACTGCTAAGCAATTGATTTCCTAGGTTACTACATGGCAAGCATCGTTTAAAAGATGCTTACTATACAGTACCCATTAAAGGAGACCACAGATGTTATTTAACACAATGGATCATCTGGGGTGCACCCTTAACACAGTTCACATGTCAGTGACTTTGCCGAAAGAAAAGGTTACAGCCTTCATGGAGGCTTGCAGCAAAATCATTGACATCACAAACCCATCCATCAGACTGGTAGCAAGAATAATTGGCATTATAGTGGCTGCGTTTCCAGCCACACAAATCGGACCTTTACATTATCAAAAATTACAGAGGGCTAAAATACGAGCACTCAAAAATTATGGTGGTCATTTTGACAGACCAATGAAGCTACCAACAGAGGCCATAATGGAACTAAAATGGTGGAAATATAACATTAGGCATTGTTCCAATCCAAACATTATCAGCTACCCGTCTATGGAACTACAAACTGATGCCAGTTCACTTGGATGGGGTGCTACCAATTCCATCTCCAGCTGTGGGGGAGATGGAATGCACAGGAGGCATCATTATTACAAACATGGGCATAAACTACCTGGGAATGTTAAGTGCATTCCATGGCCTTAAGTCATATCGTTCTGGGTTATACCACCAGCATGTTAGACTACAAATTAACAACACCACCGTGGTAGCATATATCACCCATATGGGTGGAAACAAGTCGACATTATGTGACAATCTGGCCAACACAATTTGGCAATAGTGTATCCAGAGAGAGATATTTGGATATCAGCTACCTACTTACCAGGTAAACTAAATTTAGTGGCAGACAACAGGTCACGCAAATTCAATGAAAACACTGAATGGATGTTGGATAAAAATGTCTTTGCTGAAATTAGAGCACGGTATGGAACACCAGATATCGACCTATTCGCATCCAGGCTCACACCAGCTATCGAATTATGTTCATGGGAACCAGAACCTGGGGCAGTGGCAACAGATGCATTTTCGCTGCATTGGGGGATTGTTTATTCATGCATTCCCTCCTTTCTGCCTCATCAGTCGGGTATTAAGGAATATACAGCAAAATTCCGCGTCTGGTATTTTGATAGTACCCGATTGGCCTACTCAACCATGGGTCCCGGTGATACTCAACATGGTATTAGAACCATGCATCACCATCCATCATAGACCTAATTTACTGGTTCATCCCGCAACAAGGGGAAGTTACCCATGTCATAATTATATAAACCTATTAATTTGTAGAGTTTGAAAGCACCTCTACTACACCTGGGACTGACGGACCGAACAGTGGATATTATTTCAGCGGCCCACAGACAGTCCACCAAAAAACAGTACTTGGTGTCATCAAGAAATGGGAAGTACTGTCACAACAATAAACATCACCCACAGATCTATGAACATCCCGTCTGTTCTGGAATTCCTGGCAAGCCTCCATTACGATGAGAGGCTCAGTCATAGTGCCATCAACTGTGCCAGAAGTGCTCTGTCAACATACCTGTGGCAAGGAACAGAGCGGCATTCTGTTGGGACACACCCTGGTAACCAAACCCATGAGGGGCATTTTTAATGTTAATCCCTCAAGAACCAGGTACTCCCAAATATGGGATGTGAGCATTGTACTGACCATGTTAAGAAACTGGTCTCCAGCTACAGCTCTGTCCCTACAGAAACTGACTATGAAAACAGTCATGCTGATGGCCTTGGTCACGGCACATAGGGTCCAGTCACTACAGAAACTAAGGCTAGACAACATGACTATTTCATCTGGAAATTTAACTTTTCACATCAATGAATTAGTCAAACAAAACAGACAGGCGTCAGCAGGCCTAAAAACAGAATTCAGGGCCTACCCGACAGATGATCGTCTCTGTATTGTAACACACTTACTATTATATATGGAGTATACTAAGATCATCAGAGGGAAAGAATTGTCACTTTTAATCAGCTACAAACAGCCACTCAAAACAGTAACAGTCCAGACCATCTCTAGATAGCTAAAACAGGTCCTAATAAAGGCTGGAGTAGACACTAGCATTTTTAAATCTCACTCCACCAGGGCTGCAGCTACATCGGCAGCTATGAAGTTGGATGTTCCTATGGACCAAATCCTCAAGACAGCAGGATGGTCAACGGAGAAAACTTTCCAACGATTTTATAACAAACCAGTCATTAAATCCTGGAACATTTGCAGAAACAATTTTAAGTTCTGTAATATAATTTACCCCATAAATAGGGGCTATAATTTGGTGTTAATATATTTATCGTTGGGTTTCAATATCGTATTGATGTCTAATGATGTTAACACTATTCACCCCATAATTAAGGCAGATGTGATGCATGGACTCGTTGCCACGGCATGAAATCACAGAGCTTTAAAATCTTCACGTAGTCACTCATGTGACTCCGAAGTAAAATAGTAAGATTAAACGAGAACTTACCAGTTTGAAGTTTGATCGTTATTTTATAACGTTGAGGGATTACGTGCCCCCCGCTCCCACCCTTGATCATATACTCAACTGGTATATCTTCTCTAATCTTACTATGTTTAGTCATTACAGTTATCTGTGATTTCACACCGCTGCTTTGAAGAATGACACGCATGCGTCCTGGCGGGGTTCTTCACGTAATCCCTCAACGTTACTCCTCATAAAATAACGATTAAACTTCAAACTGGTAAGTTCTCGTTTAATCTTACTATTTTATCCTATTTATCCTAGCAGCTCCCCCCCCCCCCCCCCATACCACCACACAAGAAGCGTAACTTGAAGCGTTTGCATTTGGAGAAGTTCGACGGACCAGGAATGAAAATTAATAGCTATGAATCGATTAACAGCGAGCTACGAGGTGAGATTGAAACACCTCTCAGAGGGCTAAGAAACAATCCTGAGTTGACGGCGCATTGTTTTAAGTGAGCATTTTGCAGCGACCTCACCATATTCTGGTTAAATATTCTTTCCACGGAAATCTCCTATTTCACTTTGAAATTATATTCATTTATAACAGTTTGTAACATCAGTAACCACCTTAATGTTTGTGCGTTTAGTACCGGGTATGCTTGAAACTATTTATTGTAATGTACTGTATATTTAAAAAACAACTACATCAACCAGGTGTGAAAATTACACTGAATCGAACGATGATTGAAAATGCGTGGGAATCCTGCTGCGACATTTTTAAGTTGAAAATTGTATTTTATTTCAAAGTGGGAATTTGAAGATAGGGACAGAGATGCTACACAGAGATTTTAAACTCGGGAGAGCTCTTGGGTGAACTCGCACAGTGGGACAGGGCTTGAGGCAGCATCTATGGAGTGAAGGAAATAGCCAACGTTTCGGGCCGGGTCTGAAGAAGGGTTTCGACCCGAAACGTTGCATATTTCCTTCGCTCCATAGAGGAGGGGGAGGGGGGGGGGGGGTGTGCAGGGAGTCAGATAGACTGCACAATGACAGGGGGGGATCCCAGTGTGAGAGTGAGTCACCACCTGTGTACAGCGTTCCCACATCCCTCTTCGCCACCAAGCAAGGCACACTCCTCTCTCCCCTCCGCCCTCTCCCCCCTTCCTTCCCTCATCACCCCCCCTCTAAATAAGGAGGGAGAGGGAGGGGGAGGGAGGGAGGGAGAGGGAGATCTAAAGGTTAACTGGTTTTGTCTCCAATCATCTCACAAAGGGCAGCCAACAGTGGTGAGGCAGAAGGGAGAACTCTCTCTCTCCCCCTTCCTCTCTCTCTCTCTCTCTCTCTACCTCTCTCCCCCTCTTTCTCTCTCTCCCTTCTCTCTCCCCCCTTCCTCTCTCTCTCTCCTCTCCAATTTCCCCTCTCTCTCTCTCCCTTTCTCTCCCCCTTCCTCTCTCTTCTCTCTCAAGTTCTCTCTCTCTCCCTCTCCCCCCCCCCCCACTCCTCTACCCCCAGCCACGTTTATATCTACAGTTCACTCCACATGTGTGTGTGTGTGAGAGCCGAGCAGTGTTTCTCATTCTGACTGCTCCGTGAGCTGCTCGTATTGACAGTAATCGTGTCCAACTATTAACTGAAAACGTGTGGTTTGCATCTGAAAATCCCCCCTCTGTCTCTCCACGGCTCCCCCACACACACACGCAGACAGAGACACACACGCAGATAGAGACACACAAACACAGCCACAGAGACACAGAAACACAGACACACACAGCCACAGAGACACACACACACACAGAAACACAGAGACATGCACAGACACAAAGTCACAGACACACACACACACAGACATACAGACAGACACACACACACGCACAGACAGACAGACAGAGTTAAATCCCACCCGTACCCCGGCCCAGACATTAACCCTGACACCAATGTTAACACAGACTCAAACCTCCAACCTGGTCTGCTGTTGTACCGGCACCGAACGAGTTAACACAACCCCCAGATCTGTTTATCCACAGATTGTCTCCCTCCCGCAATTATCCGGCCAGTTGTCTTTCGTTTCTGCTTCAGGTCTTTTAACTCTATCCCCCCCCCGACCAAGAGCGGGCCGGTACGCCGCCTATTTCATACAAATCTGACCTTTCTCGCCCCCCCTCTCACGCACACACCGCCCGCCTGCCCGCTCCCGGCGTTTAACATTGAATACTCACGGCTGAGTTCGCTGGGGCTTGCTACCCTGTGGACTCCCACACCCCCCCCCTCCCTCAGCCGCTCCTGCGGCAGCGAGTGACACAACTTAACGGATTTACTGAGGAATTGGTATCGATATGCATTGATGACCCATTGTTGTTAACTACTGGCTGTTAACTGCTACAGTAGCAGTTAACACATCGTTTATTATTCACAGCGGTTGTTATCCATGTTCGTTTTGTAAAAAAATCCGTATAGCAAATGTTTTTTTTTAATCTTTATTTAACAAAGCGAATTTGTATTTCCATATGAAATACGGAAAATTAGCGCGGGGCCCCCCTTGGGCGCGGGGCCCAATTTGGAAAAATCGGTCCAATCGGCCTAGGACCGGCCCTGCTCACATATAGGCAAATAGGAAACTTCCTTTGCAACAGTGCAGTGTTGCAAAGTGAAGTTGAGATGGGAATTGATTTGATCACTGCACTATATGGAGCCTCTGAAGTGTTTTTCATGCCACAGTAGTTAAATGCCGAACCTAGATCAGTTTCTGGTCACTGACAACTCTCAGCATGCTAATGAGAGGAGAATTAAGCAATAATATTGACAATGAATGTTAAGGGGAAGTGGACTTTATTAATGCTTAAAAAGTACTCATCTACAATTGGCTTTGAATCAGCATTGCTCCCTTAATTTGTTAGATATGGTACAATGGAAATAGACACAAAATGCAGGAGTAACTCAGCGGCACAGGCAGCATCTCTGGATAGAAGGAATGGGTGATGTTTCGGGTCGAGACCCTTCTTCAGATTAGAGGGACTCGACCCGAAATGTCACCCATTCCTTCCCTCCAGAGACACTGCCTGTCCCGCTGAGTAACTCCAACATTTTATGTCTATCTTCGGTGTAAACCAGCATCTGCAGTGCTTTCTTACACATGGTACAATGAAAGTTGGGTAATGATTCAGCTTTTCATGACAGCAGTCTTCACTGAGATTGGCATTGTTGCACACCTGTTCATCTGCACTAGTATCATTCCCCCAACATTGCCATT
Source organism: Amblyraja radiata (assembly GCF_010909765.2). Taxonomy (NCBI): domain Eukaryota; kingdom Metazoa; phylum Chordata; class Chondrichthyes; order Rajiformes; family Rajidae; genus Amblyraja; species Amblyraja radiata. The sequence goes on along the minus strand of NC_045957.1, from coordinate 43,277,426 downwards.
TTGTATTGGAATGCTTCACAGAGGATCCTCATGCTTTTAATCAACAACTCAAAGCCAAGATGATATGTAAGATATTCCTGACTCAGCTCATTTCTTGGGCTTGATGGTGATCGTGTATTACCCAGCCCACTATCTATATGTGTCCTGGATCTAAACGTAGAGTCATTGGATTGAAGTAAATCAGCATTTCTTAATAATAAGCACGATCAGTGATGGAAATAATAGTGGGCACAGTGTCAAATGTCCACCAAATTTTTCATGATTAATTCTGTCTGCTGCCATGACCAACTTTCCTTCCCTTCCCTCCTCTGTACTAAAAAGAAATCCCTATGGCATAAAGGCTATAAAGAGATGTGTGCTCACCATCTTTAAAAACTGGGGCATCCAAAACTAGTTTGACAGTAAATGAGCCGATAGACATTATCATGGAGTCCAGAAAATCTCTTTGGCTTTCAACTAAGTCTTCATCTCTTCTCTAATTAATGCTCTTATTAAATTGAAAGTAGGACACAAAATAAACAAATCTGAAAGTTTGCATCAAAAAAAGATGAAAGGATTTCTAACAGCCCACAGGAAAAAAAGTTTTCTTTAATCTGTGCTCTCAAGTTCAAGAGCACTTGGGATATCTTTTGGCATATCCACCGACACATCTGTTTAATCAATCATTTACAGCCAGTAAATCCCCAAATGACCCGACAATGGAAATCATCACACCACTTCAGAATTAAGATATGCGAAGTAGATAGGCAAAAACAAAAAATAGAAAGCAAACCACTTAAAATGAATAACACATTTGCCAACAGTTTATTTATTTAATTAGGCTGTTCTAATTAGCTTCCCCATTTTGTCAATGTTTTCCCATTGCTTCTGTTGTCTTGGTGCAGGAAACTACTGCAGCATTTTCCCAATGTTGACAGCGATGTACACAATGCTGAAGCATTGAAGGACTCCTCTCAAGCCACATCTGACTGAAATGTGACAGGGAAACAAACCATGGCAAGCAAATTCACTTGCCCACAATTGTTGTACCTAGTTGGCCACATGCTTCTTCGATCAAAAATATCAAACATCTTACTTTAGCAACTGAGCGATAAAAGAAGGGAGCGATAAAAGAAAAATACTCCGATTTCAATACGTAATAAATATTCTGCTGAGGAATACTTCTTCATTTAAGCTTACTTATAAATGCATTTACTTGGTTTGAGGGACCCCACATGAGAGGGTTTATTTAGTGTATAATTTAAGCTACGTAACAGTGGTTCATTCAAATTGACAAAATGTTATCTCCCATATTTCAGTAAATTGCCAAGTATTCAAATTTGCAGTGTTCCTCATTTGATTCAATTTATTGATTTGATTCAATTTATTGTCATTGCACTTTTCAGTGCAACAAAATGGTTTAGCCTGCAGTCATAACATAGAATTAATAACAAACACTCAACACAGTTTAAAGTCCCAAAGTCATTGCCTCTTCCCTCCTTGCTCTCCCTCTGCGCTGAGGCAATCCAAGCCTCCGATGTTGTGACCCCGCCGGGTGATGGTAGGTAAGTCCCGCGGCTGAATCCGAGCTCCGCAAACGGGCCGGTTCAAACTCCGCGGCCCGGGGCGGTTGAAGCTGCCGAAGCTGCCGCCCTCCAGTCCAGCGGACGCAGCTGTAGTTGCGGGAGCTCCGGAAAACAGAACTCGAGCTCCAGATGATGTCGTCCACTGGCCCGCGGCCGAGCCTCCGAGCCTCCAAAATCGGGTCGGAAGTTGGGCCGCAACGCCACCACAGCCCCGAAGTCGTGAATATATTGTGAAGAGTAATGTTCGATATTTTCATTTTTTCCTCTCTTCTGACAGTTATGTCAACCAGTAGGTGTAGTACAGTCCAACTTAAATCCCATATCAATTATTCTGAAATATTGTGGATAAAATTGACAGCAATTGGTTTTTTAGTAGCTGTCACACCTTGGTTTTAATCTTGAAGGTTGGAAGTTGCTGGTGATGGCCTTGATCCCAGAGCACAACGCAATCAGTGTATTTTGGGTTGCATCTCTTTCTCCAACAACCCCCCTCCCCCAACCCCCCCACCCCCCACCCCAACATATTAAGGAATAATGCAACACAACCTTTCTCTGTGAGCTACTGCTGTTATATTTTGCAGGACTGAAGGATGTGCGTTGTTGAGTGGTCATGCAATGTGTTCGGGTGACTTCATTGGAATGAAATTTCAGGAGTTGGTTACAATCAGCAGCCTGTATTCTCATACATATTTAGCTCTACCTACAAAAGACTCTTCCTTTACCTAGCATTCCATGTTCTCACTGCTGGCCCTTATTAAAATTGCAAGTCTGTTTGCAATTTAGCAATCCAAATAGACATTAGCTATAATACAGATATAGAAGTAAACACACGATGTGTAAAAACCTGGGCATTGAACATAAATTTTTATAACAAATACTAGACCAAGTGGGGCCCGTTGGGTCCCGTCACACGGAAGGGCTGGTCCCCGAACGCAATATTCCACCACTCATCCATAGCCCCAACTGCGCAGGCGCGGCTGACGGGTTCCCATTGTGACGCCAGAGATCTCCATTGTGATGTGAGTAACGGCAACCCTCCCCAACTGCGCCTCACCATTCCTCTTCCTACCCCTATCCTGCTCCATTCCCCCTCACCCCCCAGCATTCCCTCCCCCTCCTCTTGACTCTCCCTATTCTTTCCCCTCTCCTCCTTCTGTCCCCCACTCCCTCCCCCACCAATCCCTCCCTCTCCTTTCCCCAACCCTCAATCACTCCCTCCCTCCCTCCATAACCCCTTTCCCTCCCTGCTCCACCACTCCTCACCTCCCCACTATCCCACCCCCACAATGAAAATGTCCTTGCCCCGGGTGCCGCTCCTCTTCCTCCCCGCGGGCGGGTCGCTGGCCCGCACCGGCATCATTTTGAAGGAAACTTATTTTTCATACATCACAGGACAATGGTAAGTGAGGTGGTGCAAAGATTGTAGAGCTATGGTGTATGTTTTTTGTGCAAATATAGGTACAAATATAGAAACAAATATAGAAACAATATTGATTTTAGAAAAAACGCTACCACATATACGGCTGTGATTTTTGGTCATCTTACTCAGAGTCCCCCTCCTCTGTGAAGGACAAGAGGATTTTTCCCATCGATAAAAAATAAAAGAGTTATTAGTGTTTAAAAAATATTGAGATTCTCTCTCCTGAAGGCCACGGCCCTTCCGGAGGGAATATAAAACCCGGAAGTGTGGAGGTGCCTCAGTTCTATACAAGATGGGGGAGTGAGGGGTCACAATTCTCAGTCTGAGCTGTAAATAACACTGAATACATGTCAACTAAACTGTGAGTGATTTTACTGACCTGTCAGTGCCCTCAATGTGGTTTGAAAATGCAGTTTTAAAATGCAAAAGTGTGTTTTGGTTTGAAAGTGCTAAAGCTGTGTTGCCTTTGGTTTGAAAGTGCTAAAGCTGTGTTGTATTTGGTTTGAAAGTGCTAAAGCTGTGTTGCTTTTGGTTTGAAAGTGCTAAAGCTGTGTTGCCTTTGGTTTGAAAGTGCTAAAGCTGCATTGCCTTTGGTTTGAAAGTGCTAAAGCCGCCTTGCATTTGGTTTGTAAGTGCTTAAGCTGCCTTGCCTTTGGTTTGAAAGTGCTAAAGCTGCCTTGCCTAATTAAAGCTGCCTTGCCTAATTAAAGCTGCCTTGCTAAATTAAAGTTGCCTTGCTTGTACCTGAAAAAGTTAACTTTTTCTATCTCAACAGATGCTGCTTGACCTGTTGAGCATTGTCTTCCATTATACTTCCACCTTTCAGGATGGTTAGACAAACTACAAGTTTTATCTGCAGTGTATTTTATTTTCTAATTCCCTCTATTTTCTTGCCTTAAGAGCCTGGCTCACTTACGCGACCTTTAGAGGTGACTGCCAGCATAGAAACATAGAACCATAGAAAATAGGTGCAGGAGTAGGCCATTCGGCCCTTCGAGCCTGCACCGCCATTCAAAATGATCATGGCTGATCACCAAGACCCTGTACAACTGCAGTAGAACCTCCCTGCTCCTTTTGCTATGAATGCTAACATACCATTCGCTTTCTTCACTGCCTGCTGCACCTGCATGCCTACTTTCAATGACTGGTGTACCATGACACCCAAGTCTCGCTGCATCTCCCCTTTTCCTAATCGGCCACCATTCAGATAATAAGAAATGTGAACTTGGTATGGAACAAACTTTATTTGTCACATGTACCGAGTTACAGCGAAATTCATTTTTGTATACTGTTCAGTACGTATCACAGCACATATGTACTTAGATACACATATTAGATGGGCATCTCAGATACAGAACAAATGTATTGCAGCAGTACACTGAGACAGTATACAGAGTCGCCAGTTTGGCACTATTTTGAAGTCCCAGTTGTTGTAAGTGCTGGGTTCTTGATCTGACCATGAAGGTCCATTGTCCTGGGATTGTGCTGTTGGGATCTGGCATGGAATCAACAGGTTGAATGTGTCATAATATGTAACAAGAAACAAGAAACTGTCTTGAGGTGTCAAATAGGGAAATATGCACTGCGGAAAAATGTGGCAGGAAAAGTAACTTTCCATTATCATAAAATTGAACGAGAATGATGAGAAAAACAAAACTGTTAATGCCAGGCTGCTCTCTGTATTTAAAATGCATTAATTGCCATTCTGAGAAAATCAACATCAGATTTTTGCTTCCCTTCCCAGTACAATTGTCCCCGCTGACTCAAGGTACAAAAATCGCATTACCTTGCCAGTTAAATTTATTAAAATTATACTAACACATGGGAAATTTCTCGGCAGCTTTACTGCTAAACATCAATTTATACACCCCAAAATGTTCACATATCTTAATTTTTTAACCTTAGCTTTAATTTCTCAGATGTAAATGCATTGATATTGATCTATGTGGATAGAAGAGATGTCTATTTTCATAAAGGTTACCTTGACAGTATGATAGAAGGAGTAGGGTGGTTTCTTGCGCAATATGCACCTGGCTCCCATGGTGCCTGTATGAGATGGGTATAAAGAAACAACACAGATATGAGCTCTCATAAATATCACAGTAGGATCAAGTTGACAGGGAGCTCAGGTCGTCTTGGTTTCACAGTTTGAAAATGACAACCAGTTAACAACCAATTTTTAAGCCTTCCTTACTCTCTTGAATTTAAATATGTGCATTGTTAAAGAAGTTGTAACTATCCTGCTATGAGGTTTTCAAAAGTCATGTCTCTCTCTTAAATTGAATCAGACTGTCACAAACTTGGTACCATATTTGATCCCAGGATGAGGATCTGACTAAATATCCTTACCCGTGCTATAATTATTTATTTCTCTCCATCCCTTCCTTGGCACATTTGCCTTTAGACTTTTGCTTTAAAGATACATTGTGGAAACAGGGACTTTGGCCCACTGACTCTGCGTCAACCAGCGATCACCTCCTACACAGGCACTATCCTACATTCTAGGGACAATTTTTACAATTTACAGAAGCCAATTAACCTACAGACTTGTATGTCTTTGGAGTATGGGAGGAAACCGGAGCACACAGAGAAAACCTATGTGGTCACAGGGGGAATGTACAAACTCACGATCAAACCCGGGATTGAACCCGCGTCTTTGGCACTGTTAGGCAGCGACTCTACCACCGTGCCACTGTGCTGCCACTGAAAACCTTTTTCATGCATTTTACCTGACAATACAAGGCTCTCATGGCCAACTCCTGTGCATTAATTTAAGCCCATTCAAAACTCTGCTCTTTTCCCAGACCTGAGATTAGAGTCAGTGTGGCAGCCTTGCAAGGCCACATACAGTCATAGAATCACGGAGTTATGCAGCACAGAAACAGACCTGTCAGCCCAACTCATCAATGCCAACCAAGATGTCTCATCTAAGCTAATCCCAATTTGCCTGCATTTGGCTCAAATCCTTTTAAACCCTTCCTATCCATTTACATATCTAGGTGCCATTTAAATGCTGCTATATTACTTGCCTCAACTACTTTCTCCTCGATGCTCTTGAGTGAAAAATTTACCCATCAGATATTTGTTAAATCTTGTCCCTTTGACCTTAAAACTATGGCCTCTGGTTTTTGATTCCCCTACCGTGGGTAAAAGCCTCTCTGCATTCGTTCTATATATTGCCCTCATGGGTTTATACACCTCTATAAAATCACCCCTCAGCTTCCTGTGCTCCAAGGCACACATTTTCACTTTACTACAGCCTTGAAAGTTTTGAGGCAGTTCAAGTTTCTTTTCTGATCATTGTGGTAGCCATGATATTTCTCCAGTGGAGACTGACCAGTGGTGTTGCAACTGAGTGCCAAGGGGAAATGGGGAGACGTCCACAGAAGGGTCTCAACACAAAACGTCACCCATTCCTTCTCTCCAGAGGTGCTGCCTGTCCCACTGAGTTAATCCAGCTTTTTGTGTCTATCCACATGAGTGAGATGGTCTCACTAGGTCCTGGTGAGGCAGAGACAATCCTGAGCTCAATGTTTTCCCCACTCTCTCGCAAACAGTCTTCTCGTACAGTCGTCTGGCCCTTCAAATAAACTTCAGCTGACTCCACAACAAACCCATCATATAGTTGATTTCCCTGCTGCTAAAATGAAATTAGCTGTGAATGGAACCCATTCACTGGGTGTTTGTTAGATTAAAGTAATTTTGTTTCACAGGGGATCTATAAAAACATAACAAGCTAATTAATGTCTGGTTAATGTTGTCAATGCTGACTCCTCCTATTTGAAGGGCCAGACGACTGTACGATAAGTTATGAATCGAGATGAATTCCATAACTCATCTTGAATCATTGCACAAAGTCAAATTTGGACATCTTGTGAAATTATGTAAAATATTCCCAGGCTTCAATTATTGAGAGCAGTGTATTTTCTTTGCCTTTGCAAGAGGTTAAAGAAATGTTCAATGGGTGGTTTGTGCTGATTCATAAAAAATTAAACAATTTGAAAATCACGCATTGACTTGGTGTCCTAATGATGCAATGACAATTCTGATGATTTTTTGACTTTAGATGATTGATCTGTAAGAGAACGTTTCACTGTCTTTGAATGTGAAATTAATTGAAATAACTCAACATTGCCTTTTGCTCTGCCCACAAGCTCAAACAAATAACAAATGCCTGAATGGTTGTCTCGCTTGACTGACTAAAAATTAAATGCCTTTGTCTCCTTTCAATAATTAAATGCTCGGAAGGAATTGGGTGCAATTAACTATTTTGTCAAACCATATTGATAATATTTGTAGTTTGAGATTTTATTTGCCAGGACCAGCAATCACGGATCATTATATCGTTGCCTTTCACGTGCTGTATTTGATAGAAAAATCCCTTCTCAGACGTGCTGCCAAATGTTTTCCATCTTCTCCTCAGTTGTCGTAATCATCTTGCTACAGATTTACTACTTTTCAAAACACACTCTCCCCATGAGCAGCTCTTCTATCCTCATCCTATTTCCGGCATGGTGTCCACCAGTCTTGCCTTCAATCACTTTGGGATGGCTGAGTATATCATTATATGTTGAAGTCAGATTGTTATAATATCTCCAGTACCTGAGATGCATCACATTCAGTCCCTTTGTCCCCCTCACATGTCAGCAAAGTGTTTATCGGTGAGTTTTTGTGCCACTTAATGCAATTGCTGATGATTGGAACTAGGTAGGATTGCATTTGCTCTAAAAAGCTCAACCTATTTTGTTATCTGATCCTTCACTCCACCATTGAGGCACATTTTCTGGTCATTGTATCTCAGCCTCAAGAATTAATCTTCTGAAGTTCTACTAAAATACCTGCTTCCTTACTTTTTAAATCCAAATAAAAAACCTCAATAAGAAAACCATTCTGTTATTCAATATACTTTCCTATCTACTTAATCCCCCTTCTCCCTTTCTCTTTGTTGCTTTGTTTTAAAAGCTCCTAAATCATCTCTCAGCAGGTAAGAACTAGTATAAAAACAGAATATTACAGAAAGGAAGCAGTATTTATGGCACCTCTTTGAAAGAGACGTTCAATTGGAGCAATTTCATTGCTTTTTTTCCCCCAGAGGCGCTGCAATTTTATTCCCCTTGAATTATTCACCTAATGAGTGTAAGACCACATGTGATCCAAGGAGAGATAGCTGACCAAATAGAAAATTGGCTTCATGGAAGGAAGCAGGGGTTGATAGTGGAGGGGTGCTTTTCTGACTGGGGGTCTGTGACCAGTGATGTGCCTCTGGGTTCGGTGCAGGGCCCATTATTTTTTGTCATCTATATCAATGATTTGGATGAGAACGTACATGACATGATTAGCAAGTTTGCAAAGTGGGTGGTATTGTAGATAGTGAAGATGGTTGTCAAAACTTGCAGCAGGATCTTGATCAGCTGGGCAGGTGGGCAGAGGAATTGTTGATGGAGTTTAATACAGAGAAGTGCGGGATATTGCATTTTGGGTAGCCTAACAAGGGCAGGACCTACACATCGAATGCAAGGCTCTGGGGAGTATTGTAGAGCAGAGGGAACTTGAAGTATTGGTGCACAGTTCCTTGAAAGTGACATCACATGTAACATATAATCCTCCGACATTTTCGCCAACTCCAATGGGATCCCACCACTGACCACATCTTCCCATCTCCTCACCTTTCTGCTTTCCGCAGAGACCGTTCCCTCCGTAACTCCGTGGTCAATTCAACCCTTCCCACCCAAACCACCCCCTTCCCTGGCACTTTCCCTTGCAACCGTAGAAAATGCTACACTTATCGCTTTACCTCCCCCCTTGACTCTCTCCAAAGACCCAAGCAGTCTTTCCAGGTGAGGCAGAGGTTCACCTGCACCTCCTCCAACCTCATCTACTGCATCTGCTGTTCCAGGTGTCAGCTGCTCTACATCGGTGAGACTAAGCGCAGGTTTAGCGATCTTTTCGCCCAACACTTCTGCTAAGTTCACAATAACCAACAACTGCCCCTCCAATTCTGATTCTGACCTTTCTGTCCTGGGCCAACTCCATGGCCAGAGTGAGGCCCAGTACAAATTGGAGGAGAATCATCTCATATTTTGCTTGGGTAGTTTAAACCCCAACGATATGAACATTGACTTCTCCAATTTCAGGTAGTCCTTGCTTTCTCCCTCCTTCCCCTCCCCTTCCCCTCCCCTTCCCCTCCCCTTCCCAGCTCTCACAGCCTACCGTCTGCGCCTCTTCCTTTCTTTTTCCCATCCCCACCCCCCGACATCAGTCTGAAGAAGGGTCTCGACCCGAAACGTCGACTATTCCTTAGCACCATAGATGCTGCCTCACCTGCTGAGTTTCTTCAGCATTTTGTCTACCTTCGCATGTGTAGATGACATGTGCATGTACCTTTAATATAGTGACCTCACCACTACTAACCACTCCCCATATCAGAAGTATAATTGCAACCTCCCCACCCATTGATCTCTCTCTAGCTCCTGTGACAGACCACGTACAGCTAGGGCAGCAACGTTTGTGTATTATCAATAAATAGTAGTAAAGACACAGTGTGTTCATGACCCCTCTTTACATGGTGTCACAATCGTACCTCTGCGCCTCCTGTTTGTCGGGTTTTATTTACTTTTGACTCAGTTCCCTATCCCTTGTTCTATCTCCCGTGCCATGGCTACCTCTTGCCGCAAGCCCGATGTGCTTGTCTTCGACTCAGACATTGCCCATCGGTGGGGTGTCTTTAGACGCGATTTCCAGCACTACGTGACGATCGCCCATCCTGCTGCCACCGCTGAAATGCAGGCTTCTCTGCTCCTCAACCTGGCTGGTCCCGATGCCCTGGAACGATCTGAGTCGTTTGTCTATGGTGCAGGTGAAGATGCTCAAGACCAGGTATGTCTTCTGGCTAAGTTTACCGCGATGTGCGACATCCCCACTAACTGCATCTTAGAGCGTTTTAAAATGTTCAGCCGGCGTCAGATCCCTTGAGAGTCAATCGACAACTATATCGCTGCGTTGCGACACATGGCCAGGCGTTGTCGCCTGGATGCACTGACCCCCGATCAAGTGACCCGGGACATTCTAGTATATGGCCTTCTAGATGTAAAGCTAAGGGCTGAACTTCTGCGGAAGCTCGACCTGTCTCTGGACGAGGCTCTGCACGCCTCCCGCATGGCTGAGGCTGTCGCCTCGGCACTGTCGCCTGCTGATCATGACATTAACTTTGCCAGTGCTGCTGGCCGCCGGCGGAACGCTGGCCCGCCACGGCAACGGGGTTCCCCTGCACCCGGGGGCGACCGCCCACGACGTTGCTCCAACTGCAATTTGGCCTCCCATCAGTTTAATGTGTGCCCTGCCTTGGGCAAAACATGTAATTTTTGCAGGAAGTTAAACCATTTCTCTGCAGCTTGCTGCTCCCGTGGGAAGCCTGTTCCCGCTCCACGGAGAATGTTAAACAACCTTGCTCAAGCTGATAGCGAGCTTGGTTCCCAGTACCAGCCTGACGAACTCCCTTTGTCTGATACCAGTTCATCCCAGGGGGAGACCAGCATTTTTTCACTCTTGGATGCACATGCCCTGATAACGGATCCTTCGGTTCGGGTTACTGTCAATGGTTCGATCTTCTCCGCATAAATCGACACGGGGGCCGTGACAAATGTAATGTCAACAAGCCTTTTCAAAAAGATAAGAAATAATGAAATAGTGACTGCTGACGACTCCCGTCTGCATGCCTACGGGGGAGGTGTGCTCGTTCCCGTGGGAAAGGCAACCCTGCACTGCAAGGTTCTGCAGGCCTCTCGGCCCCTCACTTTTTACCTGCTAGACTCTGACAACATTACCTTGCTGGGTGCCCAGGCGTGCCAAGACCTCGGCTTGGTCTCCTTTCACCGTGATATCCACCAGGTGCGGACCCTTATGGACCCCCTGCACAAATACCCTGACCGTTTCGACGATAAGCTGGGCAAGCTGCCCAGCTGCTACAAGATTGCTGTCGATCCCAGTGTTGAACCTGTGATCCGCCCACCGCACCGCGTCTCCTTCGCCATGAAGGACAAAGTGGAATTGACGCTGCTCAACATGGTCACCATGGGCATCCTGAAAGAGGTGAGCGATCCCACCCAGTGGGTCTCCACCATGGTTGTTGCCGCGAAAAAGGACAAAAGTGAAATTCGCATTTGCATCAACCCCAAGGACCTGAACCTGGCCATCAAACGCCCGCACTACCCCATGCGAACAGTGGAGGACGTTGCTGCACAGGTTGGTCCGGCCACTGTCGTTTCGGTCCTCGATGCCAAGAGCTCTTTCTGGCAGATACCGCTGGACGAGCTACCTTCAGCACGCCTTTCGGAAGGTTCCGATTCCTCCGCATGCCATTCGGGATCAACTCTGCCAGCGAGGTGTTCCAGCGAACGATGGAGCAGCTGTTTGCCGGTCTGCCGTGTGCTATCATCGTTGACGACATTCTGGTCTACGGTAAGGACGTGGCTGAGCACGACCTCCACCTCCGTCAAGTCCTGGACCAGGCCCGTGAAATCAACCTCAAGCTCAACCCAAAGAAGTGCCGCTTCCGCGTCCCGGAGGTCACTTACGTGGGCCACGCTTTTACTGCCTCGGGCCTGAAGCCTGACCCGCAAAAAACGGCTGCTGTCTCCGGGATGTCCTCACCCACCGACTTGCCCAGCCTGCAGCGTTTCCTGGGCATGGTCAATTACCTGGGCAAGTTCATCCCCGACCTCAGCAAGCTGAGTGCGCCCCTGAGGGAGCTAATCAAGAAGGACACTGCCTGAGCCTGGTTCCCGCATCACCAAAAAGCTTTTGACGTCCTGAAGTCTAGACTGGTCAGTACCCCCACTCTTAAATTCTTCGATCTACAGCGTCCCATCGTTCTCACCTGCGAGCTTCCAAATTCGGTCTTGGTGCCACCTGCCTGCAGCTCCACGATGGCCTGCAGCTGCCCGTTTCCTATGCGTCCCGCACCATGACCCCTGCCGAGCAGCGCTACGCTCAGATTGAGAAGGAGCTGCTTGCCGTGGTATTTGCATGCTCCAAGTTCAAGGACTACATTCTGGGCAACAACTTCACGATCGAGACCGACCACCAGCCGTTGGTCACCATCCTAAACAAGCCAATCCACGTTGCCTCTTCCCGGTTGCAGCGCATGATGCTGCAGCTCCAGCGCTTCACTTTTAAAATTGTGTATCGCAAGGGCAAGGACATGTTCGTGGCCGACACGCTGTCCCGCGCGCCACTATCGTCCACTGATCGCCACCCATACGAATCGTCTGCCCTGATGGTGCTTAACGTTAACATTGTGCCTTCACAGCAGATGCAGTCCCTGGTCAAGCACACTGCCAAGGATCCTGCCCTGCAGCAGCTTGCCGACGTCATCCAGTGGATTCGAAAATGGCCAATGTAACACCTATATTTAAAAAAGGAAGTAAACAGAAGGCGGGTAACTATAGACCGGTTAGTCTAACATCGGTGGTGGGTAAAATGTTAGAGACAATTATTAAAGAAACACTAACGGGGCACTTGGATAAACATGACTTCATCGGACAGAACCAGCATGGTTTTGTGAAGGGGAAGTCCTGTTTAACAAATCTGCTCGAATTCTTTGAGGAAGTAACAACCCGGGTGGATAAAGGGGAACCGGTGGATGTGGTATACTTGGACTTCCAAAAGGCTTTTGACAAGGTGCCACATAAGAGACTATTGCTAAAAATAAAAAATTATGGGATTGGGGGTAATATATTAGCATGGGTAGAGGATTGGCTAACAAATAGGAAGCAGAGAGTGGGGATAAATGGTTCATACTCGGGATGGCAACCGGTAACTAGCGGGGTTCCGCAAGGGTCGGTGCTGGGACCCCAGTTGTTCACAATTTATATAAATGATTTGGAGGAGGGAACCAAGTGTAATATATCAAAATTTGCGGACGATACAAAAATGGGAGGAAAAGTAGGGGATGAGGAGGATAGGAAGAGTCTGCAAAAGGATATAGATAAGCTAGGTGAGTGGGCAACAACTTGGCAGATGAAATTTAATACTAATAAATGTGAAGTCATTCACTTTGGGAAAAAAAATGATAGGGCAAGTTACTTTCTAAATGAGGAGGAGCTGCGTTGTAATGCAACGCAAAGGGATCTAGGGGTATTAGTACATGAATCACTAAAAGTTAGTATGCAGGTGCAGCAAGCAATCAGGAAGGCCAATGGAGTTTTGGCCTTTATTGCTAGGGGGATTGAGTATAAAAACACGGAGGTCTTGCTGCAGCTGTACACAGTATTAGTGAGACCACATTTGGAATACTGTGTACAGTTCTGGGGTCCATACTTAAGAAAGGCTGTACTAGCCCTGGAGGCAGTGCAGCGAAGGTTTACAAGATTAATTCCTGCAATGAGGGGATTGACATATGAGGAAAGGTTAAGTAGGCTGGAACTCTACTCTTTGGAGTTTAGAAGAATGAGAGGCGATCTCATTGAAACATATAAGATCGTGAGGGGCCTTGATCGGGTGGATGCACCAAGGATGTTCCCAATGATCGGGGAAACTAGAACTAGGGGACATAGTTGCAGAATAAGGGGGGGCTCTTTTAAAACTGAGATGAGGAAGAACTTCTTCACCCAGAGGGTGGTTAATTTATGGAATTCACTGCCCCAGGGAGCAGTGGAAGCAGAAACGTTAAATATATTTAAGACTAAAATAGATGTTTTTTTAGCTGCCAAGGGGATAAGGGGCTACGGGGAGAGGGCAGGGATATGGACCTAGGTATGGTTAGTATAGTAAGACCTGAGTGATCTCCTGGACAAGTGTCGATCGCCTGGATTGGGGTCGGAGAGGAATTTCCCGGATTTTTTTCCCGAATTGGACCTGGGTTTTTATCCGTTTTTTTGCCTCCCCCAGGAGATCACGAGGTTCTTGGGGTGGAGAGGGGTGATAGCGGTATAAAGGGGAGGGTAGTGTCTTGTGTTCTGTGTCTTGTGTCTACTGTTTGTGGGTAAGTGTGTCTGTTTAGTGTTCAGCCATGAGCGAATGGCAGTGCGGGCTCGACGGACCTGGTGGTCTACTCTCGCACCTACTTTCTATGTTTCTATGTTTCTATCCGGCAGGGCTGGCCAGACCGACGTTCATCCTTGCCGGCCGGTGCCGTGCCCTACTTCCTGGTCCGTGACGAGCTTGTCCTGCACGACGGCGTGGTGGTGAAAGGACACAAGGTGGTTGTGCCCGCTGCGCTGCGGGACCACTATTTTCAGTCCACCCACCACGGTCATCCTGGGGCCGAGGCCACTCTGTCCCACGCCCAGAGTCAGTTCTACTGGCCCGGCATGGCCCAAGACATCCGGGAGAGTGTCTCCGCCTGCTCTACCTGCAATAGCCTCTCTCCCCATCAGCAACGCCAGCCGCTTCTGCAACAGCCTGCCCCTGAACTGCCCTGGATGGCGGTCGCCACTGACATTTTCGAGTGGCGTGGCAAGCACTTCCTGCTCCTCGTTGACTCTTATTCCAGCTGGTTCGAGGTCGACCAGCTGCACTCCCTCACCTCTTCGGCCGTCATTGGGAAGATGCGCCACCACTTCGCCACTTTCGGCTCCCCGGCGAGCCTCCAATCTGACAACGGCAGCTAGTTCACCAGTGCCGAGTTTCGGGGTTTCGATGCCAGCTGGAACGTCCGACACTACACCAGCAGTCCAGAGTACCCGCAGAGCAACGGCCTGGCGGAGCGCGCTGTCCGCAGAGCTAAGGACTTGCTGGAGCATTGCAGACTGTCCAACTCTGACTTTTACCTGTCCCTCCTCAATCTTCGAAACATCTCCCGCGACCCTGCCTTGGGCTCGCCAGCTCAGCGGCTGATGTCTCGCACTACGAGACCTCCACTCCCTGTGACCCAGCGGTCCCTAGTGCCCTCTGTTCTCCAGCCAGCTGCTGTCCAAGAGCGCATTGCCCTCAAGCACGAGGTACAAAAGCGCTCCCACGACAAGTCCTCCCGTCCCCTCCCGCGTCTGTTCCCCGGTCAAGTCGTCCGGATGCAGTCCCCCTCCGGTCACTCCAAGCTTGCCACCGTCGTCGGTAATGCTGGTTCGCCACGGTCCTACCTGGTCGACCACGACGGTACCATCTACCGCCGGTCCCGCCAACATCTGCGGCTTGTCAACGAGCCCTCACCACCGCCTGCCGACCCTTTCTCCCCTCCGTTGTCCGCCACACTGCCTGCCGCCCTACGCATGCCTCGGACCCTGCCATCTCAGCTCTTCCAGCCCCGCTCTCTACCTGCCAGCCCTCGTTCGCCTGCCCGTCCACCCGCGGATGCGCCTGCATCCCCCCCTCGGCCTCCGCCTCCTCTTTCTCCTCCAGGGTCCCCGGTTCGGTCACCCGCTCCCGCTCCGGCCCCTGCTCTTCCTGCAGAGGGGGGAGATGGCGAGCTGCGTACCCGGTCCGGGCAGCTGGTTAAGCCGCCTGTCCGCTATGGTGAATTTGCTTAGCTGCTTGCTCAACTGTTTGCTTACCTGCTCGTAGCGTATGAGACGTGGTCGCCCCGTCACTACTGTATTGCTTTTTGTTTCCAAGGGGAAGGATGTAGATGACATGTGCATGTACCTTTAATATAGTGACCTCACCACTACTAACCACACCCCATATCAGAAGTATAATTGCAACCTTCCCACCCATTGATCTCTCTCTAGCTCCTGTGACAGACCACGTACAGCTAGGGCAGCAACGTTTGTGTATTATCAATAAATAGTAGTAAAGACACAGTGTGTTCATGACTCCTCTTTACAGCATGTAGATAGGTTGATCAAGAAGGGTTTTGGAACATTGGCCTTCATTCATTAGAATAAAAGTTGGGAGGTCATGATACAGTTATATGACATTGGTGAGGCCACATTTACAGGATTGTGTTTAGTTTTGGTCACCATGTTATAGAAAAGATGTTGTCAAGCAGGAATCGAAAGGATGCAGAAAAGATTTACGAGGATGTTGCCAGGATTCGAGGGCCTAAGCTATCAGTTGAGCAGGTTAGGACACTATTCCTTGAATCACAGGAGGATGAGGGGAGATCTTATAGAAGTGTACAAAATCATGAGAGGAATAGATTGGGTAAATGCACAGCCCAGAGTAGGGAAATCGAGAACAAAAGGGCATAGGTTTAAAGTGAGGGGAGAAAGATTTAATAGGAACCTGAGGGGTAACTTTTTTACACAAAGGCTGGTGGCTATATGGAACGAGCTGCCAGAGGAGGTAGTTGAGGCAGGTACTATTATAACATTTGAGAGACATTTGGACTGGTACATTGATAGGATGGGTTTAAAGGGTTATGGATCAAGTGTGGGCATGTTGGTCGGCATGGGCAAGTTTGGCTGTAAGGCTCTATAACCGTTTTAGTTGAAGCAATGTCTGACATTCTTAAAATGTGCATTTAAAATAGTAATAATTTGCAGAGTGAAAAAGTGTTCTCACCTATATAGCCTCTCGTGCTTTTTTCTCCAACATATTCCATCAAAAAAGTGGACCAGAGTAGAGGCCTGGCATTTCACAATTAAAAATAAACGAGGAAAGCCAGAATACAAGTCATCAAGTGCGTCTAGTTCACACACTGTCCCATTAAGACGCATGCCTTTTCTTCAACGCTCTCCCTGTCACAACTCAGCTACTATGTTTACCAAGACCATATAAAAAACCTTGCCAAGTAAGATTAAACTCATTAATATAGTTGCAGCCTCATTGATATAATTAAATTGCCAACCACCTCCTAGGAGTCATTGGCTGTCAACCCATTGAATCTGTTAAAACTCAAATTGGGTGGTTCACATAGGAGTTGTGATTTGGGTTCAGATTTATAAAATTTACCCACAGAGTACAATGGCAAGGATGTTACGCTAAACATTTAATCCATCAGTGGAATTTTCAGACGGGAAGTGATCTAATTCAGGTCACCACAGTTAACATTCCGTAGGAAATAAATTTGTTTCTCAAGGAAACTTAACTTTGTAATTTGCAACAAGCTAGATGAAAAGGAGACACAAGAAAGTGCAACAGCTTGTATCTTGTTCAAAAAAGAAAGTGCTGTAGGAACTCAGCAGATCAGGCTGCTACTGCAGAGGGAATGGACAGATCACATCTCCGCTCAGGACCCTTCTTCAGAAGAATAGTGTGTCAACAAATTGCGATTTTTTTTTTCTACTAGCTGCATCTTCTACATGTACTGTAATGACTTTTACAAATCATTGAAACTGCTCACCTCACAGATGCTGAACTGTCTTCACAGACACTGTACATTGTTCCTCATTAGGTAGAGAAAAATCCTGGAGAAACTCAACGGGTGAGGCAGCATCTATGGAGCGAAGGAATAGGTGACATTTCGGGTCGAGGCCCTTCTTCAGACTGGTGTGGGGGTGGGGGGGGGGGGGACGGGAAGAAGAAAGGAAGATGCGGAGACAGTGGGCTGTGGGAGAGCTGGGGAGGGGAAGGAGGGAGAAAGCAAGGACCTTTTTCCAGCATCTGCAGTTCTTTCTTAAACAATTCCTCATTAGGTGGTCAGACTAGGCCGAAAATATTATACTAAATCTGACTAATGAGAGTGCCTTCTTTACGTGTTTGTAATGCCAATATTGATTTCATTGATCAATTGATTGAAAGATATAGCATGGAAAAAAGCCCTTCAGCTCACCGAGTCCTCGCTGACCATCGATCATCCCTTCACACTAGTTCAATGTTTTCCGACCTTCTCATCCACTCCCCACACACTAGGAGAAAGTTACAGAGGAAGTCAAATAACCTACATACTCACACATCTTTGGGATGTGGGAGGAAACTGGAGCACCCAGTGGGAACCGTGCAGTCTTTAGTTATACTTTTAGAGACAGTGCGCGGAAACAGGTCATTCGGCCCACCGAGTCCGCGAGACCAGTGATCCCAGCACATTAACACTGCCTACACATACTAGGGACAATTTACACTTACACCAAGTAAACAAGCCCAAACCAGTTAACCTACAAGCCTGCGTGCTCAGCCCCCTGCTGTACTCACTCTATACCCATGACTGCGTAGCGAACCACAGTGCGAACTCCATCATCAAGTTCGCTGACGACACCACTATTGTGGGGCGTATCACTGATGGGGATGAGTCAGAGTACAGAAGAGAGATCGAGCAACTGTCCATATGGTGCCAGCGCAATAACCTGGCCCTCAACACCAGCAAAACCAAGGAACTGATTGTGGACTTTGGAAGGAGTAGGAGGGGGACCCACAGCCCCATTTATATCAACGGGTCGATGGTTGAAAGGGTCAAGAGCTTCAAATTCCTGGGCGTGCACATCTCTGAAGATCTTTCCTGGTCCGAGAACACTAATGCAATCATCAAAAAAGCACATCAGCGCCTCTACTTCCTGAGAAGATTACGGAGAGTCGGCTTGTCAAGGAAGACTCTCTCTAACTTCTACAGGTGCACAGTCGAGAGCATGCTGACCGGTTGCATCGTGGCTTGGTTCGGCAATTTGAGCGCCCTGGAAAGGAAAAGACTACAAAAAGTAGTAAACACTGCCCAGTCCATCATCGGCTCTGACCTTCCTTCCATCGAGGGGATTTATCGCAGTCGCTGCCTCAAAAAGGCTGGCAGTATCATCAAAGACCCACACCATCCTGGCCACACACTCATCTCCCTGCTACCTTCAGGTAGAAGGTACAGGAGCCTGAAGACTGCAACAACCAGGTTCAGGAATAGTTACTTCCCCTCAGCCATCAGGCTATTAAACCTGGCTCGGACAAAACTCTGATTATTACCAACCACTTTCTGTTATTTGCACTATCAGTTTATTTATTCATGTGTGTATATATTTATATCATGGTATATGGACACATTTATCTGTTTTGTAGTAAATGCCTACTATTTTCTGTGTGCTTAAGCAAAGCAAGAATTTCATTGTCCTATACAGGGACACATGACAATAAACTCACTTGAACTTGAACTTGAACTGTACGTCTTTGGAATGTGGGAGGAAACCAAAGCTCTCGGAGAAAATCCATGCAGTCACGGGGAGGACGTACAAACTCTGCACAGACTGCACCCATAGTCAGGATCGAACCCACGTCTCTGGCGCTGTAGACCCTGTAAGGCAGCAACTCTACCTCTGCACCACCATGCTGCCAATCAAAGGGAGAATGTACAAACTACACGCAGACAGCACCCAAGGCCAAGATCGAACTTAGACCTCTGATGCTGTGAGGCAGCAGCTCTACCTGCTGTGCCACTGTGCTAACCTATTCATACCTAATTTTTATTGGTATTCGACACCAGTATAGACATATGACCAGCTGCCTCGATGCTGATTGCCTGTTCGCATCATGTTTCTTTATCATTATCCTAACATACTGTAGGCCCAGGGTCCACATTCTGATGTAAGCCACATGAACTCTAGTAATGTCAACTATGGTAAGGTCTATCCACCACTCCCTCAATGACTGTAAATTTCCCTCGACTGAAAGAAGCTTTCATTTCATCAAATTCTACATTCCTCTTGATTCCGATACCGGGTGGTACTGTTAGCGATGGCAGCCTCACCAACAGTCTGTCTGTCTTTTCGTCTTTTTAAAATCTATTTTTAGTGTGTTTTAAAAATATGTGTTAATATTCTCTGGTTTGTTTTATGTGGGGGGGCGGGACGGGGGAAACATTTTTTTCTCTTACCTTGCCGGAGATGCGATTGTTTTCTGGATCATATCTCCGGTCGCTCTGCGGCCTAACATCATGGAGCTGGAGGCCTTGCTGGAGACTGAATTTGAGCCCCACCGCGAGGCCGTGGACTTACCATCGGAGCCTGCGATCCCTTGCCTGGGATCGACGCTCCAAATGCGGCCTGCGGATTTCACCATCGAGGAGCTCGCAGTCTCGGGTAGAGACTGATGTCGGGAGTTCCCACCAATGCAGAAGTTTTCGATCAGCCCAAACCTGGGGTCAGCTCGCCTGGCGCGGGGGAGATGAGATTCCCCCGATGCAGGAGCTTGATTGCCACCAACACGAGAGCCTAAACGCCAAGATCGCACCGTCAACATTCTTTTGCTATGAATGCTAACATACCATTTGCTTTTTTCACTGCCTGCTGCACCTGCATGCCTACTTTCATGGTACACCCAGGGCCGGCGTTAAGCCGATTTGACCGATTGCTCCCAATTGGGCCCCGCGCCTAAGCGGGGCCCCGCACTAATGTTCAGTATTTCGTACGGAAATACGAATTCTCTTTGTTAAATAAAGATTTTTTTTAATTCGCCATCCGGATTTTTTTTAAACGAACATGTATAACAACCGCTGCACGGCCATCATACACAAACGATTTGTTAACTAGTGCTGTTAGCACTTCTTAACGGTAAGTACTTAACACCTTGTTATGCAATGTCATGAATCTGCATCTATCCGCATTCCTCAGTAAATGTTATAGTGTTTTGAACAAGTATTAATGACGCCGTGTTCCTTTGAATAAAATTCACGCGGCGTCATTAATACTTGTTTAAAACACAATTACATTTACTGAGGAATGTAGATCGATGACACGTTGAGAATTTCATTTAACTCACCATCATGAGTGAGGGCCCCGGACCGCGAGAAGGGGCTTCTTCCTGGTGTGCAGGTTTGTCATTCACCTACCGACCCACGTTGTGTCCAAAGATCTTATAGCGGATCTTTGGTTGTGTCTCTCTGTCTTTTGCTCACTCCCTCCCTCCCTCCCTCTTTCTCTCACGCTCTCTCTCCCGCTCTCCATATTGTCTCTCTCTAGCTCTCCCACTCCCTCTCTATCACCCTGTCCCCTCAGCATTCCCGGAATCATTAACGTTTAGCGGTAGACAAAAATGCTGGAGAAACCCAGTGGGTGAGGCAGCCGCCTTGACCGCTGAGTTCCTCCAGCACTCTGTGTTTTTTGTTTGGCTCTGAAATTGAAGGTGGCTCAGCGGGACGGGCAGCGGCTCTGGGGAGAGGGTTGTGTTTCTGGTCGAGACCCTTCTTCAGACAATCACAAGTACTCTCATCGACGCGAGTTCAGTTCGGTCTGAAGAAGGGTCTTCTCTCCAGAGTCGCTGCGCTGCCTGTCCTGCTGAGTTACTCCAGCTTTATGTCTATCTTCAATATCAGAGAATTACAATTTCTCACGGGGGGCTTATAACATCTCTAAACCCCTCTGGGACCCTCTGAACACGTCTAAACCCCCTCTAGCCCCCCTATTTCCCTCTAAACAATTGTAAACACACCTGAAACCATCTGAAGCCCTCTAAACATCTCTAAACCGTTTAAACCCCTCTAAACTAGGAGGCTGCAAGGTGACTTGGATAGGCTGGGTGAGTGGGCAAATGCATGGGAGATGCAGTATAATGTGGATAAATGTGAGGTTATCCACTTTGGTGGCAAAAACAGGAAAATAGACTATTATCTGAATTGTGGCCGATTAGGAAAAGGGGAGATGCAACGAGATGCAATGAAAAATGCTCACGGCAGACCAAACGTGTTAAACAGAAATTGGCCAGATATTGAGCTTTACACAGTGAGAAATCATGTGAAATAATCACTGAATTTAATTTTAAATGAATGTACCTGCATGTTATACTGTTTAGTTTGAAGATACCACCAGATAGTTTGGTTGATACAACCAGATCAGTTTGGAGATACAACCAGATTAGTTTGGAGATACCACCAGATAGTCTGGTTGATACAACCAGATTAGTTTGGAGATACAATCAGATTAGTTTGGAGATACAACCAGATAGTCCACTGAGTTTGCACCGACCAGCGATTTTTGTTACAGATTTGACAAATTTATTTGGCGGCCAATCAAACGCTGTCTCTAAGGGAGTTGCTTCCAATCACCAACCAGCTTGCCTTAAAATTCCCGAAACTACACGAAATATAAACATACATAAATTTTTACTTTTCTAGAGTAGGGGCCCCGCCATCAGTTTTCTAATTGGGCCCCGCAATTCCTAGCACCGGCCCTGGGTACACCAGTCATTGAAAGTAGGCATGCAGGTGCAGCAGACAGTGAAAAAAGCGAATGGTGTGTTAGCATTCATAGCAAAAGGATTTGAGTATAGGAGCAGGGAGGTTCTACTGCAGTTGTACAGGGTATTGGTGAGACCACACCTGGAGCATTGTGTACAATTTTGGTCTCCAAATCTGAGGAAAGACATTCTTGCCTTAGAGGGAGTACAGAGAAGGTTCACCAGACTGATTCCTGGGATGTCAGGACTTTCATATGAAGAAAGACTGGATAGACTCGGCTTGTACTCGCTAGAATTTAGAAGATTGAGGGAGGATCTTATAGAAACTTACAAAATTCTTAGGGGGTTGGACAGGCTAGATGCAGGAAGATTGTTCCCGATGTTGGGGAAGTCCAGGACAAGGGGTCACAGTTTAAGGATAAAGGGGAAATCCTTTAGGACCGAGATGAGAAAAACATTTTTCACGCAGAGAGTGGTGAGTCTCTGGAACTCTCTGCCACAGAAGGTAGTTGAGGCCAGTTCATTGGCTATATTTAAGAGGGAGTTAGATGTGGCCCTTGTGGCTAAAGGGATGGAGAGAAGGCAGGTACAGGATACTGAGTTGGATGATCAGCCATGATCATATTGAATGGCGGTGCAGGCTCGAAGGGCCGAATGGCCTACTCCTGCACCTATTTTCTATGTTTCTATGTTTCAACGGAAGGCTCGAGGCCCCCGACTGTGGGAGAATAAAGAAGGGAGATCTTGAACTTTTTTTCACCTTCCATCACAGTGAGGAATGTGGAGGAGTCACTGTGGTGGATGTTTATGTTAAAATGTATTTGTGTGCTCTGTTGCTTTTTATTGGTATGACTGTATGGCCAAAGAAATTCCTCGTATGTTGCAAAACATACTTGGCTAATAATGTATGATCATGATTATGATGATTATGATAATATGGAACAATTCAATCTAAGATCCTTTTTTAAAGTTTTTCACAGCAGAACTCTTTGACTTGTGAATAGCTTTTTCTAAGTGCAGATCAGAAACATAATTCTACAGTAGAAAATTACTAGATTGGTTAAAAAAAAGATGAAATATAGTTACTTAAGGATATTGAAAGAGCGGGAGTATTACGGCCAAGAGCAGATGACGGATTTTACACTGACATTCAAAACTCTCATGGAGAATTTAAAAGATTCAAAGACATGCCACCGAGGTCATTCCTTCTTCTCCCTGTTCACGTTTGGCAGAAGGTTCAGAAGTTTGAAAGTGCAACCACCAGACTCGGGAACAGCTTCTTCCCTTTTGTTATCAGGTTTTTGAACTGTCCTTCCATAATAGTAAGATTAAACGAGAACTTACCAGTTTGAAGTTTGATCTGTATTTTATGAGGAGTTACGATGAGGGATTACGTGAAGAACCCGTCCAGCACACATGCACGACATACTTCAAAGCAGAGTTGTGGAATCACAGGAAAACACAATAATTGAAATAAACATAGTAAAGAAACGGAGAACTAAGATCTCTATAATTGAAGGTGGGAGCGGAGGGCACGTAATTCCTCATCGTAACTCCTCATAAAATACAGATCAAACTTCAAACTGGTAAGTTCTCGTTTAATCTTACTATTTTACTTCGGAGTCACGTGAGTGACTACGTGAAGATTTTAAAGCTCTGTGATTTCAAACCGTGTAACAGTTCATACTTCACTTGCTGCCAACGTCATTCAAGGGAGGAAGTATGTTATCGTAAACAACCATGAATCTGTTTGTAAAACAATAATGGCATTTATTAAACAATTACAAAATAAAAATGCTCCCCCGGGCTTAAATTATATATTTTCAGATTCTAAAACCCTTTCTGCAAACAATACAGGTTCTGCTAGCGGCATATTATAGAACGTTTGGAACGTTTTCTCCATGGACCACCCCGCTGTAGCCAGGATGTGGTCCATTGGTACGTCCATCTTCTTAGCCGCCGATGTGGATTCTGCCCTGGTGGAGTGAGATGTATATACGTCAGTATTTACTCCAGCAGCTCCCAGTACCTGCATGAGCCATCTTGAGATAGTTTGGCTCGACACCTGACAATGAGGTTTCTTGTGGCTGACCCATAAGGCTTTTTCTCTCCCTCGGGGATCTCTTGTTGTGTTGATGTAAGTTAGTAAGTGAGTCATGACACATAACCGTGGGTCAGGTGGGTATGCCCGGAAATCCATAACTAGGCCTGAAGTTCCTGGCCTGCTCTGCTTTACCAGCTCCTGAATGGTGAATGAGACACGGTCTGGTGTTATAACCATGTTGTCCAGTCGCAGTAAGTGGAGGGACTGGACTCTCTGTGCTGAGACTAGTGTCATCAGCATGACCGTCTTCAGGATTAGCTGCTCCAGGGTGAGAGACCTGGCTGGTGACCATCCCCTTAGGTATGTCAGGACCACACTGACATCCCAGATTTGGGTGTACCTAGGTCTACAGGGGTTGGAGTTGAATATACCTCTCATGAGTTTGATCACCAGCGGGTGAGACCCTATGGCCTGTTGTCCTGGTGCCTGATTTAAGTAGGCTGACAGAGCACTTCTGGCAGTGTTGATGGCGCTGTAGCTCAGTCCTTCATTATGGTGAAGGCTGGCCAGGAACTCCAGTACATCGGTTATGGTTGTAGATGAGTATGTAGTTCCAGTATTCGAGCAGTATCTTTCCCACTTCCTGATGCTCGATAGGTATTGTTTTCTTGTGGACATACGGTGGGACGCTGTCATCGTGTTGATGGTCCTGTCAGACAGTCCCAGGCCCAGCAGTGGTCTTTCCATAATCTGCAACCCAGTAGTTTAATTTTGTCATAGCATGGATGACTTATGCCTGATACCGGGTGAGTCAATAGGTCTGGGCTACTGGGAAAGTTCATTGGGGTTTCGATGACCATGTCGAGGATCACTGGGAACCATGGCTGTGTAGGCTAGTCGGGTACTATCAAAATACCTGAAGCAGAGTCCATCTGTATTTTGCGTAGTACCCGACTGATGAGGCAGAAGGGGGGAAAGGCATAAAATAAATATTTTCCCCAGTCCAGCGCGAATGCATCTATGCCTCAGGGTCTGGTTCCCAAGCGACATACATTGGTACCTGGTGATTTAGTCTGGATGCAAAGAGATCGATATCTGGTGTGCTATGTTGCTTTGTAATTTTAGCAAACGCTTTGGGATTTAACATCCATTCGGTGTTATCATTGAACTTGCGTCACCTGGTGTCTGGCACTGTATTTAGCTTACCTGGTAGGTAAGTTGCTGATAACCAAATATGTCTATCGACACACCATTGCCAGATTGTGTTGACCAAATTGTCACGATATCGATTTTATTACGCCCATATGGTTAATATAGGCCACCACCGTGGTATTATCAATCTGTAAACTAACATGCAAGTGGTGCATATTCGTAGAATATGCTTTTAAACCATAAAACGCACCCAACATTTCCAAATAATTTATGCCCAGTGTCTGTAGTAAAGATGATTCTAGGTTAGTCCATCTACCACCTGTGCTGGATATGGTATTAGTTGCTCCCCAGCCTTGAGCACTGGCATCTGTTTGTATAGTTAACATTGGGTTATTGATGATGATAGGGCTGGAACTATGCCAAATGTTCTCTATCCACCATTGTAACTCTGATATTGCTTCAATGGGTAATTTCATGGTTCGGTCAAAGTGACCTGCATGTCGTTTTAACGCCTGCACTTTAGCCCTTTGTAGGTTTTGATAATGCAGAGGTCCAAATTGTGTAGCTGGAAATGCTGCTACTATTTTGCCAATTACTCTTGTCACTTGACGGATGGTTGGTCGATCGCTAACCATTAAATTGTTACACGTCTGTGCTAATTCTGCTGCTTTATCTTTTGGCAATGTTACAGACATGTGGACTGAGTTAATTGTGAATCCCAGATAGTCCATAGCTGTGGATGGCGTCAACTTAGATTTATCTGGATGTAAGACAAATCCCAGGGTTTCAAACAATTGTTTGATAGCTAATACAGCTGATTTAGCCAATTCCATGGTTTTGCCTACTATTAGAATATCATCAAGATATGCCATGACAATATGCCTCTCTTTTCTTAATGTTGCCAAGGTCCTGTACCCCGTGCGTACTCCCGTCATCTTCAGCCAGTGACCCCTGTTCCTGACCAGCCCAGTCCTGGTCGCCAATGCTGCCCTCGGCTGAGGGGGAAGCGATGGGCAGTGCATTGTAAGGCACTGGTGGGGGAGTGCCTGAACTCCCTTGGCGAGACTGCTCCAGCTCCCGAAGCAAGTCTCGCTGGAGCATTTGCTCCATGAGCCTTTCCTTGCGTCTCAGGCGGCTGCCTCTGCTGCTCTCAGGCAGAGAGTCTTCCTGGTCGGAGTCATCAGAGATCACCGGCCGGTTAGTTTTCCATTTTGATTTGCCTCCAGTCCGCTGCTGTTGGTCAGGCTGCGCTAGCGGTACTGGGCTCGGCTCGGTGTCAATGATTGTGGACCGCAGCATGTGCGGTCCAGGTGTCGCCTCTCGCCCCCCATTGATGGAATGCTCCTGTTCTGTTGGGGTCGAACGGGGGGCGGTCATTTTCCCTGTCGTGCTTTGCTCATTTTTTCCAGTTTTTCCCAATCTGGAGAGCACAAAGCAGAACAAAGTTTTCCAATTACGACCTCAGAGTAAGTACTTACCTGACGGTCCGTCTTTTTAAGCTTCTAGCGGGAGCACCTGTACTCCCGTTCGTCGCTGTTGCACTGCGTGAAAGCTCATGTCGCACATGCGTGCTGGACGGGTTCTTCACGTAGTCACTCACGTGACTCCGAAGTAAAATCTAAGACATTGCCTGATTCACAACTACCCCATTGAGGACATTGGACTTTGTGTGTAGAATTAATGTGCAACATTGCTGAGATTGTAATGTGCGCTCTGTATCTTGAAAAAAGAAGCAGAGACAAGATGAGATTTGTTTTTCAAATTTCGTAATTTGGAATATGCTCTTTGACAGATTGGTGGAAGCAGAATGAATGACAATTCTCCAGAGGATTAATGTTTCAAAGGAAAACAGTTCTAGTGCTACAGGTAATGATCTGGGCAAATGTGCTGAATATTCTCTTTCTGTGATCTATCAGTCTATGCTCTATGGACATACTCTAACATATCTATTTAGTACAGATAGTTGCAGCATAATAGACTCAGAAGTAAAATGGATTGTTTTTAACCACACCCACGTGTGACTAACTGAGAGTGGGAGGAAGAATGAGAAGAACACAGATAAATAACAAATCTGGAAACACAAAAACAGAAAACATTTATCAGAAAGATCTTTGCGCTAGTTAAGCTCTCCATTTGTAATCAAGACTGTACCCACAGGTCAACTATGTCAACTGGTATTGCAGAAAGATTCTAAATTGTCCATTCTGCAATCACAGTAAAGATACACAAGTCCTAAGAGAGTACTCGGTCTAGATTTGTATCATTCAGCCGAATTCTGGAACCTGCAATTGTACTGAAAATTCAAACTTCTCTGGCAGCTGTTCCACAAAGTACTCTGTGCATATATTTACTGATTTCCTATGTGGCCTTGCTGTCTCTTCAACCAGGATCGAAGGAAACATATTGAGACCTCCCTGTAAAAAAAAGGCATAGTTGTGATTTAATTAGCAGAAACTAATGATTCACTGCAAACACCATTGGCAGTGGCAAATTCAATGAGGCACCGAGGCAGGTCAGCAGGCTCATTATATGTTTATACTGTGCCCCACGAAGGTGAGGATTAACACTCACAGAAAGATGGCTATTTGTCATTTGCTCAAGGGAGCTTGTAACTGAGAGCTTGTTACAAAATCTCATGAGAATGAGCACATGAGCAATCATGGCTGAGCATTTGCCTCTTCTAGAAATGTAATTTACTTGGTCAAACATCCCTATCAGTTTGCTTTGGAAGATGTTTTAATTTAATAAATCCAATATATTGAACCTATACCCTTTCAACAAAGGAACTGAAAACCAGACAAGACCCACAAGGCACTAATTAATATTGGGAACATGGGTAGAGATTTCTTAATTTCAAAGAAGAGGTTATTAAGAGCCAGTGTACATAGGCAATAATGCTGACTGGCAATGAGAATTTATTAGTCTGATAAATAGCATGGCAGATAGTGTGCAGGTTCGATTTAGCAATGCTTTTCATTTGTATCTTGGGTATAATACTGTCAGGGAATATGGAGACTAATTCATTATTAAGCGAGACCATAGCTTGCACTCTAGTAACTAATTTCCCCACCTGGAAGCCATTTTAATTTAAAATAAAAGACAAATAAGGAAACCTGGGATCTATTCTGGCAAATGGCTCTTTAACTGGTCTACAAAAAAAGCAATAAAGGCAGTTGTGCTGTGCTGATTCTGGCTGAGAATATTACTGAAGCTAGCTTCTGTAAAAATAGACTGTGTTGAGGTAGTCCGTACTCTGCTAGAATCAAAAGGAGTTGGCAGTAGAGGGTAATATTAGAACACAGAGCAGGCCCTTCAGCCCACACTATCTGGGCTGAGCATAATGCCATTTTAAACTGCCTCCACATAATCCATATTCCTCCATTCCCTTCTTATCATCGTATCTGCCTCCACCACCTCCCACATTTGACAGCATATTCCAGGCACCCATTACACTCCATGTAAAAAGCCTGCCCTGCACATCTATATAACTAAAAGTTTCAACTTGACCACTTCCTGTCTGCGCTTTATATTGATTTTAGAAAAAGTGCTACCCATTATCGCTATGATTTTTGGCCATCTTACTCACAGTCCTCCTCCGCTGAGGCAACCCCAAGGATTTTTCCAATCGATGAAAGATAAAAAAGTTATGAGTGTTTAATAAATCTTGAGATCAGCTGATTGGTCCTCTCGCCTGTCAATCACCAAGATAAAGATAACGCCCCCTCGGGGGGGGGGGGGGGGCAGGATT
The DNA here is from genome assembly GCF_010909765.2 of Amblyraja radiata. NCBI lineage: Eukaryota > Metazoa > Chordata > Chondrichthyes > Rajiformes > Rajidae > Amblyraja > Amblyraja radiata. Next base: position 43,248,534 of record NC_045957.1, on the reverse strand, counting down.
ATAAATCCTGGATGCCTGGACGTGAGTCAGTCACTCTGGAAGATTCCAAGGGAGAGGCCCCAATTGTGATTCTAAGCTTTGAATCAACTGAACTGTGAGTTTGCAATGTACTTGCAATAAATGATTTGTTAGCCCTTAATGAAAATGAAATGAGTTGTTTGGCCTGCCCTGTGCTTGAAACTGCAATGGTAATAGATATTATAGGAAAATGCAATGAGCTGTTTGGCCTGCCCTGTGCTTGAAACTGCAATGGAAATGAAATGAAAATGCAATGCGCTGTTTGGCCTGCACTGTGCTTGAAACTGCAATGGAAATGGAAATGAAATGAAAATGCAATGAGTTGTTTCACCTGTCCTGTGCTTGAAATTGATATGGAAATGAAATGAAATGAGTTGTTTGGCCTGGCCTGTGCTTGAAATTGAAATGGAAATGAAATGAGTTGTTTGGCCTGCCTGAAACCACTAATTTCGGCCCACAAGGCCCCTATTAGCCAAGAAACCAGACCCGTTTGCCCAAAATTCCCGTATTAGCCCAGGAGGAGCATTTTGGCCCAGAAGGCCCATGCCAGGCCAGGAAAAGTCCAGAAAAAGTGCCTTTCACTGAGATTTCACTCCGATTTTTTTAAGAGCCCCTTCGTCCCATCAGGCCTGTACTAGCCCAGGAGGAGTCCCTTCGGCCCATCAGTAAATATTTCCCCTGCAAGTATTAAACCTCACTCCAGTATTTTTCTCCCTCCCTTCATTGGCTACCTGTGAGATCTAGGCCAGGATAGACTGTCCTCCTTCATTGCTGTGATCTGCAGAAAAATATGAAAAATGTCTAAAATTGCTTCCCCACCCTCTCCCCCTTCTCTCTCACAGAGTCTCTCACCAGTTTTGGGCAGAATATCTGGCAGTTTCTGAGCTGCCAGCCCACCAGGCTTGAGTGACTGAGCTGCCAGCCCACCAGGCCTGAGTGACTGAGTTGCCAACCCACCAGGCCTGAGTGACTGAGCTGCCTGCCCACCAGGCCTGAGTAACTGAGCTGCCAGCCCGCCAGGCCTGAGTGACTGAGCTGCCAGTCCAATAATCTATTTGGCCCACAATGTCCATACTAGCCCTCTGGAAACCAGTCCCTTTGGCCCACAACACCCATACTAGTGCTCCAGAAAGCCCCCCCCCCCCCCCCCACTGGCCACCAATATTGGAATTGGTGGAGAGGCGGAATATTGCGTTGGGGGAACCAGCCCTCCCATGTGAACATGGGACCCAATGGGTTCCCACTTAGTCTAGTCTCCTTTAAACAGCCACTTTAACCTGAAATCTATACCCTCTAGTCTTGACATTGCACCCTGGGAGAAAGGTTATAACTTCTGACTTTACCTACGGCTCATAATTTTATATACTTCTAGCAATAACTTTCTGATACTCCAGAGAAAGTAGTGTAAGTTTGTCTAGTTTCTCCTTGTAACTAATACCTTCTAATACAGACAGCCTTCTGGTAAATGACTTTGCACCTACTCTAAAGCAACCACGTCCTTCCTGTAATGTGGTGACCAGACCTGCATGCAATACTCCAAATGCAGCATAACCGAAGTCCAATAAAGCTGCACCTTGACTTCCTATGACATACTCAATGGCCCAACCGATGAAGGCCTTCTTCACCACACTATCTAATTGTGTGGACACTTTCAGGAAACAAGACCAGAAAAGTAAAATGTTTTGACTTATTTGATGCATTTATTTCATGGATGTAGATGTTGATGTTAATCTGAGGATTTATTGTTTATTCAAATTGCCCTTGAGCTGAGGAGATGGATCTGAATGAACCAAATAGACTTTAAGGACAATCCAATGGTTTTATGGTTAACATAACCAAGACTAAATTTTAAAACTGAATTTGAGAGTTATTTAAATACCTGAGTTTAAATTCTATAAATGGAATAGCTCCCATAGAAATTGCATGGGCTGCCTTCACAGTGTCTGTGAAGCAGCATCTTTCTGCAGATAAGAATTTCAAGGGACAATGAAATTTACTGGCAGCATTTCCTTCAGAAATTATGCTAGTACATGAAAGAATATGTGCGAAAGGAAATTCTCCATGCTCACAGCAAGCATTGGTTGGGAATAGATCAGAAACGAAAGGAATTTCAGATGCAATGCAAATGCCCAGTGGGAGCTCATGAGTTAGGGAAGTGGCAAAAGCAGGGGATGATCACTCTCTTTGACGAAGAAAATAGTTCTGAGCCCTAACAATGTCATTGGATATAGGGCTAATGAAGAGCAACCTCAAATTTCAGCCTTGCAGATTTTTGCAAATCTTTAATTCATCTGTTCTATATATCACATCACCATCTATATCTCTCTTTGTCCTTCTTCAGACTCTCAGTCTGAAGAGGGTTTCGACCCAAAACATTACTTATTCCTTTTCTCCAGAGATACTGTCGGTCCTGCTGAGTTACTCCAACTTTTTGTGTTTCCATGTTGAATCTCTAAAGTCTAAAGCCTAAAGTTCATGATCATGACCTTGTGGGAGTTGAAAGGTGCTTTTGATGGTTTCATGTCAAGTCCACCTTCTTAGTCTCAATGATAGATTATCCCAAAGAGTCATAGAGTGCCAGCTCCCATCGCTGACTCACAACCACTGGCTCAGTTATCCCTTGAAGGCTTGGTTCACGCAGATTCATGTTGTCACTTGCAGGCAGAGCATCAAGACAAATTCCTTGTATGTGAATACTTGGCCAATAAACTTAAAAAACCCAAATCACACTACAGAAAAACACATGGAAAAATACCCCCAGAGGTGCCCGAGAGGGGGGGAGGATGAGCACCTCAATTGGACAGCTCAAAGGTTAATGACTAATGGCAACGGACAACCGACTATGAGTATCAAATGCAGATGTGGTAAGGTTTGCAAGAACAGCCGAGGCCTGAAGATTCACCAGACCCGGATGAAGTGTTTGGAGGGACAGGGAGTGTCACAACGCACAAGTATTTTACCTGGTGAGACGCAGGAGGAGCCGGGCCCGGAATCACCCCATAGAGCCCGAAGCCTCCAAGTGGCGCAACTAGTCCCTCGGAACAGTTTTCCGGAGAAGGTTCGAGTCAGATGGCCTCAGGCCTGCAAGACGGCAGTCTGGCATCAGTTCGACGAGGACGTCGACAAGGTGCTAGAAGCAACTGCGAAGGGAGTCGTGGACCGAAGGTTGAGGACGATGACGACAATCATCATCAGCCTAGCTGTGGAAAGGTTTGGAGCAGTGGAGAAGAAGCCGGCCAGAACACCTTTCACCATGAACCAACGAGCAACGAAGAACCACAAGATCCGGCAGGAGCTGAAGTCCCTCAAGAAGCAGTATAAAGAGGCCAGGGAAGAGCAACGTCCCCCCTTGGCTGAGCTGCGAACCATCCTGAGGAAGAAGCTGATGACCCTCCGTAAAGCTGAGTGGCACCGAAGACGCCGGAAGGAAAGAGCCAGGAAGCGAGCATCCTTCATAGCCAACCCCTTCGGCTTCACCAAACAACTACTCGGGCAGAAGCGCAGTGGGAGTTTGGCTTGCTCTAAGGAGGAGATCGACCGGCACATCCAGACGACCTACAGTGACCCCATCAGGCAGCAGGAGCTGGGCCAGTGCAACATCCTGATAAAACCACCTCCACCCATCAAGGAGTTTGATAGTAGAGAGCCACTCCTGAAAGAGGTCCAGGACGTTGTGAAGAGAGCAAGAGCTGGCTCAGCCCCTGGCCCGAGCGGAGTCCCCTACAGGGTCTACAAGAACTGCCCCTTGTTACTGAAACGGCTGTGGAAGATCCTGAAAGTCATCTGGAGGAAAAGTGGTGCAGCAGTGGCGATTCGCTGAAGGAGTCTGGATCCCAAAGGAGGAAGATTCCAAGACGATCAATCAGTTCAGAATCATCTCCATGCTAAGTGTTGAAGGCAAGATTTTCTTCAGCATAGTGGCGAGGCGGCTGACCAACTTCCTCTCCAGCAATGGTTACATCGACAGCTCAGTGCAAAAGGGAGGCTTAGCTGGAGTGCCGGGGTGTCTAGAACACACGGGAGTGGTGGCCCAGCTCATCAGAGAAGCCAAGGAGAACAAGGGTGACCTGATAGTGCTCTGGCTTGACCTGGCTAACGCCTACGGCTCCATCCCGCACAAGCTGATCCAGACAGTCATGGCCAAGCATCATGTGCCGGGCCAAGTGGCAGATCTCATCCTGGACTATTACAACCAGTTCAGCATGAGAGTCTCATCAGGGTCAGTAACATCAGAGTGGCACAGACTAGAGGTTGGGATCATCACAGGCTGTACCATCTCTGTGATCCTTGTTGCCTTGGCGATGAACATGGTCGTCAAGTCTGCTGAGCCAGAGTGCCGGGGCCCTCGGACCAAGTCAGGAATACGCCAACCACCAATCAGAGCCTTCATGGACGACCTGACTGTCACCACTGAGTCAGTGCCAGGAAGCAGGTGGATCCTGCAGGGGTTGGAGAAACTGATTGGATGGGCAAGGATGAGGTTTAAGCCAGGAAAATCAAGGTCACTGGCGCTGAAGAAGGGCAAAGTCATGGACAGGTTCCGCTTCAACATCGAAGGGTCACCAATCCCAACTGTCTACGAAAAGCCAGTGAAGAGTCTTGGCAAGGTGTTTAACAGCAGCCTGAAGGATACAGCATCTGTCCAGGCAACCTGTCAGGAGCTGGAGAGCTGGTTGAGAGCAGTGGACCAGTCGGGGCTTCCCGGCAAGTTCAAGGCATGGATTTACCAGCATGGTATCCTGCCAAGGATACTCTGGCCATTGCTTGTCTACGAAGTCCCAATATCCATCGTAGAGAGATTGTAGAGGAAAGTCAGCAGCTTTCTCAGAAGGTGGCTGGGACTGCCCAGGAGCCTTAGCAGCATCGCCCTTTACGGAAATAACACCAAGCTCCAGCTGCCCCTGAAGTCCCTGGAGGAGGAGTTCAAGGTGACTCGGGCCAGAGAGGTGATGATGTACAGGGACTCCAGCGACCCCAAGGTGGCTCAAGCAGGGGTGGAGGTGAAAACTGGGAGGAAGTGGAGAGCCGGCGAAGCCGTGCTGCAAGCAGAGTCCCGGATACGCCACAGAGTCCTGGTGGGAGCAGTGACTCGGGGAAGAGCAGGCCCGGGAATCTTCCCATCTCCCCAGTTTGACAAGGCCAAGGGGAAGGAGAGGCGCAGGCTGGTCCAGGAGGAAGTGAGGGCAGTGGTGGAGGAGGAGAGGTGTACCAGAGCAGTTGGATTGAGGCAGCAGGGAGCCTGGACAAGGTGGGAGCAGGCCATGGACCGAAAAGTCACATGGACTGAGCTCTGGCAGGCTGAACCACAGCGCATCAAGTTCCTGGTCCAGGCAGTGTATGATGTCCTGCCCAGCCCATCGAACCTCTTCATCTGGGGCAAAGCGGAATCTCCAGATTGCCCGCAATGCTCAGGCAAGGGGACGTTGGAACACATCCTGAGCTGTTGCCCAAAGTCTCTTGGGCAGGGCCGGTACACATGGCGTCACGACCAGGTTCTCAAACCCATTGCAGAAGCCATCAGCATGGGAATCAGCAGCTGCAGACGAGAACGCCCCACCACCCAGATGATCACCTTCGTGAAGGCCGGAGTGCAGCTGCCAAGAACCACAGCAGCCCGGAATCCGTCAGGAATCCTGGCGACTGCGCAGGACTGGCAGCTTTCTGTAGACCTGGTGAAACAGCTGAAGTTCCCACAGCACATTGCCACGACCACCCTGAGGTCAGATATCCTCCTGGTCTCAGAGGCGACCAAAAACATCGTCTTGTTGGAACTGACAGTGCCGTGGGAGGACCGCCTGGAGGAGGCCCACGAGAGGAAGATGGCCAAGTATGAAGAGCTGGTCATAGACTGCCGCAAGCAGGGCTGGAGGGCAAGGTGTATGCCCATCGAGGTTGGCTGCAGAAGTTTTGCAGGGCAATCGCTCTACAAAGCCTTGAATGCACTGGGCATCAACGGAGTGGCAAGGAGAAGGGCCATCAAGAACACCACAGAGGCAGTGGAGATGGCTCTGGATCAGGAGAGGAGGTCCATGGGGAGGAGCGAATGCCACCTGAACACAAGTCGTGGTCTGATCAACCACGGCTGGGTCGCCTGGGTGAGGGTGTCTGATGTTGAAAGACCCCAAACACCCAATGACCCCAGGTTACATCACTGATGATGTGTTCAGGAGCATCTATCGATGTATTTGTATCAATTCATTTATAACCATCACTTTAAGATCACTAAAGAAAGTGGTTCATGCAGCACTCATGTCCAGGATTCCTCACAAATTAAAACTTCCTCCTGCAAACACAGAAGAAATTGGCAGAATTGCCTGTACAGTGATTTTTTCTAAAGAATATTCTCATGGTCATCTGATTTCTAGCTTGGCCTATTTTGAATGATGCCCAATGGCCCAATTCAAGTCCCATAAATGCAGTACAGGTCCACCACTGATTTACCAACATCCTTGGTATCAGAGCTTTTCTGATTATCCGTTTTGCTGGACCAGTGATTTAATGATTCAATGATTCAATTATACTTTATTGTCACATGTATCTAGGTACAGTGAAATGCTTTGTTATGCATAAAATCCGGGAAAATAATGTAGCAGACCTCACCTAGCCAGCACAGAAGTGTCGCCATATTTTGGTGTTAAAAAAGTTATAAATGTTCACCAAACAATCCCATCTACTGCTTGCCACTGCAGATGGCAGCAGTCCCCCCCTGTCCCCCCCACCTCCCATCAGGTCCCCGCTTCAGCCGAGGTTACGGCCTCCGAGAGGAGTCCAAAGGTACTTGAACTGTGCATCTCGCCAGCTGTGGAGCCAAGATATTGGCCCACAAATTCAGCCGCGGAAGTCGGCTATGGGAACAGATCTGCCGGCTCCGGCCGGGCCAGGGTTCCAGAACCCCAGCTGCAGGCGGAAAATTCGACCCACCGATCAACGCAGAAGTCCTGATGAAGTTGAGATCCTCCACCTCATCCTGTCTGGGCTCCAAATTTTCAGGTGGACCTCTGGGTGGGGGGATTTCAAGTGTACTCTCCTAATTTAGTGCAAGATTAAAGGAGGTATCGGATCACCAATTGCCAAAAAATTGTTGATGGACCTTTAGTGGATTGAGGCAGGTAAATAATTTTATTTGTAAGAAATTGTTTCCACCCCAAATCCTTAATGAAAACACCCAATGCTTCCTCAACCCCCCACACACCAATTCTGATCATTACCAATCCTCTCCACCCCAGTATCTACCCCCCTTTTATCTTCACCATTCACTGGCTTTCCAGACAGTCAACTTTGTCCTCTCCTTTATACCTTCCCCTTCCCCCTCCCGTTCCCAGAATGAGCTTCTTAACCTTCAACCATTTCCCCTCCAATTGTCCTTTACATTTCCACTAGTCTACTGACAAATTCAATTCCCCATATAATCAATTAAAACATTGCAGTTGAGACTTCATCCAAAAGTTTATCTTTGCTCTTCAAAGGTAGAATGCTACACTATTTGCTGCCGCAAGGCAATATTCTTTGGCCTTTAGCAATGTTTTGCAAAATCTTAATGCTATTAATGGCTTGGCACATTACATTTTAGAATATCAAGCTGTTAAATTATTCCCTTAACTTATTGGAACTTATTGGAAGTTGTGTGTTACTTTATAAACCAAAAAAACAAAACAATTTACTGTGCACAAATGCGTACCCATACTGTCTAAAGATAAAATCGTGACTTCATTCTTCTCTTGTCTCAGAACTTTATTAATAATGATTGCTAATAATTTGTTACAGCATATTAATAATATAACAGATCTACTTGCACACTAAGTGTGTGAATAAAATCCCTGATGAGTTGAAATTGCATCTTTCTTGTCACCAGAAAGATGACAGGCCAAAAATTATTTTCCCACTGTTCTGTGCAATTAGAGCACTTTTAAAATGTGTTATAGGTTCTTCTTGTATGTTCATTTTGGGATTTAGTCCCCCCCCCCCCCCCCCCTCCCCTCCCTCCTGCACCTCACCCCCCCCCCCACCCCACTCTCTCTGCCCTACCCTGGCCTATTGTTGTTGTGTACTCTTCAGCCAAGTAGGTACCACTCCAAGTTAACTTTTTGGAGTATGCTTCTACCATTCACTCTGACTGTCGCTCTTATTAAGGGCCTGTCCCACTTACGCGACTTTTCAGAGGACTGTCTGTGACCTTCAAGCTTGGGGGCACTCGCCTGAAAAACTGCGAGCTGGAACGACCGTCAGCGTGGAACACACACACACACACAAACAAACACATTGCAAAGGCGGGGGCCAGGGAAAGCGGGGAAGCGGGGAAATTCACACGGTGCAAAGCCAAGGTGATACCTGCGATGAACAGGAAGGTTAAAGATGGCTTGCACAGTGTATGGTAAGTCCTTTAAAAGAGCAGGGAGGGGGAGGAGGGGAGAAGGGAGAAGGGGGGTGGGGGGAGAAGGGTGGAGAAGGGGGGGGGGGGGGGGGAGAAGGAGTGGAGACATTTTTAAGAAGCCAAACAACTTTTAATAAGCCAGAGATACACCGCTCTGAAGTTTAGCAGGCATTTAACATTTCCTTGGTTCTGAAAACTTGTGCTTACGTTATTTTTTCCCCAATGAGCCAATTAAAATGCCCGGTCAGCAAAGGAGATTAACTAAAACTAGCTACAGCTACCTCGACAACCTACAACGACATTGCGACCACACTACCACTGCACTACGACTTCAAAAGTATCGATTTTCTCCATGGCAACCAACTTGTTGAAACATTTTCACGACCATACTGAGGCCGTGAATAGTTACCACCTCTTCTCTCGACCATGAAGGAGACTCACCAGAGACCACCTACGAACATGTGGCGACCATGTAGCGAGCTTGTGGTGCGCGCAGAGTCTCCTGAACTCGCAAATAAGGTCGCCTAAGGGGGACAGACCCTTAAAGCTTCTGATCTTGTGTTCTGACATCATCACTGATTCATTTGCTCGTCTGTTAACCATTTTAATTTACTCTCCCTGACGCCCTCTTTCCCACCTCTGTCCTTTCTATGCCTCACATTGTCACCATGACCATCCCCAACCCTGGTCCTTTCATTCTCTCTTCTTCACACCCTATTACAACAATCTCAATGGAAAAAAAGTTTACCGTGCATCTTTGCTTGTGAGGCAAATTCTAACATGCAGATTGCCGTGAGCCTCACCTGCAGTAGGACACATATGTTGTGGGCTTCTGCACACAGGATTTCTTTAATGTGTTCTTTTAAGCGGTGAAGAATTTGAATGTTGGCTGGGTTAAATTATGACTGGGTTCCTCAATGACTAACACCCACGTGGAAACCACATCCTGTGGTAATTGATGACATTGTGGGGTAGTAAAACCAGTTTATTCAGATTGTAGTGTAGCCAATAATGGGCAGCAATTGGCACGTTATGAAGAGGACCTATCTCTTGCTTTACTGTTCATGCACAATGTATCAAGAAAATGTGATGGATTGAAGGCTACAAGGCCATTAATTTATATTAATATCAGGCTCAGTGGCTTCCATAACAAGTGATATTCATGTGGAAATTTAATGAACCCTTTGAAATCACGCAGCTGCCTCTGATAACTGCCTGGATTTGAGTAACAGTCCCGTGCTACTGAAAGGCATTCAAAGAGGTTGCTTATTCTGCAGCAGCTCTGGCAACAATTATAAAGAGCTGCCAACAGAATTTTCAGCTGATCCAGTAAAAAAATAATTATTCCATCACAGGATGTGGGTAGGCCAACATTTATCATCCATCTATATTTGCCCTTGAGAGGGGTTTCTTCAACCATTGAATACAAGAGCTAGAAACAGGACAGAAGGACCGTTCAGTTCTTTTGTAACTTTGTTGATGCCAATATGTGGTGACACTTTTTTATTGCTTAGGTTGCATGCAAAACAAAGTATTTCACTGCACCTAGGTACACATGTGACAATGAAGCATCATTTATTCATTCATTCAATCATTAATTCATCCAGGAGTGTATCTTTGGTCCTTGTGCTTGCTCAGTCATTCAATATGATCATTTGCCACAGCACCACTTTCCTGTATTAAGGAATTTGGGAAAAACAGAGTTCATCTCAAAACATCTATCAACCTCTGCCTTGGATATACTCAATAATTGAGACTCCACAGCTCTTATGGATAATGAGGTCCAAAGATGCACTATCATCTGGGTGAAGAATTTCATTTTATCACTATCCTGAAAAGCCAAGACCTTGTCTTGAGACTCTGTTGCAGGCATTCTAGTTAGGGAACATCGTCATGACAGTTGTGCCCGAAAATCCCCAAAACATTTTTCATATTTTAATGAGATTACTTCTCTTTCTTCTAAAGTCAAGAATGTATCTTAATCGACAGTTTGCTTAATCTCTCTTCATAAGCAAACCATGCCTGCCTGGGAACTAAAATGCTCCTTGAATTGCAATCCGCAAAGGGTGGTGGGTGTCAAAAAATGAGCTGCCAGAGGAGGTAGGGACTATCACAACATTTAAGAAACAATTAGACAGGTACATAGACAGGACAGGTTTGAAGGGATATGGGCCAAACACAGCAAGTGAGATTAGTGTAGATAGGACATATTGGCTGGTGTGGGCAAGTTGGGCTGAAAGGCCTGTTTCCATACTATATGACTATGAGTCTAAATGAGATGTTATGGACTTTCAGTCCCTTTCATTACTTCAATACTCTTAACTCCTGGTAATTTATTTCAGCTCCTCATTCACTCAAAGATGTTGCTCTCTACTATTTCCAAGCTGTCTGTGTCTTCTTCAGCAACAATTTCTTCATGGAAATGTCTTCTTAAGTTTAACTTGGTATTATGTTGAACACAAACATTGTGGGCCAAAGGGCCTGTTCCTGTGTTGTACTCTCTCTCTAGGCTCTCTCTCAATTTTTTAATCCCCAGATGCTGCCAAACACAAACTTTGCCTTGGACTTCACATTAGTGCTTTTCCATGATCTTTTAATTCCCCAAAAGATACATTGTACATCGGCGAGACCAAACGTAGACTGAGCGATCATTTCGCTGCTCACCTTCTCTTAGTCCGCCTGAAACTACCTGATCTCCCGGTTGCTAAACATCTTAATTCTGCTTCCCATTCCTACACATTCTGTCCTAGGTCTCCTCCATTGTCAGAGTGAGGCTAAACACAAATTGGAGGAACAGCAATTTTGCCTCTCATATTTCGCTCGGGCAGCTTACAAAATGGTATGAATAATGATTTATCTCACTTCAGGTAGCCCCGGCATTCCCTGTCTCTCTATCCCTCCCCCAGCCAAGTCGCACCAGCTTCTCGTTTTCACCCAACAAACAGCTAGCAATGGCCTGTTTCCTTTATCATCAATACTTTTATGCATACCTTTCATTCATTGTTCTTTATTTCTGCATCATCGTCTATATCTCTCGTTTTCCCTTCCCATGACTTTCGGTCTGAAGAATGTCCTCGACCCGAAACGTCACCCATTCCTTCTCTCCAGAGATGCTCCCTGTTCCACTGAGTTACTCCAGCTTTTTGTGTCTATCTTCAGTTTAAACCCATATCTGCATCTGCAGTTCCTTCCTACACATACATTAGTAAACCAGCATCTGCAGTTCCTTATTACACATACATTCTTTTATCTACGGGTTCCCTAACCAAGATATAGATCTGCTCTTGGACGTGGGATTTTCCCTTGTGTGTTTTGCCATGGCAAAGCACGTGAATGAACACGAGTCATCATCACTCAATGACACTTAATGCCTTGGGCTGCGCATGTTATTGAATTTCCAAACAGTGGGCCAATGGCCAAAACAGTGATTGGCATGCTGCATAACAGCTGCATAGCTGCAGGTTAACATGACCTTGTGAGCACAACACATTTCTAAGCTTTTATGTCAGGTTTCTAAGGAGTGGGGAACTGGAAAAATCAAGCACTTTGAGATGTTTCCTAGAATCTTAAAATAAAGTTGCATTTTCTTGGGCATCATTATGCTGAGACAGATTTCTTGGACTTGCTGAGGACCAATCAAGAAATAATGTGAAGAAGGCCCTGATGGAAAATGCACAAACCTCTTGATTGTCTTGTTGGTTACAAGGTTGGCTTCACCACCATGAAGTGATGATCAATCAAGGCAGAAATTTTCCAAAACTGTTTCTATAATATTCACCCTACGTGTTCAACTTGTTCATGAGCACAACAGGAATTTTGAGGCCTACTTCTTTCAATTTTGTTTTGCTGTGCTCTTGATGCTTTCTGATGTTCTGATTAGTTCACCAATGTTAGTAGGTTATGGTGTATGTCCTGATAACTAAGGAACCTATGCATTCTTGGATGTTGCATTTTCAAATAAAGGTTCTATTAAAAATTTAAAATCTGCTCTGCCAAACAACTATTTTGACGCATTTTGCTGCAATATCAACAGGAGATTTGCAAGTGTTCTTAGAATGTTTTACTTTGCAGGGTAAGAATAAAACAACATTGCAAATGTTGGCAGCTTTGCTGTATCTGCTGCGTTTTCTGTGTTTATTAACACATATATTGTAACCAGCTCCAATCCCTTGGGATGTTTAATTAAAATGAGTGGGAAGGGCCTGCAAGTGTCTTATTGTTTAGAATTGGCGGCTACACTGAGCACAGTCATATATTATATACATCATTAAGCAGATGAAAGCAATGTTAAATGGTCATTAATCAAAACACCACTGCTAAAGTAATTTCAGTTATTTCCATGTTCTGTGGTAGCATTTAAGTTAACATGTGTAACAGAACAATTTTTGCAAAATGGGTGCATTACATGTTTCTTTTGGAATCCACCCAGCAGTATTTTCCAGGCAGGGGTTACATCAAACAATCGGTTCCTCTTGGACAAATTAGTGTTTGCCAATTATTCTGAGGTTCAGTGTGGAAATAATATTGAATATATGCAATTGTTCAAACTGGTGTGAGTTTTTTCTCCAGTTTGGCAAGACAATTGTGGGCCTTCCTATCTGTGGAGTATCACTGGTGCTCAATGTAGAGTTAGATGGGAGCATAATCCAAGGGATTGCAATAGAGAAGCCTTATAAAGCACGTTGGCAACAGCAGATCTGTTCACGTCATCACATCTGTTTTGTTTTTATGTTGAACTGGAAGGCAATCTAGCAAGCTAATATATGATTGTAAGTCAACAAACTGGTTTACTTGACATTAAACACATGAATAAGCCCGGCGAGGCTCCTAGTGCTTAGTTAAACCTGACACAAACAGGGCAGTATCATTATCTCATTGAGGAAAACTAAGCAGTTAAATGTTTATTATTTATGTAATCCAATTTCAAAGAATTTTAAGGATTTTACTTGCATGCTGGTTAATAACTTTGAAATAATCTTAGTATTTTTCATGCATATTTATTTCATGAATATTCATGGCAATATATTATGATTAGTTCATGAATATTGTTTATTAAGGTCACATTAACAATGTCTTGTGAGTCTGTAACCGTGTCCTTATTAGTTATAAAAGGCCTTCAGTGGCTGCAGTTGTTCATCAGTGCTGACACTCCTGTGCTCTGCTTAACCATTGGTGTTCCATGTCCATGGAATACTGCATCTGGAGGCACACGGAACAAACAGCATGCCTCATGGATCGGTGGAATTTGAGTTTGGGGCAATAAGAGATTTGTTGCAATGTCCATTTCAATGTCGCTACCACTTTGTACCTAACACTTGCAGCAGTTCCCATCATTTCACGTTTACTGAAGGTTACGCCAATATGATCATTCCAACTTTCAATTAACCAGCAATTTGTTTGTTTTAGAATAGGGCAAGATATCACATAGTAACATTAGGTCATTTATATTTTCTCTCCACAAATAAAAATAGAAAATGCAAGAAAAACTTGCAGGATAGCATCTATGCAAAAATAAACAGTTAACGTTTAAGGTTGAAACATTAACTGTTTATCTTTCCATAGATGCTGACTAACCCTGTGGGATTTTCCCACATTTACAGCTTTTTATTTCAGATTTCAAGCATCTGCAGTTTATTTGCAGTTTATTTGGAATTTATATTTCTCTTTGCAGATACTTTATGATCTGCTGTGCATTTTCAAAACTACATTATATTTCTATTTTCCTGCAGCTCTGTGTCCTGCATCTCACAATTCCAGCATGTTGTTTATTTTCACTATAACGACCTTCATCATACACTCTTTCAAATGACTCAGTGATGATTGAAAATCGAAGTTTGCAGAATCTGGAAATCTGAAATAAAAACAGAAAATACAGGAAACATGCAGCTGGTCAGGCAGCGTCTGTGGAAAGAAAAACAGTTAAGCCTTTCTTCAGAACTATGAAAGTGAGAAATATTGGTAGTTTAGAGATGCATTGAGTTTGGAAAGGGATGGATAGGAGAAAGGGATAATCTCTGATTAGGCGAGACCATGATTGCTGAGAGGATTTTAATGTTTTTTGGAGCTTTGTGGTTATTAGATTAATAAAGCAGTTAGAGGAAGTGAGAGGTTATTGAACCAGAAACCAAATGCAGGTTGCAAGAATAACCCCATAGATTAGCCCCATACATTCACTAGTGTCTGTGGAAAGAGATAACGGAGTTGGTGTCGTAGATAAACAATCTAACAGCAGAAATGGGCTGAAAAAGCAAGCTATGTAAAATTGGTTAGTTCAATATTTAATCTCAAGGGCTCCAATATGCTCAGATGGAAGATGAGTTGCTACTCATCAAGTCTGTTGGACTTCATTGGACTAATGCAGCTGGCCATGGAGAGAGATCAAAGTAGTTTTGTTTAGTTTAGTTTATTTTAGGGACACAGCGCAGAAACAGGCCCTTAGGACAACCGAGTCCACGCCAACCAGCAATCCTCACACACTAACACTATCCTACACACACTAGGGACAATTTAAAATGTTACCAAGCCAATTAGCCTACAAACCTGTCCATCATTGGAGTGGAGGAGGAAACCGGAGATCCGAGAGAAAACCCAGACGGTCACGGGGAGAATGTACAAACTCCTTACAGACAACACCCGCAGTTAGGATCAAACCTGGGTCTCTGGCAAATCTACTGCTGCTCCACCGTGTCGCCGTTGGAGTGGGATGGAGAATTAAAGTAACAAGCAACTGGACAAGGTGTCACCCATGCAGAAGGAGTGTATATGTGCAGAACCCCATGTTTGTTTAGTTTCTTCAATTGTATTAGGAGCATTGAAAGTAAAACACTAGACAGAAAAAAATTCAATTGAAACACTGCTTCACTTGAAAGGATCCCTGGATGGTAAGAAAGGGACAGGGTGAAAGAGCAGGCCCTACATCTCCTGCCAGTATATGGGTAAACTGCCAGAAAAAATAATGTGGTTAGTGCTGCTCAAAGAACAGACTGGAAAAGCATGAAGGAAACTACTGAATGCAAAAAGGGGAGAGGATGCCATTCCCAAGCCCCATACTTCTCTTATTCTTAAAGATGTGGGAATATTGGAGTTACGGTCAAAGACTTTGACAACCATGGTATGGGCAAACCACAGTTTAGGAGAAGAAAAGGCAACTTGCGGACACCTGTGCAGAAAGTTTGATCAATGGAGCAGAAACTATAGATATTGAGCAACTAGGAGAAAGGATTGGAGGCCTTACGGGAAGTGGATGATGAGGAAATATAGTTGAGATAGCTTTAATTGTCTCTGGACTTGTAAAGAACGTTTGTTGCTCATCTATCACCTGAGGTAGAGGCAGAAAAGAAAGGAAAGAGGCAGAGATCTGAAAGAGAGAGCGAGGTGAAAATCGTTGGCAGAACAATGAAATGTTCAAGTTCTGTATGAGTGCTGGAAGTAGCACCGTTACAGTCATCAACGTAAAGGAAACAGATTTGATGGAGGTGACCCTCAGTAGGAATTAACCAAAAAAGTTCCCCTCTGTAATTAACCTGCATTCATTTCTCTCTCTTGGATGGTATTGAAGACAATTATGTCACCTGTGGAACAATGGTCAGTACCCAATCACAGACATTCCCTCTGTTCGTAAGTTCATGTTCTAGGAGGAGAATTAGGTCATTCAGCCCATCAAGTCTATTCCGCCATTCCATTATGGCTGATCTATCTTTCTTTTCAACCCCATTCTCCTGCCTTCTCCCCATAACCCCTGACACCCTTACTAATCAATAATCTATAAATTTCCACCATAAAAATATCCATTGACATGGCCTCCATAGCCACATGTGGCAATGAATTCCACAGATTCACCACCTTCATCTTCTTTCAAAACGTGCATCCTTTTATTTTGATGCTGTGACCTCTGGTCCTAGACTCTTCCACGAGTGTAAACATCCTCTCCATGTCCACTCTACCCAGGCCTTTCACAATTATCTTCATCTCTCTCCCTCTCTGCAACTTAAAAGTTAAAAACACTTGCTTCCCCACTTTTCTTGTTTTGACATAAGGGCCATCAATCTATCATCTATCTATATATTAAAACTGTGTGTGTGTGTGTGTGTGTGTGTGTGTGTGTGTGTGTGTGTGTGTGTGTGTGTGTGTGTGTGTGTGTGTGTGTGTGTGTGTGTGTGTGTGTGTGTGTGTGTGTGTGTGTGCGTGTGTGTTTCTGTGTGTGTGTGTGTGTGTGTGTGTGTGTGTGTTTGTGGGTGCCAGATTCGGCCTTTGATTCATTGCTATGCCAAAACAATGGCACAATGACGTCACAATGGCAACATGCCGACCTATCCAGGCCCACCTGCCTCCAGGCCCAGCCCCCCGCCGCTGTGGATTAAAGGCGCAGAGAGATGTAGAAACTTCAGCAGAACAAACATTCTACAGCTCCGTTCCGCTGTAGCTTCTTTGTTCTACACATCTCAACACATCACCTTGGCTTTACAGAGTCAGAAGTCACTTCTCTCTCTCTCTCTCTTCATTTGGCAGCATGGCTCTGCTCCACCCCCCGCTGCCCGCACCATGTCAAGTACGCTCGCGCTGCTGGACTCATGGCCGGCCGCCTGACCGCCACCCACTTCACCTCTCTCCGTCATCCTCCCCCTCCTCTCCCCTCCTTCACCCCCACTTCCCCCTCGCTCGGATCCGGCGCCTGGTGGAGAGGCTGCTGCCGCGGTCCAAGCCCGGTTCGACGCCCGCCTCGCTCGGGGTCCTCAGGTCGATCCCCGCCCAACGCCTGGTGGAGAGGCTGTCCGCCATGTCCGCTGCCCAGTGCCTGGTGGAGAGGCTGCTGCCTTACTGGAGCAGAGCCTGGAGCTGGAGTGAGGGCAACATCTCTCTCCCCCTCTCCTCTCTCCTCCCCCACCCCCCTTCGCTCTCCCCCCCACCCCCATCCCTCTCCCCACACCCTTCCCTCTCTCCCCCCACCCCCTTCCCTCTCCCCACTCTTCCCCCTCCCTCCACACTCTTCCCCCTCTCTCCCCTACCCCATCTCCCTCCGCCCCCCACAACTCTCTCCACCTCCCCTCCCCCACCCATCTCTCCTCCCCCCTCTCCATCTCCATCTCCTCACCCCTCTCCCCCTCCTCCTCCCACCCCCATCCCTCTCTCCCCACCCCCCTTCTCTCACTCCCCCCACCCCCTTGCCCCTACCACTCTGTCCCTCTTCCATCACTCCCCCTACCCCCTCCCCCTCCCTCTCTCCCACTTCCACCACTTCCCCCTACACCTCTCCCCCTCCCTCCCCATGCTTCCACTTATCTCCCACCATCCCCACCCCTCCCCATCTCCCTCCCCCACCCCTCTCTCTCCCCCCTCCCTTCCCTCTCCCTCCCCACTCTTCCCCCTCTCTCCGCTCTCCCCCTCCCTCCACACTCTTCCCCTCTCCCTCCCCTCCCTCTCTCCTCCTCCCCACCCTCTTTCCCCCCTCCCCCACCCTCTCTCACAACCTACCCCACCCCTCTCTCCTCCTCATTCCCCCCCCTCTCTCCCCTCTCCCTCTCTCCTCACCCCTCTCCCCTCCCACCCCAACCCCCACATCACTCTCCCCCCATCTCTCCCCCTACCCATCTCTGCCTCCCCCACCACTACCCCTACCCCTCTCCTACTCTTACCCTTCCCCTCCCTTCCCACTCTTCTCCCTCCCCCCTACCACTCTCCCCCTCCCTCCACACTCTTCCCCCTCTCCTTCCTCCTTCCCCATCCTCCTTCTGTCCCTCTCTCCCCTTCCCCCACCCCTCTCTGCCCCCTCCCCCTCTCCCACCCACTCCCCCAACCCCCTCTCCTCCTCCCCTTCCCCCCTCTTTCCCCCCTTTCCATCTCCCTCTCTCCTCACCGCTCTCCCTCCTCCCCTCCCACCCCCTCTCTCCCCCTCCCCCACCCTTCACCCCCATCTCCCCGCTACCCCTTTACCCCTCACTCCCCACTCTTCCCCTCTCCCTCCCCCCACCCCCACCTCTCTTCCTCCCCCCTCCCTCTCTCTTCCCCTACCCCTCTCTCCCCTTCCCCTCATCCCCTCTATCCACCTATAACATCCCCTCCCCCCCTCTCCCACCCCCCTACCTCTCTCCCCCCTTCCTGTCCTCCCCGTTCACCTACCACTCCCCACTCTCCTCCTCCCTCTCTCCCCACCCCGTCTTCCTCTCCCCCCCCGTCCCCCCGCCTGTGTGTTCGGGGGGTGGTTAGTGTGTGTGTGTGTGTGTGTGTGTGTGTGTGTGTGTGTGTGTGTGTGTGTGTGTGTGTGTGTGTGTGTGTGTGTGTGTGTGTGTGTGTGTGTGTGTGTGTGTGTGTGTGTGTGTGTCATTTTGCGTTTGAAACGCATCTCCTCGAAAACCAGATGCCGAAACGGGGAAATGTTTACATATTTCAGTAGAGATTTTCTTTGTGATTTAAAAAATCCACTCTTCTGTACACCTGACCTTTTTTTAATCTGACCGCTGCCCTGCTGATGACGGTACAATAACAGTGACATTTTGACAACTTCTGGTAGAAATTTTCCTTATGATTTCAAAAATCCAATCTTCTATAAATTTGTACAATTATTTCCCGAGACAGTTACTAAAATTTATAACCAAATTGACATTTAAAAAAAAATTAAGGTTGCCCAGCTGCTGACCTCACAATGCATTTCCTCGTGCCCCCCACCGCATGCGCAGTTTCCCATGAGGTACGTTAGCCCACCCACCCCTCGTTCTTCAAAAGGCGCAAAAAGATCGGGAAAGTTCTGCAGAAAAGATCCAACAGCTCAGCTCTGCTATAGGATCTTTGGTCAGATGCGCCCATGCGCTGAAGAAGTTTTCTCGCTGCCCATGCAGCTAGTGAAGCCTCGCCCGCCCGCCCGCTCACTCAGCTGCCGGTTTCCAGAGAGTCAAGCCGGTGCTGTCTCTCTCCGCTGTTCGCAGCACACTCACTCGCCCGGCTTCCCCCCCCCCCCCCCTTCTCACCTCCTCCCCTCTCCTCCCTCCCTCTCTCCCCTCTCCTCTCTACCCGACCTCCTCTCCATGTCCATGTTCGTGGCCCGATCCTCTGTAATGCTGGTGGAAGCTTTTGGCAGTCCTCAGCAAAGAGCCTATAGCTCGCTACAGGATCTTTGGTCCTCGGATCACTCCGGGCTCGCTCGGGCCCCCGCGACCTGCTGCCCCGCCCCACTCCTCTCTCTCTCCCCCTCTCTCTCCCACTCTCTCTCCCCCTCTCTCTCTCCCCCTCTCTCTCCCCCTCTCTCTCCCCCTCTCTCTCCCCCTCTCTCTCCCCCACCCCCCATGCCCTCCCTCCCCTAAACCCCTTTCTCCCCTCCACCCTTTCCCTACCCCCTTCCCCCTTCTCTCTCCCCCTCTCTCTTCTCCCCTCTTTCTACAATACAATACTTCAATTTATTGTCATTTGGACCCCTTGAGGTCCAAACGAAATGTCGTTTCTGCAGCCATACATTACAAAACAAAAAGACCCGAGACACAACACAGTTTACACAAACATCCATCACATCGTTGTGATGGAAGGCAAGAAAAACTTATCTCTCCACTGCACTCTCCCATCTCTTTCTCCCCTCCTCCCCCTCCCCCTCCCTCTCCTCCTCCCCTCCACACCCCCCCCCCTCCTTCTGTATCTTGCCCTTCTGTCTCTGCCCCTCTCTCTCTGTCTCTCCCCATTCTCTCTCCGCCCTCACTCTCTAACCCCCCCCTCCCTCTCTAGACGAGTTGGGGGCTATGTGTCAGTGGATAGGGCGTTCATGGGGTAAAAGGAGTAAATGAATAATATTATTATAATATCAAGGTGGGAAATTAGTGTGTGTGTGTGGGGGGATAGTTAGTGTGTGTGTTGGGGGGGGGGGGTGTGGTTAGTGCATATGATGCCGCATGCTCCCCTCCTCTCTACCACCGGCTACCCTCCTCTCCCCCCATCCACATCTCCCCCCTCCTCTTCACCCTCCACCTCCTCCTCTCCCCTCCCATCTCCTCTCCCCCCTCCTCTCTACCCCCTCTCTCCCCACTACTCTCTCTTCTCCCTCCCTCCCTCCCTCCCCCCCTCTCCGCCCTCCTCTCTACCCCCTTCTACCTCCCCCCTCTCCCCCTCCTCTCTCTCCCTCCCTTCCTCCGCATCCCCTAACCACTACCCCCCCATCCAACCCCCCTCCTCCACCATCATCCCCCTCCCCCTCTCCCTGCCACCCCTCACTTTCCCCCCACTCGCCCCCTGCTGTCTACCTCATCCTCTCTCCCCCTTCCTCTCTCCCCCTCCTTTCTCTCCCTCTCCCCCCCCTTCACCCCTCCCCCTCCCCCTTCCCCCTCCTCCTCCCCCCCTCCACCTCCCTCACCTTCCCTCCACTCCTCCCACCTCTCTCCCTCTACCCCCCTCCCTCCCCCTCCCACCCCCCCGCAAGGGGACGGGACCCAACGGGTCCCCCTTGGTCTAGTATACTATTAAATATCTCATCTTGTTTCTATGTGTGTGTGTGTGTGTCTGTGTGATGGTATTTTCGCCAAAACGGTACACGGTGGTGCTAACATTTTTGCAGAACCTTATTCAGCTTTTTCCTGTCGTCGATCTAATCGTTTCCTTCAGATTTGGTGTTATATTTCACTAGTTATTTATATATAAATGTTTAAAAAAAACAACTTTGAGAATAATAACTGACTGTGAGAGGGAGACGTTTCTGGCAGGTTCGAGTGATGACATCACAATGGCATCTCACAGTCCTCCAATCACAATGGGGTCTCATTTACACAGGCTGCCGTGAACATTCCGTCAACCAAAAATGACATCACAATGTGATCTCTGCTGCCAAAACAAGCTGTGAGTGTGGGGGATGGGAGGAGAATAAATGTTATTGAAACATTGTGTTTAGTGGGGGAGTGCGAAAGGGGATAGGTGAGGGAGGGAGTGACTGAGGGTAGGAGAGGGAGGGAGAGGTGGCAGACAATGGGATCAGCAGTTTCAAGGGGAGTAAGGAGAAAGTGAGATTGCCCCCCCCCCCCACATGGGAAGGATTGATAGAGGCAGTTAGGCAGTTATGATGTCACAAAGCCCTCCCGACGACAATGTTGCTAGCCCAGAACACTGAGTCTTTCACAGCAAATGTCAATAAGGGAAATAATCTGCCAGCCTAATGGCCGGTTCTCACGGTGCGACCTGACGCAAGTTGTCACCAGAGTGAAGTGGTCGTGGTCCAGCACGAGTTCCGCACGATATAACGGGGGGTAGATAAAGAGTTCCCACGGTACTCGGCAATTCTGTCATTTGTGCGAGTGACTTGTCCGTCTCCCGATCTTTCCCGTTAATCGTGAATGAACATCGTGGACTGTAGTGTAGTTAATCACGTGGCACAAATGATGTCACTTTTTTTCACACACTATATAAATATCCTCCGTTCATAGAATTGGCTCATTTGTAGACATGCCTATACAAAGTTGGTTCGAGTACAGGCTGGTTGTTATTTTCATTGACGCGCTGTATGCATTAGCGCAACATGTGCATCGAAAACGCTTGCGTGAAGGCAGAAAGGTGAGATTAATTAAAAAGAGAATTAAGAGGAAGTCTCACTGGGTTAAGCCCATGTTTCAACGGAGACCTCAATTTGGACAATATGAGCAACTGCTTAATGTGCTGTGCGAAGAGGATAAAAGTGCATTCAAAAACTTTGTCAGAATTTCACCCGAGCTCTTTAATGAGTTAAAGAATAATTTGGGACCTCTGCTGAAGAAGACTGACACTGTAATGAGAAAGGCACTGGAACCAGGGTTGCGCATAGCAATCACCCTCCGCTACTTGGCCTCAGGCGATTCTTATAAAAGTCTATCTTACAACTTTCTTGTCGCCACCAACAGCATCTGTGGTATTGTCCGAGAAACCTGTGAGGCGATCATCCAATTTTATTCAGCTGAAGTGATGGAATGCCCCAGTACACCAGATGCGTGGAAGAGAGTTGCACTGGTGTTTGAAAACAGGTGGAACTTTGCTCACACATGTGGGGCTTTGGATGGCAAGCATGTGGCAATTCGTAATCCACCCGGAGGTGGCTCAAATTATTTCAATTACAAGAAATTCCACTCAATTGTACTCATGGCGGTGGTTGATTATAACTACAACTTCCTGTATGTGGATGTGGGCACACCTGGAAGTGTTGGTGATGGCCGGATTTGGAAAGAAACCTGGCTTGGAAAGAAAATGGAAGGTGGAACAGCAGGCATGCCTGATCCAGAACCTCTGTCAGGAGAAGACAGCCCGGACATCCCATATGCGATGGTTGCTGATGAAGCCTTTCCACAGAGGAATCTAACTAGGGAACAGAGGATCTTCAATTACAGGCTGTCAAGGGCCAGGAGGGTAGTAGAAAATTAGTTTGGCATCTTGGCAAACAGATTTAGATGCTTGCTCAAGACAATGGAGCAGAGGCCCAAGAATGTGGAGAGTATAGTATATGCAGCATGTGTTCTGCACAACCTGATCCGAATGAGAGGTGCAGCTGCTGGATCAGCAACATCCATCCAGGACGGTGACATAGTGGACAGTGACACAGGGGAAGTAACACTAGGTGCTTGGAGAAGTGGTGCGAACAAGTTGAAAATGGTCCCACTGCAGCGTTTGAAAGGTAACTCGGGCACATCCAGTGTGAAAGAGCAAAGAGACCATCTCTGCGCTTACTACAATTCACAATTGTGGAGTGTGCCGTGGCAGGACAGCTATATTGATGGGTAGCCAACCACAGGAACACTACTGCATGTTATAAGCTGACTTCCTAGTGTTGTCCTCTGAAAAGTGCTTCCAATAAGATGTTCGTCCGCAAAACCTGCCGTTTAGAACATTGCATTGTCCCTTTAAATGCCTGAGTTCACGCTTGTAGCGGAGGTTGATGGATATAATGTGTTTTAAATAATCTTGCGTGCCTCATTTGTTGTATTTCGTGTTTGCGAGGCCCTTTTACAGACAAATGTTTTGTGTGATGCATCTTCTCTCAATATGTGACAGAATTCGTCTTCTTATATTGTCAAATAGGAATAAAGACTTTGTATCACATTTACCGTGCTGATTGTCTTATTTCATTTTCTACCAAGAGGTGAAGAACACGTTTAAATAGCTGAACATTTCAGGGTCCTGCACACTCAAAAATGTAAATGAGTGAAAATGTGATTATATCACCTCCATTAAGGTATGTTGTGTTTCAGCATGAGAGGGATTATAACATTAGAGACATTCATCTTGTAGTGATGTATTAATGACGATTTGCAGACATCAAGCTGATAGTAAAAAATAAATTTATTTAGCAGTGAGGTAAACAAGCAATGACAATCAAAATGCTGAGGTAAAAGCTTTATCACACTTCAGGATATAATAAAATGTGGAGCCACCAACAGAGAAAAAAAATGCACAAGAGTAAAGGACACATAAATTAACATACAGACATTTACAAAGGACTATAGATGTCACACTAAATGGTGAGTGGCCAAGAAATAAAATAAACTAAAACTCAAACTGTTATTTGAAACACCACAAAAAATATTCTCAGCTTCCGAGGGTTAACTGGGGTAGTTCACGTCAGCGCAACCTGCTGCACTTTCTTGAAAAGGACTTTGTGCACGGACCTCTCCGTAAACAACAGGCAAAGGTGGATTTCGAGCAGGCTGCAGCTCTGCAAACATCAGAGGTGATGGTGAGTGTCTCTAGAAGGAAATTAAGAAGTACATGTGAAAAATTTCTCACGGACCTTACAATTGCAGGACCTTTCATTAAAGTTCCCTTTGAAGATGAGAGTTCTTCTCTTGAATCTCATTAACACAACTCATGAATAAGTTGTTGTCCATATGCGGATGCTAATGTTTATTTTTTAATTTATATCGCACTAAACACAATAGTCTGAAGTCTGAAGAAGGGTTTCGGCCCGAAACGTCGCCTATTTCCTTCGCTCCATAGATGCTGCTGCACCCGCTGAGTTCCTCCAGCAATTTTGTGTACCTTCGATATTCCAGCATCTGCAGTTCCCTTTTGAACACAATAGTTTACCTGTTCAGCACGGAATGGTGGATGTCCCCCCATTGCACGCGGCAATCCATAGGGCCTGTCTGTGTACTTTAGAATCACAGAGTTATGTATTAGTCAATGTATTAATAAAAACACAGATTATGAATCAAGTTAGGGAAGCGCACATATATTTGTTAATACCTGGTCATAGAAGTGAGGCGGGCGAGGCTGAGGAACCAGTGGACGCTGCGCCTCAGGTGCACGTGCTTCCATTAGCTGCACAGACAACACCACACATTAAAACTATGTTGCTTTATGATGTGAGAAATAAAGAGTTTTAACAGAGACGCTGAATGAAGGGAATCATTTTAAGAATAGATCTATACCTTGTTATTTCTATAAGTGATCGCCCCATTTATCATATGCCATGCAAAATCCCATTCACCATCACTTATTTCATCTTCCATCATTGAGTGACAGAAGTCGAATGTCCTGTGCGTGAAGCCCATTGGTGTCACGCGTCCTTCCTCCAACAATCTTTCGCAGTCTCGAATAATTTTATGGAGCTGAAAATTCAGAGCGCAAATATAAAAATCAGCAAAATGCTGGGTGGGTGCATTGTCCAATAAGCATCAAGTTTATATACTCACACTACTAATGCTGTCTACATCTGTCCCTTCTTCAGCACCTCCGGGTGTGGTGAGGTCGATGCTTGCACTGTGCCTACTGCGGTGCTGTTGGCTGGTGGATGGGCTCGGTGTGGAAGTCCCTTCCAGAGGATCATCCAACGCCTGTTCAATTATGTGTTTTTCCTGTAGGAATTACATGAAGTCATTTACACATAGTGTCCAGAGCCTCAAGACCTCAAAAATGTGTTGTAATAAAAGTACCTTGGGTGCGCTAGTCCTGGTCACTGCACGCACAATATGCCCTGATAGGAAACGCCACCTCTCCTCTATCCACCTATTCCTCTCTGTCTGTCTGTTTCCAGCTGACCCTGATCTGGTCCCAAGTGCGGTGATTTTTCCGTAAATGGTCCTCTGGTTAGCGAACCATTTGCAAAAGTTGGTCATCTGCATTAAAGTAGAGTGCTGGAATTTAATAGAACTTCAAGCATTGGATCTATTCCGTTAAATTAAAGTTTTGGTCAGTAGAGAGGCCTGTTTAAGAGCATGCCCTCCGCATTTAATGTGCTATTTCTTGTTCTTCTTGGATAACAGAGCACAAGTTGGTAAATACACATGGCCTTTTTGAAGACAAGCATTACAAGTGAAAATTGCCTGCCCTCATGCATAATTTATTTTATGGCTCTTAGAGACATGATTCCTACTTCAAACAAAGAGGGTGTAAAAGCTGTCTGCCACTACTTTTACATTGCAGCTGCAGGGAACAGACAGACTTATAAGATAAATTAAAGGTAACTGCAAAAACAGCACTTTTGCATCTGTAGCATTGTATGTTTTTAAATCATGGATAACATTAAATTGTTCTCCTGTACATAAACTAATATATTGTCATGGATACTCACATGAGCACCCGGGATACTCCGCAGCCTTCGTCTCCAGCAGGTTGCGCTTTCTCTCCCTATTTCTATAATCCTCTCTGGATTTGTCATAGAGAATCTCATTGCATTGGTACCACTCCACCAGTTCCCCCTCTTGTTCCCTGTTGAAGTTATATGGCCTTACCTTCTGCCATCTTCCCTTTATGTTATCGTCTGCTGAGGCTATTGGGGAGGCAACAGCTACTGGGGAGGCAATCTCAAATCCACATTGATCACCCTCTCCCTGCTCCAAGGAGCCCACAGGCAGTGGTATCTCTGGCATCTCATCTTGCCTCTCCACCTGTCTCTCTTGCTGAGTCTCCTCCTCATTTACCTGCATGGCTAAAAACGTTCTGACTTTCTTTGACCCCTTTCTTTGCGCTTTTCTGAGAGGCATCTCTGCAAGTCTTACTGTGAAAAAGATTCTCAAACAATGACAATTAGGTGGGACGTCCTCGATGGACACATGGTCCATTGGCGATATTGAGACCACCTTTTTTACTCACCTTATGTCCCCTCTGTCAAGCTTCCGGGTTTACCGTTCGCAGGAGTTCCCACGGTACCCGCAAGAGTCATTACGGATATCGCACGGATATCGCACTGGCATCTGCGTTCATACAATGTTGCAACGCTCACCAAAAAGTGCTCAAGTCACTCTTGGAGAAATTCAAAAATGTTTGAATTTTCTCCCGACCTTACAAAGTTACACGACTACCTGCCGTTAGCGCCACGGAGGTCCTCGGTGGTCCACGAATGCCGTGCTGTTATCGCAGGAGGTTCCCACGATGTTAAACTCTTGTTAAGTCTTGCGTCAGGTCGCACCGTGAGAAAGCCCTTTAACACAGCACAGCAAAGTTTAATGATTAGATTTGGAGATCAAAAGATGACCTTGTCGGTGGCACCTACATCACATTAAATCTTAGTGCAATTGTATGTTTTTAAACGTTTGAAATGAGGGAGGGTGAAAGAATGAGCCGACCTGTACAGTTGGGGGCTACGGGTGAGTGGTGGAATATTATTTTGGGGGAATGGGTTGCGTTGGGGGAATGGGTGAGTGGTGGAACCTTACGTTGGGGAATGGAGCCCAACGGGCCCCACTTTGTCTAGTTAACCTTAAATTTTGACTATGTCACCAATGTCGGCTGCTTTGCTGAGTATCTGCAGCATTTTCTGTGTTAAAATTATATTGCAACCAGCTCCAATCTCTTGGGGTGTTCAATTAAAATTCAAATGACCAAAGTCAAAATTATACGCCTGCTGGCTTCTGTTCTCTGCTTGATACCTTCTGCAGAGTCAGCAATGGTCCTGTCAAATGTAGGTCATCTTCTCTCTCCTCCTTTCATCCCACACACTCCCTCCCACCAAATCTTCTATAGACCTGAGAGAAAAGTGAGAGAGAGAGAGAGAAAAAAGCTTTTTAAATTAATGAACCATTACAATACCACATGACCTACTTTGGAAAGCCATGTATTCACTCAAAAAATATATTTTGTGTAATACAATACATGTACAGTGCAGCATTGGTTCTTGAAAAGTTATTGCAGCTTGGGTTCTGATGCGGTTTATTCGAAGCTAAGAGAGAAATTATTTGGCCTCAGTTTTGTTTGAATTATATCTATAGCCAAGGCACAGTAAATGTGCAGTACTCTTATCCCCCCTGTTCTCAAACCTTGGGGAAGTTACAATCAGTAAAATATTTTTGCAGGAGAATTCTGAGGTTAACAAAGTTATTACTCTCAATTATTTGGTTTAGTTGCTGGAACACTTTCTTTAATAAAAGGTCTGTAAACAATAAACCACTGACCAGTTAAATACTAATTAGGACTACTGATATGGAACAATACCCAAATGAAAATATTATATCAATACCCTTTCTTAATTGAATCAACACATGATTAAGCTTAACTAATACAGACAGGTTATATTCTTATTTATTAATTTTTGGGGGTCTAGCTATCACTGGCAAGATTTGGATTTATTGCCCATCCCTGAGTTTTCATGGGAAGTGGGGGGTGAGCCTGAACCACAGCAATCCTACTGGTGAAGATATTCCTATAGTGCAGTAGGGAAGGGAGATCCAGGATTTAGAACAGTGATGATGAAGGACCAGCAAAATATTTCAAAGTCAGGATTGCTTGGAAACATCTGAAGAATGGCAGCTCGGTGGCATAGTGGTAGAGTTGCTGCCTTACAGCACCAGAGACCCGGGTTTGTTCCTGACGATGGGTGCTATCTGTATGGAAATTGTACATTCTCCCCGTGAACTGTGTGAGTTTTCTCCAGGAAGCTCAGGTTTCCTCTCACACTCCAAAGATGTACAGGTCTGCAGGCAAATTGGCTTAGTATGAATGTAAATTGTCCAGAGAGTGTGTAGAATAGTATGGGGATCTGTGGTCGGCACGCATTCAGTGGGCTGAAGTACCCGTTTCCGCATTGTATCTCTAAAATAAACTAAACTAAGGCTCCCAACCCGGAACATCACCTATTCTGTTTCTCCAGAGATGCTGCCTGACCCGATGGTTTACTCCAGCATTTTGTGTCTATCTTCTTCTGTGGAGATATGCAGGTGGTGGTGTTTCAATGTCCCTGAACCTCTGGCATTCTTGTAATTTAATTAATTAACTAGCACTTTCAAGGCACACATATTACTTGCCACTTCTCAGCCAATGCCCGATTCTTGCCTAGATTTTGCTCATGCAGGCATGGACTGACCATCCTTCCATCAATATGTCATAAGAAAGGGCATTCACTGATAATGGTATAATGTTCAGTTCCATTTGCAACTCCTCAGCAAACCATGTCACCTACATTTCCACCCAAACTGTTAACATAAATAATGAAGCACAGTGGAACTTGCACTGATCCTGATGGTACATTACTTATGGCTTCCAGTAGGAAAAGAGGCTTTTAGATAAGAAGGTAGACACAAAATGCCGGAGTAACTCAGCGGGGCAGGCAGCATCTCTGGAGAGAAGGAATGGGTGACATTTAGGGTCACGATGCTTCTTCAGACTCTTAGATAAGAACATTGATAAGCAGTAATGGAGGCAAATGGGTCACATGGAGGCAGAGGATAGTTTAACTTGGCATCATGTTCAACATGGACCTCGTGGTCCGCAGGGCCTGCTCTTGTGCTGCACGGTTCTGTGTTTGATATAATATGTCCAACAAGGCCGAGGGGGCTTTGGCCTGGGAGCAATGAAATCTACCTGGCGAAAGGCTACTCCAGCTGAACATCGGCACCTGGTGGTGGAGGAGGTGCGCCACCAGGAAGAAGCAGCCAGGTGTGCCAAAGGCATATCCCAAGCCAAACAAGGCCGCTGGATGACGTGGGATGGCGTTGAGAGGAGGAAGATCACATGGAGAGAGCTGTGGACAATGGAGTCAAATAAGTTGAGCTTCATTATCAGAGCCACATATGACGTCCTTCCCTCTCCCACAAACCTAAATCTTTGGCTGAGAGAGGATCCAGCCCGCCACCTGTGTGCAGTTCCAGCAAACCTCAAGCACATCCTGGTCGGTTGTAAGACCAGCCTAACACAAGGCAGATACACCTGGCGACACAACCAGGTGCTGAGGTGTTTGGCAGCCGAACTCAAGTGCAAGAGAGTTACCACCAACACTATGCCTATCAATGCCCAGGTAACATTCATGCAAATACCATCCTTCATCCGGGAGGGAGAGAAACAGAGGACTAACCCCTCACCTCTCAACTCATGCCCACTGAATGCAGCCAGGGACTGGGAAATGCGTGTTGACCTACTGTAGGCCAGAGGCTTTCGTTCCCAGTTGAAATCGCAGTTACCAACCTGCGACCAGACCTCGTTCTCTGGTCTAACTCCTATTGGTGTGTTTTCATCATTGAGCTGACGGTCCCATGGGGGGAGGCTGTGGACGAGGCTTATGAAAGGATAAAGCTTCGATATTCAAACCTTGCAGCAGAAGCAGAGGAGAGAGGTTGGAGGGTAAGGGTGCATCCAGTGGAGGTGGGGTGCAGGGGCTTTGTAGCCAGTTCTACCGCAAGGCTCCTGAAGGAGGCAGGAGTCAAAGGGCAGGCACAAAGGAGGGCAATAAAAGAACTTGCCAATGCCGCCGAACAGAGCAGTCACTGGCTGTGGCTGAAGAGGAAAGATGCTGTCTGGGCTGTCACGTGACCATCTAGAGGCTAACAATAAGACACACACCCAGGTCTGATCAACCTGCGGTGGGCCTGCCTCGACTGAGGGTGTCTTGTGATAAAAGGCCGAAACACCCAGTGACGTTGAGGCACACAACTGAAGATGTGTCTGATTGGTAGCAAATTCACCTAGTGGTCATCCCCAAGAATGTCAATTGTAGTGAAATCATAGGAATTGTAACATCCAGTCCTACTAATCAATCAATGTGCACAACAAGCAGAGCCAATGGAGAGGAAAACTGTAGATATGGTATATTTGGATTTTTAAAAGCTCTCAGAATAGCTGCCACAAGATACGAGCTTGCATATTAACGGGGGTGTATCAGTGTAGATTTAATATTTTTTACACAGAGATTTAGAATAATCCAGTACTTTTCTATGTTCTGTATTTTATGAATATCCTCTCTTGGTTTGCCATGAAGCTCTGCCTAAAGAAAACACCCCCCCCCCCCCCCTATCTTATCTCCACCTCTAGGGTATTACTGCCCAAGGACATTGAGCTGCCAGTTCTGTCCCTCCCTCAGCCACACTTCTGTAATAGCTATAATAGCTATAATATCTCAGTGCCTCATACATTGAGTTTATCTGCTTCACCTTTCTATCTCTCTCAGTTACTTCTTCAGCATTTACTACTACAAGGAAAACAAACAAATTGATCCAGTCTCTCCTCATAAATGAAACACTCCATCCCAGGAGATATATTGGAGAATTCCTCTGCACCTTCTCCAGGGCAATCATGCCCTTCCTTTGTATAGTAACCAAAGCTATATACAGTACTGCAATGACCTAAATAATATTTTATGAAGTTGTACCATAATCTCTTTGCTCTTGTATTACAAAAGTTTGTGAGGAGAAATGTGTCTATATTTGATGATCCATCTGATTCTACTCTTTCTGCTTTTCAATGTACTATCATGATGCAGCTGAGTGGTTTGCTAGGCTATTTAAAATTCAATCTCATTGTGTGTTCCAGGAATCACACGGATCCTCTGGATTATTAGTTCATTAATTTAACCAATTAGCTACTTCCATTCCTGTTGCAAATAAGCACAAAGAACTACCCATCAATCTTTTTGTTACAATCATTGCTAAATTGTTACAATTTGTTACAAATCAGAACTTTACGCGGGATTATGACATTAATTTCCAATTATTTAATAACCTCTGACTTGCATAAAATAGTGTTAAAAGTGTCTGTCCTCGGCATCCATGTTTTTGCACCTAAATTGAAATGAGCAAACACAGATTTTTGAAAAAATAATCTAATATGATAGTTAAAATGCTTGGGTTTTAATACAAATATTTCATATACCTATTAGCATTCCCACTGTGCTTGTTAGAATTCCTGCCACTCACTGACTTTCTCTCCTAATGAAGTCTGTCATCACTCTTTAGCCTGTGCAGTTGCTCCAGCAGGTTACAGGTCAGGACACAAAGCAGACTTTAACAGCACATATAATTCATGAAGTGCATTCATCATAATCAGACTAATAGTGCTGGTAAGATTTTGCATTCTTACTAGTGATTATTCACTTGCAATCGTGCCAACAATAAGGGGAACATGGTGTCATTTATTTTTCTTTGTAAATAGAATTGTGAATAGAAAATACACAGCAATATTATTATCTTGATTATAATTTGTACTTTAATATAGCGAATGAGACATTATTGTATATCTAACCAACTTTGGATTTAACAGCAAAAAGGATTTGGCAGAAATAAAACCTTTGAATGCAACGGCCAATGTGCTCCCCTCCTCTCCTCAATCATGTGGAAAATCACGGTCTTTGTGTGTCTCACTGCACTCCAAAATCTCCAATGAGCACCAGAGATTTATACAGAACTGAATGATTGCTCGCCAACACTCCTATCCTTCAGCACCTCCCTGTCCACATTTTAAGACCAAATAAGGTTCGAACTTTCCTTAGTGACTGAACCCCGGGAGCAATAAAACCATTAAATCAAGTCGTGTTAGCTGGCAGAGGAACACAATCCAAATATCACCAAGGAACGGCCAAACTAGACGCTTTATTAAAAGGATTCTTTATTAATAAATTAATATCTGCCATGCTTGTTCATGAATTATTCTAAGGGGAGTGCTGCAACATTTTAGATTTATTACAAAATTTAAAGTCACATCTTCCAGTTGCATGGAGCTAAATAGTTCGCTGAACTCCGCTATTTTCATGAAAATTAAGATAGGTTTAGAATTGACTGAAGGTCAGAGAGTGGATTTTCAGGTCCTTCTGTTCGATCTTCTGCAGCTGCAAACAGGAGGCCCAATGCCAAACATTCTCTGTGCGATTTCACAGGCTATTGAAATGCAAAGTTTGGACATTTAAAAAAAAAAGAATTGTAATTAGAGGGATGGGCATTTTGTTTTGCTGCCATAAAATTTCACTTGTGTTCTCTTCCAGCTTTTTCACACATCTCATCATCCTCAGCACCCAGCACAAAGCCCTGAGTTTTCAATGGTTCAACGGTACTTTATTTGTCGCATGTGCTGAAGTACAGTGAAATTCATTTTTGTAAACACTTCAGTACAGATATCACTATACATAAGCACTTAAATACATCTTAGATAAGCATCCCAGATACAGTATAAGTATAGAGCACTCCGATCCACTGAGACAATATCCGGAGTCGCCAGATTTGGCGCCAATATCAAGTCCCAGTTGTGGTTAAGTGCTCCACCACTACATGCAGCTGCAGGCCGCCTCCGGTCCATGCACTCGGCCTCTTGAAAGGGCTTGATCCAGCCGAGCCCCAGGTTGGTGCTGCTGGGCTTTCAACTGCCCACTCCACAATTGAGGTGCACTGCACTGCTTGCTGCAGCTGGTCTGCTTACTGACACTGTCATCCGATTCCCTCCTCTCCAGTCCACGGGGAGAGCAAGGGCTGTGCTCAGTGGCTTCCCTCTCCGGGCAAGTTCCCGGTTCCATGGAGGTAAGCCAGGCCTGCTGTCGGTAATGGCCACGGCACCTCAGGACAACCTTCTGCCGCATAGCACCTCTCCTTCAAGAGACTCCACCAAAACAGTTCCATCTCCTCACACCAGGGGTGAGAAACTTTCACATGACTACTTTCTCTTTGAGCTTTCCTGTTGAATTTTATCTTCATCTCTTTGTCTGTGTTTCAGTCCTCCTTCCTTTTCTTTTTCATTTTCCACCTTTTATCTGCCTAATAATTTGCTCACCTCAGTCTACTAGTTCTGTTTCTCCATTTCGACCTTTGTCTCTTTCTTGCTTTCATTCTATTTCTGACTGAATGTTCCAGCTGATTTTCTCTCCAGCATCATATCCAAGATTGGAAGATCATAAGAAATAGGTGCAAGTGTTGGCCACTCAGCCACTCATGCCTGCAGCTCCATTCAATAAAATCATGACAAATCTTTTCAACACAAACCTCTCTGTTTATCCCTCACATTAACTTTCCTTCTATGTTTAGAGATACAGCATGGAAAGAGGCCCCTCAGCCCACCCGCAAGTCCATGCCGACTATCTATTACCCATTCATACCAATTCTATGTTATCCCACTATCATGACATTTCTATCTTCTTTTACTCATTGCACTGGTAATCCATGTTTGCTTGCAGCATTCCTTGAATTGTGGCCAAATTAGTGGTTCAATATATCTTCACTATAACTTAGGGAAATGTTATAGACTTTTCAAACAAGGTGTTCACAGCAAAAGTGTAAGTTTCTCATTAATATTAAGAGCTATCCTTAATGAAATTGCCAGTTATTCAGACATCATGTAAAGGCACATACTAAACCAGTTATCAGCCTAACCATAAGACCATCAAATTTCTCTGATTTTAGAAGTTTTAACAGCACCACCATCAGGCTTTCAGTGTTTAGTCAATGTGTGACTAAAATAGATATGTTTTTTTAAATGCACAATTTAAAAATATTTATTCGACCTTGAATGTAAAGTTGTATAAGGGTTACACAAAGCCAGAATTAATGGGATTAAGAATTTAATTTTAATACTCTACTAGACCAAGGTGGACCCGTTGGGTCCTGTTCCCTCAACGCGCGGTTGCGGGGGGGGGCCTTCGCCATCACACCCACACACACACACTACCCCCCCCCCTTGATATTATATTAATATTATTAATTCACTCCTTTTACCCCATCCCCGCCCTATGCACTCACGCATAATCCCCAACTGCGCAGGCGCGGCTAGAGGGGGGGGGGGGAGCGAGGTGGGTAGAGAAGGAGAGGGTAGAGATTGAGGGGCGGGGAAGGCACGGTGTCACAGGGAAGGGCTGGTTCCCGAACGCAACACTCCACCACTCACCCATAGGTCCCAATATTCACCACTCCCTAGAGAGGGATGGGGGCAGAGAGAATAGAATAGAATAGAATAGAATAGAATAGAATAGAATAGAATAGAATAGAATAGAATGCCTTTTATTGTCATACAAACAAACAAATGTTTGAACGAAATTTGCCATTCCAGGAGCTCCCGAAAATCGGTCTCCTACCAGGGACCTGCGAGCTTCCGATGTTAATGTCCACAATGTCCATATAGCGGTATAGGATCTGTGGTAGAGAGGAGAGGGGAGACAGGGAGGAAGGAGATGGGGGGGGGGAATGGGGTGGAGTGGAGTGGAGTGGAGGGGAGCCGGGCTTCCAATAGAGGAGAGAGAGAGAAGCGGATTCTGACTCTGGAAACCCACAACTGGAATGAGCGCGCAGGTGGGCAGGGCTTCGCGAGCTGCGCCAGCTGTGAGGAGAAGGTTCAGCGGTAGCGGAACGGAGCTGTAGAACCTTTGTTCTGCAGAACCTATGAGGAGAACGTTCAGCGCGTGAGGCAATGATCCTACAGCGGAATGGAGCTGTAGAATCTTTGTTCTGCAGAACTTTCTCGATCTTTCTGCTCCTTTAATCCACAGCGGCAGGGGGGGGGGGGGAGGAAAGAGGCAGGTGGCGATTACATTTTAAAAAGTGAGTTTTGTGAACAACTTTATTCAAAATCTGGGGAAATTGTAAAAACCTCCGCCTTTTTGCATCTGGTTTTCCAGGAGATACGTTTCAAAGGCAAAATGACATACACCCACACACACACACACACACACACAGTTTTTATTAGATACTAGACCAAGTGCAGACCCGTTGGGTCTGTTTCCCCAACGCACGTTTGCGGTGGGGGGGGCTGCGGCATCACACTCACACTAACCACCCCCCAAACACACAGGTGGGGGGAGGGGGGGCGAGGGGGGAGGGGAGACGGGGTGGGGAGAGGGGAGGGTGAGAAGAGGAGGGAGGGGAGAAGGGGAGGAGGAAACGGGAGAGATTTGGGAGGGAAAGGAGAGCAGGGTAGGGGGAGAGAGATGGGGAGGGGAGGAGAGTGGGAATGGGAGGAGAGCGGGGAGGGCAGGAAGGGGGGAGAGGGGTAGGAGGGTGGGAGAGGGGTAGTGGGGAGTGGTGCAAGAGAGGGGAAGTGGGTGGGGGGGAAATGGGGTTGAAGAGGGGTGGGGGAGGGGGTGGGACGAGGGAGTGGGGTGAGGAGAGAGGGAGATGGAGAGGGAAGAGAGGGGGGAAGGGGAGGAGGAGATTGGGGAGAGGGGTGGGGGAAGGGGAGAGAGGGAGGAGGGAGGGGGAGGGGGAGGGAGAGGGGGCAGGGGAGAGGGGGAAGAGTGGAGGGAGGGGGAGAGGGGGCAGGGGAAGAGTGGGATGGGAGGGTGAGAGGGGTAGGGGAGAGAGGGGGAATAGTGGTGAGGGAGGGGGGAGGGTAAGAGTGCAGAAGAGGGGCAGAGGGGTAAGGGGAGTAGTGGAAGAGGCAGAGATGCATAGGGGGGAGAGGTGGGGGGAGAGAGGGGGGATAGAGGGGTGGGAGGGGAGGAGGGAGAGGGGTGAAAGGGAGGAGGAGGAGAGAGGGGTGCGGGAGGGGGTGAGAGGATGGGGTGTGGGCGGGGGGTTAAGAGGGTGGGGGAGGGGGAGAGAGGGAGGGGAGGATGGAGGGGCGGGAGGAGGTAGAGTGTGCAGGGAGGGGAGAGGGGTAGGGGGGAGAGAGGGGGAAGAGTGGAGGGATGGGGAGATCAGAGAAAGGGGGAAGAGTGGGGAGGGAGGGTAGGGAGGGGAGAGAGAGAGGGGTGGGGGAGGGAGATGGGGAGGGGTGGGGGATGGGGGGTGGGAGGAGATAAGTGGAAGAACGGGGAGGGAGGGGGAGAGGTGTAGGGGGAGTGGTGGAAGTGTGAGAGAGGGATGGGGAGGGGGAGGGGAGAGTGGTGGAAGAGGGAGAGGTGGTAGGGGAAGGGGTGGGGGAGAGAGGGGGAGAGAGAGGGTGGGGGAGGGAGGAAGAGGGTGGGGGAGGGAGGGAGAGGGGTGGGGGAAGGGAGGAGAAAAGTGGAAGAGTGGGGAGGGAGGGGGCGAGGGGTAGGACGAGTGATGGAAGAGGGACAGAGGGGTAGGGGGAAGGGGTGGGGGGAGATAGGGGAGGGAGGGGGAGAGTGAGGGGGAGAGTGAGGTGTGGGGGAGGGAGAGGGAGAGGGTGGGGTAAGGGGGAGTGGTGGAAGAGGGACAGAGGGGTAGGTGGTAGGGGGAAGAGGGCGGTGGAAGAGAGAGAAGGGGGTGGGGTAGAGAGGGAAGGGGGGTGGGGGAGAGAGGGATGGGGTGGGGGGAGGAGGGGGAGAAGGGTGAGGAGAGGGAGAGGGGGAGGGGGAGGAGAGAGGGGAGGGGAGAGATGTGTGGGGTAGGGGAGAGGAGGAACAGTGTGGAGGGAGGGGAAGAGTGGGGGGGGGAAGGGGGTGGGGAGAGAGGGAAGGGGGTGGGGAAAGAGGGATGAGGGTGGGGAGAGAGGGAAGGGGGTGGGGGAGAGGGAAGGGGGTTGGGGGAAGAAAGGGATGGGGGTGGGCAGAGGAGGGGGTGGAGAGGGGTGAGGAGGGAGAGGAGAGAGGGATGGGGAGGGGAGAGAGGTGTGGGGGAGGGAGGGATGGGTAGGGAGGGGAGGAGGGAGATGGGGTAGGGGAGGGAGGGGGAGAGTGTGGAGGGAGGGGAGACGGGTGGGGGGAGAGAGGGGAAAGAGTGCGGAGGGAGAGTGGGAGGGGGAGGGGGGACAGAAGTGGAAGAGTGGGGAGGGAGAGCGAGAGGGGTAGGGGGAGTGGTGGAAGAGGGTCAGAGAGGTAGGGGGAAGGGGTGGGGGGGAGAGCAGGGAGGGAGGGGAGAGATAGTGGTGGGGAGGGAGAGGGGTGGGGTGAGGGAGAGAACTGGAAGAGTGTGGAGGGAGGGATAAGGGGAGTAGTGGACGAGGGACAGAGGGGTAGGGGGAGAGAGGGATGGGGGTGGGAGGAGGAGGGAGAGGGGTGAGGAGAGGGTGGAGAGAGGGGTGGGGGAGGGGAGGAGAGAGGGATGGGGGAGGGGGGAGATGTGTGGGGGAGAGGGGGAGGAGGGAGATGGGGTAGGGGAGGGAGGCGGGTGAGTGTGGAGGGAGGGGGAGAGGGGTGGGGGCAGAGGGGAAAGATTGGGGAGGGAGAGTGGGGAGGGAGGGAGGGAGGGAGGGGGGAGGGGTAGGAGGATTGGTGGAAGAGGGGCAGAGGGGAAGGGGTGGGGAGAGAGAGGAGGGAGATGGACGGGAGGGGGAGAGAGAGGGATTGGGGAGGGAGAGAGAGAGGGTGGGGTAAGGGGGAAAGAAGTGGAAGAGTGGGGAGGGAGGGGTAGGGAGAGTGGTGGATGAGGGACAGAGGGGTAGGGGGAAGAGGGCGGGGGGAGAGAGGGAAGGGGACGGGAGAAGAGAGGGATGGGGGAGGGGGAGAGATGTGTGGGAGGGATGGGGGAGGGAGGGGATTAGGGAGATGGGGTAGAGGAGGGAGGGGGAAGAGTGTGGAGGGAGGGGGAAGAGTGTGGAGGGAGGGGAAGAGTGTGGAGGGAGGGGGAAGAGTGTGGAGGGAGAAGGGGGTGGGGGAGAGAGGGGTGGGGGTGGGAGGAGGAGGGGAGGAGAGGGAGAAGGGTGAGGAGATGGAGATGGGGAGTAGAGAGGGGTGGGGGACAGGAGGAGAGAGGGATGGGGAGGGGGAGAGAGGTGTGGGGGAGGGGGGGGAGGGATGGGGAGGGAAGGGAGGAGGGAGATGGGGTAGGAGAAGGAGGAAGAAGAGTGTGGATGGAGGTAGAAGAGTGTGGATGGAGGGGGAGAGGGGTGGGGGGAGAGAGGGGAAAGAGTGGGGAGGGAGAGTGGGAGCGGGAGGGGGGGAGAGAAGTTGAAGAGTGGGAAGGGAGGTAGGGGGAGAGGGGTAGGGGAGAGGGGTAGGGGGAGTGGTGGAAGAGGGACAGGGGGAGTGGTGGAAGAGGGACAGAGGGGTAGGGGAGAGAGGGGAGGAGGGAGATGGGGTAGGGGAGGGAGGGGAAGAGTGTGGAGGGAGGGGGAGAGGGGTGGGGGGAGAGAGGGGAAATAGTGGGGAGGGAGATGGGGGAGGGGTAGGGACAGTCCATCTGTTCCCCATTCCCTATCACCCCTAATCCTCTTTCTCTATTCCCACACACGTGATGACGCGCTTCGACACGGGCTGCGGGGGTGGGGGGGAGGGGCTGGGGCTGGGGCTACTGCAAAGGCATATGTAAGTGGATCCATTCCGATTGGACATCTGTGAGCATTGGGCATTGTGACATCACATGATGGAACGTTCACCAACATGTTATGGGTGAGAGCTGTTTTGTTTTGAAATTTTGGGGGGAGAAGGATTTTATTAAAAATGTGTATATAAACATGACAACATTTAATCAAGAGTGGATACTTGGAATGAAAAGTGAAATCTCTACCGAAATGGAAAAAATCTCGGCGATTCTGCGTCTGGTGTTGGCGTAGCAACGAATCAAAGGCTGGCAGCCACAAGTCAGGCAGACACACACACACACACACACACACACACACACACACACACACACACACACACACACACACACACACACACACACACACACACACACACACACACACACACTCACACCGTTTTATATTATAGAATGATATGATATATATTATGATATAAATTATAATATGATATGATGATATATGATATGATATTCTTGAATGACTGCGAACTCAGGAATATTACTTAATCCATTTGAAATCATCAAACCTAATGCTTTTGAAAATTCATTGGAAGCTTGATTTTTCATTTGACAAGATATGTCACCCACTCAGCAGCAAAGTCAAGGACAGGTGAATGCAACCCTATACCTTTACCTTTAGCAGACATTCCTATAAATACATTCCAATATGAAAAGTTAATTTCAATTTTAAAAGTGATTAATTACAATAGTAGTTACCTATTTTGCAAACTTCAGACAGAATTCAGAACTGAATTACTTTGTTATTCCAATGAGAAATGTATTTACAAAACTACGCAATATAACTAAATCACAAGCAAACATGCCAAATATTCAGCAGTTGCCTGCAAGGTTTAATTAATGAAAAATCAGTAAAACAACAATTTTATTAAATAGATGGGTGCTTTCTTTACAGATTTGTATTGGCTAAAACCAAAATAGCAAACTTGACTTTATTTATTTTAGTGCTTTAATTTAAGAGGGAGTGCAGCGGTAAACCAGAGAACTATACGCTGGTGAGCCTTACATTGATGGTGTAAATATAATTTGAAAGCATTCTGAGTGGCAGGATTTATTTGCATTAAAAGAGACAAGGATTGATTAGAGATAGTCAGCATGGTTTTGTGTGGGGGAGATCATATCTCATAAATCTGACTGAGTTTTTTGAAGAGGTGGTCAAGAGGATTGACGAGGGCCAGGCAATGGACATTGGTCACATGGACCTCTTGAAGGCCTTTGACAAAGTCCCTTATAGCAGCTCCCTATCAACACTGGGGAGTTCACAGCATCTTTAAAGGAAGGATAGCACAAAGATATCTCCTGCAGCACAATAGCGTAGCTGGTAGAACCGTTATCTCACATCTTCAGCGACCCATCTTCAATCCTGACTACTGATGCTGTCTCTGTGGGATTTACAGGTCCATCTGGTGACTGCATGCGTTCCTTTGCGAATGTTCTGATTTCCTCACACATCCCAAAGATACATGGTTTGGTAGCTTAATTGCCCATTGCAAATTGTCCTGATGTAAAACATTTGAGATTGTGGGGAAATAGTTTACAGGGTATATTAGTGGGGGAATGGGATAGTCCTATGGACTGGCACATGTTGTTCTTATAGTTCATGAGGAAATATAGAATTGCATCACTGGCAGTTTGCAAATGAAAATCAGGAAGGGAAAACATTCACAAAGTAGACAAAATGCAAAATAAGAGTCTAGTCTTGTTTTATATTAATACATTCAGTTAAGAAATCACCTCCGCATCTTTGGTTGAATTAGAGATCAAAACTATTACAGAGTGAGAAAAAACATTAGAGCAGTGATATTATGATGATACATCATGCATAGATGTTATCAACTGAGCCAAACTAAAAAACAGTGATCTTGGTTTTGTTAGTCTGTGGGAAACCAGATGGGATGAACATGAAGAACATCAAAAAAAGAACACCAGCAAGTAAGCAGTGAGATTCTATGATCTCTTTGTTATGCCAGTGAGATTTGAACAATCCACTGATGTCTCATCAAAGGCTCTGTAAGTTTCATCTTTAACAGTGCCTTGAATATTAGAAGGCTGAGATTCAAACCACGTCTTTGGAAAGTTGATGACAGGCCGCCCCAGTTGTTTTCCACTCCAAGCAAAGAGAGGACAAAGTTTCCCACAGTTGTTTTGTGCATCAAATAAAACCAACCAAAGCAGAATGGAGAGGCTGGTGTGAAAAATCATGAAACAGCTGGTTGGATGATTAAATGAGGGCAACCAAACTTCTTATTTCTTTGAGAATCTGCATTTTAAAACTTATGAACCAGATAGAAGAAACTAAAACTGTTTTGACTGTGTTCTCATGCCTTGGCCCCATTAATAACTCCCAAGGCACATCAGACCCTTGGGGTGCTGTATCAAATGGGCATCATAGAAGTCAGCACATTAATACATCTCTATATAACTAAAAGTCTTTGCCTAACTTGTGTGTGTGTGTGTGTGTGAGTGTGAGTGTGAGTGTGAGTGTGAGTGTGAGTGTGAGTGTGTGTGTGTGTGTGTGTGTGTGTGTGTGTGTGTGTGTGTGTGTGTGTGTGTGTGTGTGTGTGTGTGTGTGTGTGTGTGTGTGTGTGTGTGTGTGTGTGTGTGTGTGTGTGTGAGAGAGAATCTGGTTAAATCCTATCTTCTTCCAAATGCTAGGCAACAGCCTTCCCATTTTCACACATCCTACTCATATATTTCCTTTGGTGGTGATAAACATCTTCCCATCGCATTTCTAACTATATTTCTGGTTATTAATTATTGAAATTTTTAAAACATCCAAAACCGCCTTCTCACAGACAGCTTCCAGCCTTCTCACAGTGATGATGTCACAAAGCCTCTCACGGTGCACCAATCATAATGGGCTCTCAAGCTGGCTGTTGACTGCCACAATGACATCACAATGGGATGTTGCCAATGGTAATGAGGTTGCTGCCCTTCTGCCAATATCTGAAGGGTCTGCTCATCAAGTTCTGGTTGCATTTTGGTCCCACGATCATGGTGTTTGGGCACAAAGCAGTGAGTGTGGAGGGCCGATCGGGGGGGACTCGCATCGGATCACCCCCCAACCCCCCGCCCCGGGGTGAACGCCAATGCCGTGCCCCCCCTCTTCCATTGGGGGACGGGGCCCAAGGGTCCCACTTGGTCTAGTAATACTTTCAATCTTGCACTGAATTATAATAATACTGTTGATACCGAGTCCATGGTAATAGATATAAGGTAGGCCTGCAGGACAAGACCTTTATTTATATATTTAAAGATGTAGAACCTATACAAGGATGAATGCTGGATGAGTCATAGAGTCATGCAGCATGGAAACAGGATCTTCAGCCCAACCTGTCTATGCTGACCAAGTGCCCATCTGAGCCAATCCCTTCCCTGGGAAAAAGACTGTGTGCATTCAACAATCAATCGGAGATATACACAAAATGCTAGAGTAACTCAGCGGAATTGGCAGCATCTCTGGAGCGAAGGAATGGGTGACATTTCAGGTTGAGACCCTTCTTCAGACTTTATTGTACTTAAATGTTATATCTAAATGTTGTACCCTTTACCCTTTCTTGGTGCACTGTTATCTGCTTGATTGTATTCAGCTATAGTGTTCCATTTGACCGGATGGCGCACAGACAAAAGCTTTTCACTGTCCCTTGGCACACATTAAAATAAAACACTAAAATGAACTAAACTATGTTTAGTTATGCCAAGTTGGCAAGTTAGCTACCTATGCCAAGTTAGGAGTTCGGAGTTTGAACCAAGATAGAAAAAAAGTTGCAACATGCAGAGAAGATAGTAAAGGACTTTGTATCAATTTAATGTTGCATTATTTGTTGTGCTGCTGGGTATGGTGAGGAATTGGAGGGATATTTTATTCCTGAGTTCTTGAAGGAAGATAACAGTCGTTTTTAAGGGAATCATCATTCCTTATACTCATGTGTGTCAGTTGCCTCTTCTGTCACTGTTAAAACTATTCTTATTTACTTGCAAAAGGGAGGGGAAAGTGCAAAGGAGGCAGAGTACGCCAAAGGTCTCTCTGATCTTACAATTGATAATCGCAGGGGAGAAGCTCTAGAGAAAGGGGTTAGAGGCTCAAGGATCTTCCAGTAATCAGGCAGAGTATGTATAGTTTCTTGAAAGGAAAATCTTTTCGACCAATTTATTGGAATTCTTTGCAGAAGTAACTTGTGACAAAGATAAAGGGATTTAATGGGTGTACCACACTTATATTTACAGAAGGCACCACATGAAGTGTTATTATGGAAAATAAAAGTACATGGTGTAAAAGGGAAATTAGTATTGCAGATAGATTTGCTGGTTGAAATGAAACTGATTAAGCATAACTGGATCTTTTTCTGGTTGTCAAGGTATAATCAGTTATGTGGCTTAGAGTTCAGTGCTGTGATCTCAGTGAAGGGATCAAAGGTATGGTTGCTTGATTTACTGATGATAGAAATATAGGTAGGAAAGTAAATTATGAAGCAGACATAAGGAGGGCAAAAATGAATACAGGT
The DNA here is from genome assembly GCF_010909765.2 of Amblyraja radiata. Lineage (NCBI taxonomy): Eukaryota > Metazoa > Chordata > Chondrichthyes > Rajiformes > Rajidae > Amblyraja > Amblyraja radiata. Next base: position 43,205,380 of record NC_045957.1, on the reverse strand, counting down.
AGGTTGCGTGAGTGGGCAAAGATCTGGAAAATAGAGCATAACATGAAAATGTGAATATGTTAATTTTGGCATATTATCTAAATGCTGGGAGATTACAGAGCTCTGAGATGCAAAGGATTCGCCTGCTGATTGGGGAGGTCAACTTGGAGTTTTGGAAACACCACTACACTGCATTCAGGATACTCTCCAGCAAACCATTCACACTGAGATGTAGCTGGCTCCAGGTTGGAAGGACAGGAAGAATGGGCATGGACCAGGGAACTCCAGTCATTGCTTTCTGCTCCTCCTCCATCATCTGTATCTCATTTGCAATCACAAAACTGCCTTGGTTTCAGAAACAACTAAATTTATATTGCTGTATTGCTTTGTTAAGGGCTTGGACACACTAGAGGCAGGAAACATGTTCCCGATGTTGGGGGAGTCCAGAACCAGGGGCCACAGTTTGAGAATAAGGAGTAGGCCATTTAGAACCGAGACGAGGAAACACTTTTTCTCACGGAGAGTGGTGAGTCTGTGGAATTCTCTGCCTCAGAGGGCGGTGGAGGCAGGTTCTCTGGATGCTTTCAAGAGCGAGCTAGATAGGGCTCTTAAAGATAGCGGTGTCAGGGGATATGGGGAGAAGGCAGGAACGGGGTACTGATTGGGTATGATCAGCCATGATCACATTGAATGGCGGTGCTGGCTCGAAGGGCCAAATGGCCTAATCCTGCATCTATTATCTATTGCCTATTATCTATTGTCTATTGTCATATTACATTTAAATGTCAGATAAGGTATAGTTAAAACCCATCAAGATAGCCAAGTCCCTTAACAAAGAATGTTATGGCTATGCATCAAATACATCAGAATTAAATGCAAGGATGAATGTGCAAGAGGTGAACTGTTGAGATCCTGCCATTTCTGCTAAATTGAATTCCTCATGCAATGAAAAGCCAGCAATATTCAAAATAATCTCTATAATTTTGTCTTTTTCCCTCTTGTCGGTAGAATAATCGGGGAAGTAAAGTGAGGGATAATCACGCACGCACCAAACTGTACCAATACCAAATTTGTTTTGGGGGGGGGGGTGTTGTAAAGTAGCTGTGATGTGCCATTAAGGGATTTGAATTTCTTACAGAATTGCTTAAGTTGTTCCTTCCAATCAATTATATGATTCTTCGATTAGCTATCCCTTAGATTTGAGAGTAATCTAAGATACATTATGATTTCAACATTGTCCTAGCCAGCATGAAAGCACAGCCAATTATCACCTCAATCATGAAACTCAATGCAAATGCAGATGTATCAAATATAATAGTGATCAGAAAGTCCTTATTTTATCATCGCTGATGTTTCTTGTGTTTTTGATAGCAACATGATGCAAACTGAGTGGTGCTGCGTAATCGTGAATACAAGTTAAATGGGAGAAGCTTGCATGGTGCAAACTTTGTTTATTTCACACAAGTGACAAAATATGATGTGGCTACAACCTCTGGCACCATTTGAGTGGTTGTAATGATCATGTTGATCTAGAAACACAAAATCGCACATCATGCCAAACAAAAAAAAATCATTCGGTTTCCGCTGACTGGTTCAGCTGACTGGTTAGCATGCAACAAAAGCTTTTCACTTTACCTCAGTACACATGACAATAAACTAAAGTCAAGCTTGGGTCATTGTGCTTTCTCTGCATTTCTTTTCCCAAAGCCTTGCAAACCTTCCTTTCCAAGTACTTCTTTGAAAGCAACAATGGCATTTGCTTTCTACAGGATTTTAGACGTTGCATTGTCAACCACGTCAATTGCAGAAACCCTTAAATGAAGACCCCGGGTGAATTTTTCTAGGCTGCAGAAGGAAAGAATATGTTGGAAATGAAATTTCCATCATCATCCAGAAATTGTGATTTGCAATTGCTCAGCCTTACAGTAGGAGCACAATGGGGAAATGTGTTTATTGGAATCAATGTCACACTTTGCAATCCTGTGTTAGCCACATCCATTGTTATGGTGTGTGCCTCTTGAGTTGTGGCTGACAAGGCATCCATCCTTCCACCTTCCACAACATTGCAAGTTCCTTAAATAATTTATCAAAAATGACATTGTATTTAACTGCAGCAGAAGAGCAGGTGCAATTTAAAGGTGAAGCTCTAATCCCTGTGAAACATTTTGCCATCAATAGCCCACCATTCCCAACTTTTACTTCCCTGGCCCAATCTATTTTGAAAATGATTATCTGTGATATGTTCAAGTTTAAAAATCCACTGAGCATTATTGTTCACAAACTGATTGGGTATGATCAGCCATGATCACACTGAATGGCAGTGCTGGCTCGAAGGGCCAAATGGCCTGCTCCTGCACCTATTGTCTATAAACCATGCCGAAAGTTGTTTTAAGCTTTTGCTCCATTTATATCGTTTAAATTACAGGTAATGAATACAATTCTCACTTTCATACCTCTATTGTTCGCATGATGTGTGGAAATGGAGTCTTACCATTTATCAATTATAGTTTTAGTTTAGTTTAGTTTAGTTTATTGTCACGTTTTCAAAGGTAGAGTAAAAGGCTTTTTGGTGCATGCAGTACAGTCAGCAGAAAGACTATACATAATTACAATCGAGCCACCCACAGGATACAGATATAGGATAAAGGGAATAAAGTTAAGCGCAAGATTAAGTCCAGTAAAGTCCGATTATATATAGTCCGAGGGTCTCCAAAGAGGTAGATCAAGACTGCTCACTAGTTGGTGATGGGATGCTTTAGTTGCCTGATAACAGCTAGGAAGAATATCCCTGAATCTGGAGGTATGCGTTTTCACACTTCTGTACCTCATACCTGATGGGAGAGGGGAAAAGAGGGAATGTCTGGAGAGGGACGTCCTTGATTATGCTGGTGACTTGCCGAGGCAGAGGGAAAAGTAGATGGAGTCAATGGTCCACTCTCTATTGCTCACCTGATTAGCTTCTGTTTGACCATTTCCTTAAATCCCTCTAACTTAACGAATATTTTCTCTTCTTTTATTTCAACTTTATCACACTAATTGTTGTACACAAATTAGTTGAAATGTTTTCAACATTAAGCAATGACCACTTTAATGGACTTTATTTAGTGTGAAATGCTGGATGGACAGAGGTCATGTAAAACAATATATAAAACATAGAACACAGAACTGTAAAACACAAGAACAGGCCCTTTGCTACACAATGTCTGTGTCAGACATGTTGCCTCTTAAATGTTGCTATTGTATCCACTTCCACCATCTCCCCTGGCAATGTGTTCCAGGCATTCCAGGCATTTACCATTCTCTGAGTAAAAAAGTCTGCCTGCACCTCACCTTTAAATTATCCCTTAATGAAATGTCCTTTAGAATTTGTCATGCCTTCTAGTATATTAAAGCAAATTCATAATTTCTTTAATTTATAATTCTCAATTTCTATTTCTGTTGAGGATTTCAGATTTCAGATTAGATACTAGTTTGTGAATCATAATTTGGCAAACAAGTCATTATAGGTTCACATGATGTAAGAGAAGGAAAGGCTGAGTATACATGATTTGGGACCCTGATTTGAGGCTTGGGGCAAAGGACAAGGGTGGGAGGGGTGATGGGGGAGGGGTGGTGGGGGAGCGAGATAGAGATTTTCTACGCATTGGGGTGATCGCTGGTCGGCGCAGATTCTGTGAGCCGAAGAGCCTGTTTCTGCCTTGTATCTCTGAAGACTAAAGTCTATAGAATTGGAAAGACCTGACATTCTTTGCCAATGAGGAAGTGGAAATGGAAACAATCAATGATTTTAAAGGAATTTAGATAGTTGGCAAGAGATATAAACTTGCCTGGCTCTGAGAATAAAAATTAATTAGCAGTGAAATGATATAAGGGATAATGGGGGCTCAATGGATGCTGTATAGAGCGTCAACATGGACTCAGTGAGCCAAATGACCTTCTTTTGTGCCATAGTGACTCTTTATTTCTGTGCAAAAGAAACTAACTTGTCCATTGTAACTCACTTGACTTGCTGATGTCAAACTCACTTTCTTTTTGAACAATACTGCAAAAATAATTACATCCCTGGATAGTTATTGATTAACCATCATATTTTGTTCAAACCATGCAATGATTTGATGGTCAATCTGTACAGGCTGATTGATTCTTAGTGGGGAATGTACTCAAAGAAGGAAGTGAACCAAATACTATCGATTTTAAGTGTATGTTCGTTGGTCCATAATTTCTTATTTGACCTAAAACATAATAATCTCAGTTCATGATTCAAAATCATGCTTGACAAACCTTTAAAGATTTAACTGCAAAACAAAAGCATTTGTGGATTGCAATATATATATCCAAATGCTTGATGTACGGATGTTTTATTAATAGTGACATTGATTGCCTAGAAAATTGATCTTAACCAGAAGCTACTGAGGCTTCTACTGAGTTAATCCATACATAGTTTGTGGTGGCATTCACAATTGAGGCCAATGCTACACATTCTACCTCATGACTGAATGCTTGTTAAAATGAGCAAAATCTGATGGCTCAGACACTGTTTTATAGAAAGTTGCACACTTTAAAGAGTGCGGATTGTCAAAGGGCCGCAGATAGAACCATTTAAAGTTGCAGATAATGGCATAAAGAGGTGGAGGGAATCATCTTTTGCAAAGACTAAACACAAGATAAGAAAATCCCTTTCCAGAAAAAAGCTGCAAATAAAATTCAGAACAAGGTCACAACTGCATTCACAGGGAATGATAGGGAAATGAGTCAGAACCTTTTTCCCAGGGTGAAAATATCAAAGGCGAGAGGGCATAGTTTAATGTCAGTGGTGGAGAGGTTAAAAGAGATGTGTGGGGCAAGTTTTTCACAGAAGTTGGTGGATGCTTAGAACACGGTGCCAGGTGAGGTAGTGAAGGCAGATGCGACAATAGAGTTTTAAGAGACTTTATAGATAGGCATGTGGATGATGTGGATAAGCAAGGGATGGAGGGATATGTATCATGTGCAGGAGATTAGTTTAACCCGGCATGATGTTCGGCACAGACATTGTGGGACGAAGAGCCTGTTTCTTTGCTGTACTGTTCAATGCTTCAAATATTTATTTATGTGCTTCATAATGAGAACCACATTTACAATTATCCTATTCTCAAGGGTTTGTTTAATAACTGTGAACAATAATGGCATGGAGATTAAAGGATCAACAATTCCACTATCCAAAATTGAGCCAATCTCAAAGGAAGATTAAACAAACACAAATACAGCAACTCAAGTGTTTGGCAACATCTCTGGCGAACATAGACAATAGAACATAGCTAAGTGATGTTTCAGGTTGGAACATTTCTTCAGACTGATTGAAGCAATGGGGAGAGCTGGAAGAGAGGTGGGGGCAGGACAATGCCAGACAAGTGGTAGGTGGATACAGGTGGGGGTGGGGTAGTGATTAGCAGAAGTGTGGATAAAGGCCAGAGTTGCAGGCAAAAGGCTGTGGATAAGGAGAGGCATGAATTGTGATGCCAGAGGAAGGGGTGTATGTGGAAGGGGGCAAAGGGGCAAAGGGCGTGGGATTGTGAGAAAAATGGATGAGCATCCAGGTGGGACAAAGCAAAGAGAGTGGATGAGAAATGGAGGTGGGTTATTGATTAGTTACCTAAAATTGGAGAATTCAATGTTCATTCCTTTGGTTTGCAAGCTACCCAAGCAGAATATGAAGTGCTGTTCTTCCACTTTGCATGTGGCCTCACCCAGGCCAGAAAGGCCAATATGGGAATGGGAAGGGGAGTTAAAATGATTACTCCTTGCCCCAGTTCATGTCACTTGCCTCATGAATACCTTAGCCAGGTCTGCATCTCTTTTGTTTTCCCCCCTTTCTTCCAACTTTATTAATTGCCAATCTCTTCACCTGCTTCAGAGACTCCTGCAATGGACTTGAACCATCCGTGACGCAACCTGCACCCATCTTTACTCCATAATCCAAAGTTCTTCTCCTAAACCCCTCACCACCATCAAACCAATCCTTCAGTCACTGTACTAATTTGTCTTCCTGTTAGGAGGAACAATTCAATCAATCAATATATTTGCCAAGTAGCAGTAGATTGCCTTTACCAATTAATCATATGGATATCCACAGAGCTTTGGCATCTTACAAATGTTTTTGTTTGGAAAGAACAATTAACAGATTTTCCCCTTTTATTGATATATCCTACATTCCCTTCGTAATGAGATCGTTAGAACAAGATTTTGAAAATGTATTTAATCAGAATTAAGTTCTAAATGTTATTTATTGTCAAAATAATAAAAAGAAATAGAAGTTTTTCTCACAGTGCTATTAGACGAGATGCTGACAGGGATGCTTTTTGAATATTAACCATAGTTACACAGACAAACTTGCACAGTATTCTTTCGATAGTAACGCTCAAATGAAAACATTTAAAAGACATTGGGACAGGTACATGGATAGGAAAGTTTTAGAAGAATGTGGGTCAAGATGACAAGATGGCAGCGGCCTCTGCAGTCCGTCTGTCTTTTTTCCTTTCTCTTGTTAAGTGGATGTCTTGATTTTGTTTTTATGTTATTTTTTAGCTGTGTATATGTGGAGGGCGGGGGGTGGGGGAAACGTTTAATCTCTTCCCTGTACGGGGACCCGACCTTTCCTTGTCGAGTCTCCGTTGCCGTTGTCGTTAGGCCTAACATCGTGGAGCCGGCGGCCTCCAACCAGAATCGACCTGGGGTTCCAGTCGCAGAGCCTGCGGACTCACCATCGTGGAGCTGGCCAACCAGAGTGCGGAGCGCTGTGGTGGTGTGCGGCTGCGACCCGACTTCAGAGCCCGGAGATTCCGGCTGCAGGTCTGTAGACGGTAACATCGGGAGCTCGCGCGTCCCTGGTGGGAGACCCGCTTTTCGGAGCTCCCGCAACGGCAAACTTCGCCCGCCCGAGTCGATGGGTTTAAATCGACACGGAGCGGGGCCTTACATCACCCGGCGCGGCTTAAACGGCCGCGGGACTTACCATCGCCTGCCCGGGGGGGCTCTAACATCTAACATCAGGAGCCTCGATCGGCTCAATGCAGCAGTTTGGCTGCTGGACTGCGGGAGTGGAATGGGCAGAGGGCAGGGAAGAGATAAGACTTTGCCTTCCATAACAGTGAGGAGGTGTTTGGGGATTCACTGTGATGGATGTTTTGTGTGAAAATGTGTTAATTGTGTGTTTTTTGTTTTTTTGTTTGATGACTGCAGAAATGCAATTTCTTTTGAACTTATTTATTTAGTTCAAATGATAATAAACGATTCTGATTCTGAAACATGAGAAATAGGACTAGCATAGATGGGCATCTTGGTCAACATGGATGATTTTGCCTTAAGGGCCTGTGTTTGTGCTGTATGACAATAATATACCACCACTGTTTAGCACAAACTCACTTGTAGTTCAGCAGACACACCTAAAAATATGTTTATGTGATCTTTCCAAAATTATAGTGTACAAGCAAATGTTTGGTGTTGAGATTTCTTCAATTTAGCTGATAGAGCATGGAAAATTCCTATTATTAAATGTTTAGCAAAGATAAGTGGTGAAGAACATACAAATATATGAATTGTAGGCAGTGGACCACCCAGCACTCTACCCTGTCCTGTCACTTGGAATATAACTGATCTAATTGTAACCTCAATGTTGTGTTCCAGTCTACACCTCACAACTACCTCCAGCTCCCTACTCCCTACGATCATTTTGCCTTTAAAATATTTAAAGATTCTGCTTACCATGACAATTGAGGAAGAGAGCTCGTAAAATGGTGCTGCTGTTAGCTGGGGAGTTCCAGGATTCAGACTCAGCAATGATGAAAAAACAAAGGTTAGTTCCTAATGAGAATGGTGCTTGAGGAGTAGAATTGAAACAGTGGTGTTCCCATTAGCTGTCTCTCCTTGGCCTTCTGGTCAAGGTCTACGCGTCAACAATTACTTTCCACTTCTAAAAATAGGCATTATTATTGCGAATTCCAGAAATCAGATTCTTACTCAGTATTACCTATGACTATTGTTTCTGTCAGTCATGGAACTAAGCATTTTTGCACTTCTGTTTAAAACATGTATTGTCAATTCCCAACATCACTACACGCAAGTAGAAGGAATACAGCAGAAGCAGTACCATTAAACTCCTGAAGAACAATGCTGCCACCTGTGGGTGAAAAAATATTCTCTGAAACAAATGACATGTATGAATTCAAGAAGATTTGTATGGCCACAATTTATCCTAAACCATTTACAGTATGTAGCTATTAAATTCTAATTAATTTAAAAAAAAACCTGTGTGGAAAGATTTTTGTTGTTTTATTTTCTCAACCATAACATTTTGCCAGCAATAAATAATCAATCATGCAGCATTTATAGTTCAAGAGTCCAGAGAGTTTATTGTCATGTGTCCCAGATAGGACAATGACATTCTTGCTTGCTGCAGCACAATAGGTCGAAAGTCATTGAGGCACGTCACCTTGCTCTTCTTGGGCACCGGTATTATTGATGCCCTTTTAAAGCAGGTGGGAACTGCAGACTTTAGAAGTGCGAGGTTGAAAATGTCCGTAAAAACTCCAGCCAGTTGGTCCTCACAGGTTTTTAAAACACACCCGGGTATACCAAAGGCGCTTTCTAAGGGTTCACCACCCCTGAAGGATCTTCTGACGTCGGCCTCTGTGTCTGTGACTGTGACTGAAATACCATCATGCGTTTTCTTTAAAAGTATTATATGCGGCTATAAAAATGTTCACGTAAACTAATGGTAATTCCACTTTTTGGGGCATGTGTTGATCAGTGTCATGGAGTCATAAAGAAGTAGAGCATAGAAATGGGTCCTTCGACCAATCCTGTCCTTGCAGGCCAAGTTGGTATTCAGGTTTATTTTCATTTGCCTGCATTTGGCCCATTGTCCTAAAAACCCTTGTTATCCATGCATCTGTCCAAATGTCTTTTAAAAGTTGTAATTGCAACTGCGTTTACAGCTTCCTCTGGTAGCTGATTTCAGATAGAGACTACCCTCTGAGTGAAGAAGTTGCTACTGTGGTCCTCCTTGGGCGGCATAGTGACGTAGCGGTAGAGTTGCTGTCTTACAGAGCCAGAGACCCAGGTTTGATCCTGACAACGGGTGCTGTTTGTACGTTCTTCCTGTGGCCACATGGATTTTTGCCAGGTGCTCCAGTCTCCTCCCACATTCCAAAGACCTGCAGGTTGGTAGGTTAATTGGCTTCTGCAAATTGTCCCTAGTGTGTAGGATTGAACAAGTGTAGTGCTGGTCGATGTTTGGACCTGGTGGTCCAAAGTGTCACATCCTGGCCACAGATGTGAAGTAATAATGATATTGACACATTATTAAGAGGTTACATTCATTGTTCTCCGTTTTTATTAACTCACACAGTCACAGCTTCCATCTTGGCCCCACCCGATCTGATCTCCAGGTCATCTGATACAGAGGTCATCTTATTTACATATCGTCATCTTGACTCATTGTCATGACATTCCTCCTTTACCAGACAAACTTTAAATTAACATGTATTCTTTCTAATATACTTCCCAATTAAATTCTTACAAGACATAATTGTATTTTCATTTGCGTTCCAATAACTTACAAACCGGATGCATTACAACTACAAAACAAATGCAACTTTTTACACTCTCGTAACCTTAATAAAATCCTTGCTCATAATAAACAATATTATAATAAACAGCATCATAATAACAGTATCATACTCTATAACACAAAATCGTCGTATCAGTTGGGAATTCTCCTTTCACGTTTTGGTCTTCCAGTTGGCACAGAAGCATCAGAGCCTGTTGAATCTGTCAAGGTGTTGTCACCCAGACACCTTCTCTGCTCACCACCTGCGTTGCAATGTGCTGCCTCTGGAACTCTGGTCACCACCTCAAAAATGTTGTCTTGCCCCTATGGATCCGTAACTCTTGGTGGATTTTGGGCAACCTCATTTTGAGAGTCCCTAGACATGTACTTTTTGACACTCGATACATTCCTCTTGTAGATAACACCTTCTGGAGACTTGACTGTCACCATGCTGCCGCTCCTCGATACAACATTGTATGGTTGGCAATGGTAAGGAGTGTCTATCTTATCACCATCATCTCGCCTCACAAGCACATCATCCCCAGGAATTATTTCAGAGTGGCTCCTCGTTTCAAGTCAGCATACCATTTTGCCGCACCTCTCTATTCGGCATCACAATCTCTCATCTCCTGGCCTTCCGTGATCTCTCGCACTTCTGGTATTTTAGTGCGAATTTTCCTTCCAAACAAAGCTTCTGCTGGACTTTTCCCTGTCGTTGAGCGAGTGATCGCCCGATATACAGCTACATATGCTAACAGTGCCTCCTTCCAGTTTTCCCTTCGGCATGGGCGATTCGTATCCTCTTCTCTATGGACTGGTTTTGTCTCTCTACTTCTCCGTTAGCTTGTGGCCATTTCGGAGTCACCTTGTGATGATGGATACCTGTGATTCTCATGTATTCAGCAAATATCTCAGAAATAAACTGCGGTCCATTGTCGGAATACAATGTAACAGGCAACCCGTGTCTGGCGAAGATCTCTGCTAATGCCTGTACAGTCTTTTCTGCTGTAGTTGACTTCATTACTGCATACTCATAGTACCTACTATAGCAGTCTACCACTACCATAATTGATTCACCTGTTGGAAGTGGTCCAAGAAAGTCAGCTATGTCAACCCATGGTCCTGTTGGCAACTTTGTACTTCTAATTGGTTCTGGTGGGTTGTTCCTGCTTGTGATTTGGCATCCGTGACATGTCTTGACAAATTTTCAGCATCTTTCTCTATGTGACCCTTGTTGCCACACCTGTACCACTCGATCTCACGTTCAGGCATACTTCTTGGTCTACTGTAGGACAGCTGGTTAACTTGCCCAGTTTTGGAATCTTGCAATTTCATGCTGTGAATTTGTCCCTCAACAACTTCCAATGCTGCTGCAATTGACAAAGCATCATTAAGGTTTAACTCACCCCTTTTTTCTAGCAGCCTTCTCCTGAGCTTGTCTGACCTGCAATGTTGGACAACCTGATCCAATATCTGTTTTTCCACATCTGCAGCTACATATTTGCATCCTACAGACACCTGTCTAAGTCTCGTCACAAATTGAGCAACAGTCTCGCCCTCTTCCTGCATTGTTTTACGGAATAAATGGTGTTGTAGAGTTCGGCACCACCATATAATGACTGTTTCAAAGCATCAACGGCTTTATTATAGTCCTCCTTCATTCCGGTGTCCGGGAGTGTTTTCAAAATTTCTCGAACTGCTGGCCCCGCGATGAAAAGAAGTAACGCTCTCCGCTGTGCCTTCTGCCCTGGCGTACTTAGATCAAGAAAGAGCCCTCTACTGTCGGGGTAAGCTTCGAATTCCTCCAGCCAAGCATTCCACTTCACGCTGACGGTACTCGCATCACCCGTCGGATCGAAGTGTGCAACTCCAATTAGTGCTAAGAAATCAGCTCCAGTGACCGCCATTTTAAAAGGAAAATCTTTTACCAGCTCGAAGCCACGGATTCAGAAACCAAAATATCCAAAATACCCAAATATCTGAATTATCCGAAATATCCTCGTTGCCAATGTCACATCCTGGCCGCAGATGTGAAGTAATAATGATATTGACACATTATTAAGAGGTTACATTCATTGTTCTCCCTTTTTATTAACTCACACAGTCACAGCTTCCATCTTGGCTTACACAGCCCCACCCGATCTGATCTCCAGTTCATCTGATACAGAGGTCATCTTATTTACATATCATCATCATGACTCATCGTCATGACACAAAGGGCCTATTTCCACGCTGTATTTCTAAACTAAACTAAAATCTTAAATCTCTCCCTTTTCACCTTAAGCCCATAACCTCTGGTTTCAGAATCCTCTACCCTACTAAAACACGATGAGCGTTCGCCTTAACAATACTTTAACAATGTTCACTTTGAACAAATCAGGTGAAATCTGAACTAGTCAGTAATTATTATAATCACTATTTTTAATTTAGTTGTGATTTATAGAGAAATATGTGCATCTCTAGACGGAATTATTTTAATAACCAAATGGTTTGATGTCCCTGAGCACTGATCAATACTGAATTGGTACAAAAATGAAAAATAAAACCCTTTACATGTTATCTTGACATTGGTTGTATTTCCAGGGATCCAACTCTGGCTAGGGTTTGCATATACTGCTGCACAAACAAGCTGACTAAGGTAAATGCTGGCATTCATTCCACAACAAATGTAGAAATCTCAAACTTATTGCCCGAGCTCTTGTTGGCGACTTCTCAGATGACATCACCACGCAGCAGGAGATTTCTGCCTTTCCCCAGCATTTACAATGGCGAGCCTGGTCTCAGATCTTTTGTGTAGGATGGAACTGCAGATGCTGGTTTAAACGAAAAATATACACAAAAAGCTGGAGTAACTCAGCGGAACATGCAGCATCTCTGGGGAGAAGGAATGGGTGACATTTCGGTTCGAGACCCTTCTTCAGATCTTTTGCCAGGTCCAGCCTGGTGCAGGGTCCATGGACCCATTTAGTTGAATGGTAATTGTGGCAATGTGAGAAATAGCTACATTATCTTATGTTTACAAATACACAGGATTTGATGTTAAAAGTCCAAAGTGCCAAATATTAATTTACTCCGGATGGTGATGGGAGCCTTCTGCACTCACCTATGCTCCTCCGATGTTGAGAAAGGCTAGGCAGACACGTCATTGGGGTTATCAAGTGGGCACCTACTTTCATCGACGTTTCGCTGATTGAACCCACAACGTCTCCAGTAGGCTCAGCGGTGCATTCTGGCGTCCCAGATCCACCCCCCTCTGCATCTGTCTAGTCGGTTATTTGGGAGACCAAATAGGGTCTTTCTTCTTCAGCCAGAGCCACTGGCTACTCCACTCTGCTACGGATTATTAGTGCTGCTTTAATTTATTTCAATACTTAATCGTGTTTTAACTGACATCGTTTTTATTTACATTATCTTTTCCATCTGTAAATTATTTCATTTATGTTTAAATGTTCTCAATGTCACTTTTGGAAGTATTAGCAAATCTTGACAGCCTCTGAGAGTGGGGCTTTTATTCCTTCTGCAAAAACAAGGCTCAATAATCAGCAATGAGACGTATATTTGAACAGGTTAGATTGGAGAAGGAATATTATCCTGAACTCAAGAATCACGGCCTACATTTGTTTGAATGGCACTTTGGGATTGTGAATGCTCATTTGAATCACCAAGACCAACACTAGAAATCTCTGCCTTGCCTATAGGATTTCTGGAACTATCACAAGACTTCCATTCTGTATTCTTATTAAAGCCTGGACTGGAACCCCCATTTTTCTGTGGTCATCTCCCATGCTCCACCTGAGAGTTACTCTGGCAAAGCAGATTGCCAGCTTTTGCACAATTAATTAAATTTCAGTTCAGTTTAAGTTCATTTTAGTATATTTTTGTGTGTACCGAGGTACAGTGAAAAGTTTTTGTTGTGTGCTAACCAGTCAACGGAAAGACAATACATGATTACAATCGAGCCATTTACAGTGTATAAATACATGATAAGAGAATAATGTTTAGTGCAAGGTAAAGCCAGAAAAGTCCAATCAAGGATAGTCCGAGGGTCTATCTAATGAGATAGATAGTGGTTCAGAACTGCTCTCTGATGTGGTCGGATGATTCAGTTGCCTGATAACAGCTGGGAAGAAACTGTCCCTGAATCTGGAGGTGTGCGTTTTCACACTTCCATAACCTTTGCACGATGGGAGAGGGAAAAAGAGGGAGTGGCCAGCTTGTGACTCATCCTTGATTATGCTGCTGGCCTTGCCGAGGCAGCGTGAGGTATTAATGAGGTTGTGATGGATTAATGGAGTTGGTTTGTGTGATGGATTTAATTACTAAACCCAAGGTGATGGAATTTCAGGTGCACTTTTCAGTTGTTGGCTAAGTTACTCAATTAAGTTAAGGTCAAGGAATGAATGTAGAAATAACAATATGCATTTTGTTGCATTGGAAGTATAAATTCAGACCAACATTTAAAATTAAAATATCAATATGCATGTCCCAATGCTGATATTTGCATATTTTAACATATATTTAAACATTCATTGAGGACAGCATTCATTCCAAATTCTTGAATAATTTTATTCTTAATTGGAAAGATATTTGGCCTAATTCAGTTTATGATCATTTCTAAATCTTACGTTGATTATTTGAGGGAATGAATGTAATCTATTGGATTTGTAGAGTTATACAGCATGGCAAGCTATTCAGACCATTACATCCATGCTGACCAGTATTCAATCTATATTAAATCGATCTTCCAGCCTCTCATAAGTTCATATGTTCTAGGAGCAGAATTAGGACTTTTGGCCCATCAAGTTAACTCCGCTATTCAATCATGGCTAATCTATTTTCCCCTCTTAACCCCATTCTCCTGCCTTCTCCCGATAACCTCTGACACCTGTACTAATAAAGAATTTGTCAATCTATGCTTTAATCTATGAAGGAAGGAACTGCAGGCACTGGTTTAAACTGTAGATAGACACACAATGCTGGATTAACTCAGAGGGACAGGCAGCATCTCTGGAGAGAAGGAATTGGTGACGTTTCGGATCAAAACCCCTCTTTAGATGTATCTATTGACTTGGTCTCCACAGCCTTCTGTGGTAATGAATTCCACAGATTCACCACCCTCTGATGAAAGAAATTCCTCCTCATCTCTTTTCTAAAGGTACGATTTACCCATAGCCTTCAATGCTTAGGCTATTTAACTGCTCATCTAAACCCATTTTACACTATGTCAGCTATTCTGCTTCAATCACTCTCTGGTAAACAGCCGAGATACTCACCACTGAGAAAAGCTATCAGGTTTACCCCCCTTATCCTAAATCTATGTCTAGTTCTATCCACCTCAGGGAAAAAGTTTCCTCCAGTCTATCCTATTTAACCCCCTCATGTTTTATATACCTTAATCACATCCCCTCTAAAGGGCCTGTCCCACGTAGGCGACTTTTTAGGTGAGTGCAGGAGACTCTGCGCTTGCCTCATGATAGCTACATGGTCGCCACATGTTTGCTGGTGGTTTCTGGTGAGTCTCCTTCGTGGTCGTGAGGAGTTCCTGCATTCTGGGAACCAGTATGGTTCTGTGTGGTCGCCGCAAATTTTTCAACATGTTGAAAATTTTTCTGCGACCAAACATTGATCGCCATGGAGAAAATCAATAATACTGTAGTCATAGGTGCAGTTGTAGTGGGGTCGCCATGTAGTTATGGGTAGTCTAGGTACTCGTAGGTAGTTTTAGTTAATCGCCTTTGCTGACCGCTCATTGGGGAAAAAAAACATAAGCACGAGTTTTCAGAACCAAGGATAACCAACTGGTAATGTTAAATGCCCGCCAAACTTCACAGCTGTGTATCTCTGGCTTATTAAAAGATGTATGGCTTCTTAAAAGTGTCTCCACTCCTTCTCCCCCCCCATCTCACCCCTTCTCCCCTCTTCTCCCCTCCCCGCCTCCCCCTCTTTTAAAGGACTTACCGTATACTGTGCTAGCCGTCTTAACCTTCCTGTTCATCGCGGTGTGTGTCTGTATCACCGAGGCTTTGCACCGTGTGAATTTCAGACAGCGCTTCCCCGCTTTCCCTGGCCCCCGCCTTTGCGATGAGTGTGTGTGTGTGCGCTTGTGTGTATGTGTGTGCGCTTGTGTGTATGTGTGTGTGTGTTCAACTCTAACAGTCGCCATTTCAGTTGTCCGCTTTTTCAGGTGAGTGCCGCGTACTTGACAGTCGCTGGCAGTCCGCTTCATTCTTCATTCTGTCATTGATTAGCCCATTTCACCATTGCATTGGTATCGACATGTAATCTACATCCTCTCCCCTACATCATCATCCAAATCCTTCACATCTATTGCAAACAGAAAGTGTCTTAGCTCTGATCCATGTGCAACATCATTGGTCATAGATATCCAAGTGCAAAAACAGCCCTCTGCCATCACCTATGTATGTTATTGCCAAGCCAATTTTGAATCCTTGACAACTTGCCCTGAACCCCATAGGATCTAATCTTCTGGACCAATCTCCCATCTGGGACATTGTTGAAGGCCTTACTGAAGCTTATATAAACTGTATCTACTCTATTGCCCTCATCAATTTCTCAAAAGATTCTATCAGTTTGGTCAGACAGGATCTGTCCTTCCACATTAGTGTAAGAATAGAATAGAATTACAGAAATATTACAGTACGGAAGGAAGCCATTCTTCCTACCAAAATTACCCCATATTTCTCCACATTAAACTTTACCTAATATGACTGCACCTACACCCTTGGATGCCACTCTGATCCCTGTCACTGGTTGACAGACCAGGAGAGGCCAATCCCCAGCATCATTGGCAGGGCCTCTGAGAGGAATTTTATCAGTGGGTACAAAGTTTCTTTTGAGCCTCCTTCCCTTCTCCATTAGTCATCCTGTTTTCATCCAGTAAGGGTTTATGCCATGAGCTGTAACCTATAAGGCCAAAAAGGGTATGGAGGATGAGAGAGGGGTGGAATGGAGCGCTCTGTTGATTTTCTACATTTGAGGCCTTATGCTCCTATACTCCCTCCATGATAAATATAAATAAATATAAATAAAATTAAAGAATCAGAGAGAAGAAATGATTAATTGGTAACAATTGGGTCCAATTAGCTGATATTGGTTGGGCCACACGAACCTTGTCAGCCTCCTCCCCATAAAATCCAGGTACATTAGTCTGAGGGGAGAGAAGGAATAAGGAATAAGATGGGACACCTCCCTACTAGCTATGTTCCCCTGTGGCAGGTTTGAGGATGACTGAGCCACTGGACAAACCTGATACCACCAGCGTCACCATGTAGTCAAGACTGGACTGCCGGGAGCAACTGCACCCACACACAGAGGCAAAGACTGAGTTGCCAGGATAACCTGGAGACCGCCAGCATCGCCTCTTCAAAGCCAAAGCTGAGACACAAGATAAATCTGAGACCACCAGTGCTTACTCTCAAGGCAAGGATAAGCTGCAGAGAGAAATCTGTGATCATCACATCTCCTCCTTCACAAACAGGGACTGAGCTGCTGGGACAACCCCAAGATCGCCACACAAGCACCCTGATGGCAAGGGACAGCGCCCCCATGTGGTTCTGGACTTTATCACTAAATAAAATATATTATGTGAGTTCACCCTACTACCAAGTGTTTGCCCATTTCATCAGCCTGTTTATATCCTGTAGCAATGTATTCCTATTTTCTTTGCAGTTCACAATCCTGCCTAGTTGTGTGTCATCCACGTATTTAGAAATTGTGACGTAGCACTAAGTCTAGGTTATTAATATAGATCAAAAAATGCAATGGCCCCCAACAACACTCTTTAGAGAATACTGCCATTCATCTTCCTCCTGTCTGAAAAACAAACATTCACCATGACCTGTTGTAAGTTACTTGACTAACTCTGAATGTATGCTTTTAATTTCTTCTGACACCATTACAATAAGCTTTATGGACAAAACTCTCATGCATTACTTTAAAAGAATGGTCTATGGTCCACGGATCCCCACAAACTGGATTAACTTCATCAAGTCTATCTGTTCCCTCTGTGCTGGCTTGCTTTCTCTCCTGATAACTGTTCATCCTGGTGGCAAGGCAATTGGGTGCCAGGTGCAATGCCTTGTGGTGTGGCCCGAATTAGGCTTTGATATTGTTATAATGCTTTTCTGCTCCTCCCACAAAAGTCATTTTATTGAGCATACTTCAAAGGGAATGCCAGAAGCAAGCAGCTGTAATGCCCTAGATTAATGTTTTAAACCACTCTCCCACCACTGAGGATAAACTGATTAGCCTGTACCTACTGAGCCTATCCTGGCCATTTTATGTAAAAGAGAGTAACGTTTGCATCTAATCCTTTGGCATCATCCCATACACAAAATTGTTGGTTACTAAATGTGACTGCCCATCATGCATTGGCCTAGGTACAGTAGAAGTCGGGGAGCCTCATGTAAAGGTCAATCTGTGATCACTCAACTTCCTTAGTTGTTCCTGTATCACCTTCTCAGCAACTTTAGCCTTTCCATTGCTCTGTGCAAAGTAAGGTGACATCTAGACGTTATTTGTTTTTTATGACCAGGTAGATTTTATTAAAACATCTTTACGATTTCCTGGTTTAAGCAAATTCTCAGGTTGCCTCGTGTATTTATATCACCCATCTAGTGGAATAACTATGGTTGATCTTGTTTATTGGTGCCATTTACTCTGCCTTAACCACTCCCATTATTACAGACTCACTGGTATCATTGATTACTTTCCGATGATCATTGATTGCCTGAGACAATTGATCACCATTCCATGACCATCAACCCTCTGCTATGGTCATAATTTGCGGAATGGTCATAATGGTCATTGCGGAAGTGGCGGCGCTGCCTTGCAGCTGCGGCTCGCCTGCAGTTCGTTTGTCTTTCCTGTTTTTTGTTTTATTTTGTCCCGTTGTTGCAGTTTATTTTGGTTTATTTAGTTGTGTATGTGTGGGAGGGTGGGTGTGGTATGTTTTTTGACTCTTCCTTCGGGGGGGGGGATACGACCTTTCCTGCCGTATCCCCCGTCTCCGTGTCTGTCTGCGCTGAGGCCTATCGCGGAGCTGGCGGCCTCCAACTGCGACCGACCTCGAGGCTGCGGAGGCAGAGCCAGGACTTACCAACGTGAGGCTGGCCGACTTCGGGGCTGTGGTTGCGGGGCGACCCAACTTCCGACCCGACTTTGGAGCCTCGGAGACTCGGCCGCGGGCCAGTGGACGACATCGTCGGGAGCTCACAGGTTGGTGACCTGTTTTTCCGGAGCTCCCGCAACTACAGCTGCATCCGCTGGACTGGAGGGCGGCAGCTTCGGCAGCTTCGACCGCTCCGGGCCGCGGAGTTTGAACCGGCCCGTTTGCGGAGCACGGATTCAGCCGCGGGACTTACTTACCATCACCCGGCGGGGTCACAACATCGGAGGCTTGGATTGCGTCAGCACAGAGGGAGAGCAAGGAGGGAAGAGACAATGACTTTGGGACTTTAAACTGTGTTGAGTGTTTGTTATTTATTCTATGTTATGACTACAGGCTAAACCATTTTGTTGCACTGAAAAGTGCAATGACAATAAATTGAATCCAATCCAATCCAATTTCTGCAACCATTGATGAGTCCTTGCAGCCACTAACTAGTATTTTCACTGCAGCAAAGTGAGAACCACTCCCACACTCAATGACCCTCTTGTAATCACTGTTCACTACTCTCTTTATCTTAGCTCATAAATCCGTAACAACCGCACCATTGATCATTCCCTGACAGCCTACTTGACCAACAAATCTACTACTGACTTCCAAGGTTGTTCACATTGATTATCTGACATTGGCCCTTACCCTGACCACTCTACTGATTAAGCAGCCTGTACTCTTTTTACACTTCTGAAACGTTCACCCTGATCCACTCTCCTCAACCAATATCAACCTCACCAATGTCAGACTCACATCCAGGTTTATTTGATTTCAATTGCAAAGAAGATGTTTTTTTGTCATAAGAATGTTTGTCATTAGCTAATGGTGGGAAAATAAATACAACGTGTGTGGCTTGCTGCAAGCCAGGGGTTATGAGGTGAAGGCAGGAGAATGGGGTTGAGAGGAAAAGATAGATCAGCCATGATTGAATGGCTCAGTAGACTTGATGGGCCAAATGGCCTAATTCTGCTCCTATCACATGAACATGAAGCAATCTGACTAACATGCCTTTAGGAATGGTGGCAAATTCCAAGACAAGTATATTGACTGAATAGTGGAAGAGTTGTGCTGTATCTGGATTTGTAGCACCTTGTTGGAATTTGATTTTGATTAAGTTTGTCCAATAAGTTAAACAGTCAAAAGTTTGGAATTTCATGAGCATAGCACTCACCCAAAATATAGCAATATGAGGATGATATTTAACCCTAAGGAGAAATAACTGAAATTTTAGCATGGGCCACATTTTAAAAACAATGTTCTGAATTCTGCAGTTCACTGTTGCTTCCACCAAGTGGAGCACTTGCTTCACTAAAACAATCTCCTGCAGTTGTTAAATCCACGCTGTACCCAGTTCCTTACACTGAGACCGGTTGTACAACCTGATAGAAAACAAATTCCTGTGATAGACGCTCAGCAGGACAGGCAGCATCTATGGAGAAAAGGAATAGATGATGTTTCGGGTCAAGACACTTTTTCAGACTGAGAGTCAAGGGAGAGACTAATGAGAGATATGAAAAGGTACATAGAACAAATGAATGAAAGATGTGTTGGAAGGAACTGCAGATGCTGGTTTAAACCAAAGATAGACAGACGGCATCTCTGGAGAGAAGGAATGGGTGACGTTTCGGGTCGAGACCCTTCTTCATGCAAAAGGACAAATGAAGATGTTGTTATGACGGTTGACCTATCTGAAGCCTAAGGGGTCATGGACCAGTGGTTTGCACACACCATACTGGCATTCTGAAGGAAAATGCTGAGAACAAATGATGGCAAGGCAGTTGGGCACAAGGTACAATGATCTGGTGTAGACTGAATGGGGCTTTGATATTGTTACAGGGCTTTTCTGCTTCTTCCATGAAAGTGATTTTGTTGAGCATATGCTTTAAAGAGTATGCCAGATGCAAGCAGCTATAATGCCCTTCATTAAATCTCAGTTTTTTAATTAAATGTAGCTTCTTATTAAGATCTCTTTGTTCCTCAATACTTTCCTTTCTATCGTTCACTGCGTATATCTTATCCTTATTGTTCCTCCTAAAATGCACCTCCTCACACTTACAGCGGCGACTTCTCCCGCCCGAGTTGCGGGGTTGAAGAGCACCTGTAGCGGGGCCTTACACCATCGCCCCGCGCGGCTTGGAATGGCCGCGGGACTTTGCGAGCGCACGCCGGGGGATCTAACAACTAGACCCGGTGCGTGACCTTGCATCACCCGGCGTGGCTTTAATGGCCGCGGGACAATCGCCATCGCCCGCCGGGAGCTTTGACTTTGACTCTGACTCTGACATCGGGGGGGAGAGTGCAGTGGAGAGATAAGTTTTTTTTGCCTTCCATCACAGCGATGTGATGGATGTTTGTGTAAACTGTGTTGTGTCTCGGGTCTTTTTGTTTTGTAATGTATGGCTGCAGAAACGACATTTCGTTTGGACCTTAAGGGGTCCAAATGACAAATAAATTGAATTGAATTACCAGGGTTAAATTGATTCAATTTGAATTGAATTGAGTAAATTTTATTAGTCAAGTATGTAAACATACAAGGAATTTGCCTTGGTGCTTGGCAAATTCCATCTGCCATTGCTCTGTCCATCTTGCCAACTAATCAATAACATTGATAACATGCTGGTGCAGCCATAGAGTTGTTGCCTTACAGCACCAGAGATCCAGGTTCTATTCTGACTACACATCCTGTTTGTATGGAGTTTATGCATTCTCCCTGTGACCTGCATGGGTTTTTTCTGGGATCTCCACTTTTTTCCCACACTCCAAATACGGGCGGGTTGTAGGTTAATTGGCTTGGTATAAATGTAAATTGTCCCTGGTGTGTAGGAATGTGTTAGTGTGTGGAGATCGCTGGTTGGTGCAGACTCTGTGGGCCGAAGGGCCTGTTTCCGCGCTGTGTTTCTGAACTAAACTGAAGCTAAACTAAAATTTGCCCAGACTCGGGGAATCGAGAACCAGAAGACATAGGTTTTTGGTGAGGGGGGGGGGAGATTTAGTGGAAACCTGATGGGTAACTTTTTTCACAAAGTATGGTGGGTTTATGGAACACGATGGCGGAGGTGGTAGTTGAGGCAGATACTATCAAAACATTTATGAAACATTTAGACAGGTACATGGATAGGATAGATTAAGAGGAATGTGGGCCAAAAGCAGGCAGGCGACTAACGTAGATGGGATATAGTTGGTTGGTGTGGGCAAATTGGGCTGAAGGGCTTCTTTCCACGCTATATGACTTTAAGACTCTATGACTCTAAATCTCTATGACTAAAACTAAAGAATTTACAGCGATAAGAACTGAAAAAACAGCTTTTCATATCTGTAAAACTAATTTGCTTGTCTGTTTTTCTGCGACTGGCCAGAATTCATTCGCCAAGTCACGTTCCCTTCTTACTGGTCCTGGTCCAAGGGGGTCGGTTAATATTAACTTGTTACCTTGGTCCAAATAAGGGGAATCCTGATCGCAGGGATCAGGTTATAAGCTGTACTCTTCAAGGTCCTGCAGTTTCTAACAGACTGCGATACAGCAATTATCTGAGAACTTCACACTCGGTTTCCTATTAAATCTTTTCCCTCTCACTTTCCCCTGGTTGTTGATTCCGCTTATCTGGATAAAAGACTGTGCATTCGCCCTACCTACTCACTTTATGATTTTCGACACCTCCATAAGATCATGCCTCAGCTTCCTGCAAACAAAGGAATAAAGTGCTAGCCTGCCCAACATCTCCCTTTAGCTCGTAGCCTCTTGTAAATCTTTCCTGCATTTTACTCGGCATAATGACATCCTTCATGTAGCATGGTGACCAAAACCGATCACAATACTCTGCATCTACATCAATGTATTGTACAACTATAACATAACATTCCAAATTCCATACTGAATACCCTAACGGGTAAAGGTTAATGTACCAAAAGCCTTCTTAACCACCTTATCTTCCTGTGATGCCTCTTTCAGGGAATTATGTACTAGATCCCTCTGCTCTACAACACTCTTCAAGGCTCTGCAATTTGCTGTGAAGGTTCTGCCCTGGTTTGACTTCCCAAAAATGCAACACCTTGCAAAAATCTGCATTAAACCCCATTAACCATTCCTCAGCCTGCTTGCCCAATTTATCAAAATCGTGCTGTAATTTTTGATAGCCATCTTCGCTATCTACAATATCTCCCACCTTGGTCTCAAACTTACTAATCATGCCTTGTACATTCTCATCCAAATCATTGATATTAGCAACAAACAGCAATATGGCCCAGCATTGATTCCTATGGCACAGTAATAGTCACAGGCCTACAGTTTTGTGTTATTATAATAAATCAATTTTGTGAGATACAATCATCTACATACAAAACCATTCCGACTAATCCTTATCAACCCCTGTCTATCCCATTCACACATATCTTATTCCTCAGAAACCTCTCAGTAACTTGTCCACCACAGATGTTAGTCAAACTGATCTATAGTTCACAGGCTTTTCTGTAAATAGAAGCACAACATTATCCACCCTCCAGCCTTCTGGCACCTCACCCATGTTTAACGATGATTCATATATCTCAGCCAGGTCTCCTGTAATTTTTTCTCTAGCTTCCCACAATGTCTTTGGATATACCTGATCATGCTCGGGAGATTTATCTACCTTCATACTTCTTAGGTCGTTCAGCACCGCTCTCAACTGTAAACTGTCCTCAAGACATCTCCATTAAATGTCCCAAGATCCCCAGTCTTCATGTTTTTCTCCACGGTAACAACAGAGGAGAAATACTCATTGAGGACCTTGTCCATCTCTTGCAGTTCCACACTGAGATGATCACTTGGGTTTCAGATGGGCCTATTCTCTCTTTTGTTACCCCCTTTCCCTTAATGTACATAAAATATCTTTGGATTTTCCTTAATATTATCCACTAGAGCTATCTCTTGCCACTTTGCCCTCCTGATTTCCATATTGTGTGCTTCTCAGTCTCCTAAACTCCTTCAGGAATACACTTGATCCCAGCTGCCTATATCTATTCCATGTCTGCTTCTATTTCCTGACCAGAGCCTCAATTTATTTCATAATCCAAGCTTCCTTACTCTCACCTGCCTTGCCCTTCAATCCAGCAGGAACATGAACTATTGTCACCACATTCCCTGGACGTGACCTGATAAATTTTATTTCTTATTTTCCACACACCAAATACTCTTAAGGTTCACTGTTTGAGCTGATAATATGATAGGCAACTGAACAGAAGATATCTTCAAAAAGATAATGGATGACTTAGGAAGTGGCAGTTTATTAAATTACGTATTTTATTTTTTGGGGATCTAAATTTCTAAGAAAATACAAAATGCAGAATTCCCTTTTAAATATGGCCACCATTTCTTCCCGTCATTGTCCTAAATATTTATATATATTTTGTTATTCCATGTTAAATTATGTTTTTGTTACATGGAGATGGTAATGCTGCTTATATAACAGTTTTAAGTTGTATGCCCAATGTTACATAAGCCATGCATTATGTATTACATCCTGAGAAAATCAATTTAATTTAATTCGAATGAACGGTGCACCTGGTTGCAAAAACTATTTATTTCTAAAATAAAAGGACTTTCTTATAGTTCTCTTCCAGTCAGTTCCTTTTTTCAAATATTTTATTTCTAAATTTCTCTTCTTACCGCTTCTCTTTTCAAGAGATAGCTTGATTGGTAATTTTAACTGGAAAAATATTTTTAATTAATTCATGAAGGGTAGATAAGAGAGATAGCCAAACTCAAATTTTCTCAATCACTGGACAATGCTCAATGGTTGGCATCCTAGCCGATGTTTCTTTCCTCTTCCACTTGCATTGCAACAGAATAAACCATTCATGACGTAATGCCAATGCTGTTTGAATTTGAGCTGGCAGATGGCATGGTTGCTTCAGGCAACAGTCGTGCTGGAAAAGGGGGTTTACACTGCATTGATTGGCCGAACAAAGCTCACAAGTCAAATGACCGATAATGTTCAGTGAGTCAATAATGCTTTGAATATGTAGATTCTCAAGGTTTCTTGAATAGGCAATGTTAACAACCAATTATTGTTCAATTTGAATGTATATATGACAGAACAAAACTCAAATGAGAGATAAGGCTGAGTATATCTAAGGATTCAATTCCTGACACTTTAATAGAGACCAGAAGCTGATCTCCCCCCACCATTTGGTTGCATTTATGTCTGCCCTTCTGCAGCAGAGAAACAAAAGGGATAATACTTGTGATATTGAGAGTTACAAGGTGGCACAGTGGCAGAGTTGCTGCCTTACAGCGGCAGAGATCGGTGTTCAATTCTGACTACGAGTGTGGTCTGTACAGAGTTTATATGTTCTCCGCATGGTTTTCACCGGGTGCTCTGGTTCACTTTGTACCGGGTTCAACTTTGTAGGTTAATTGGCTTTGGTAAAATTGTAAATTGTCCATAGTCTGTAGGATAGTGCTAGTATATGATGTGATCACTGGTTGGCGTGGACTTGGTGGGCCAAAGGGCCTGTATCCTTGAGTAAAAGTAAAAGTAAAGAATGGGATGTGTGGAGAGGGAGATAAGTTTGAATAGTTTGTAGGAAAATTTGGAAAGAAGCTTCTGAGATTGATTTCCAAGTGAGCCAATTGAGAAGTGAGTAATTTCTCAAAAGTAAGTGCATGTGTTCTGAAAACTGGGGATTTAATTACTTCATCAAAAATGCAGCAGAGTGCCAGGCACTCACAACCAACTGTGTCACAAATATTAACGATAAACTTTTTAAATGAGGGAGGAAAGATCAAAATACTAAACTTAATTCATTCCAATTTTCCACTCCTGACCAGCCAAAGCACCTTTACTTAAATCCTCCATTGAACGTGTACCAGCTCTCAGCCAGGTCTATGTTGGGTGTGCTGGGGGAATAAAAGGCAGAGTTCATGAAAAGTGTAAAATTTGGCCAAGTATACTTTTTATAGTTCTCAGTGCTTCCTTGCACTACTCTGAATGTTCCACGTGTTACTGTAGTCAAAGTGAACAACCTTCAACACTGAATAGAAAACAGTTGCAATAGCAAAGTTATAACATATTTAGAGCAAGTGTATACACAAGATAGTAGGGTGTGTCACCGTAACCTCAACCCCAACTTATAAAATTTGGAATGTTGATGCCCAGGATCAGAATTGAATTGTGCACGTTCAAGTTAAGCATTATATCTGTTAAAGTGGGACAATGCAAAATGGCAGCTCAGAATTCAGTTGATAAAGAAAATGTACAAACCCCTTCAAATAACATAATTGAAATTAAGGATAAGTGTCTGCCCAAGGCAAAGCCATATGAGATTGTTGGACAAGCTTCTTATATTAAAGATAACATGGTTACATTGGCACCTTGGCAGGCCTCTAGGAGGTATACCAGAAGACGTCTGAGTCAATGGAGTAGCGGAGAGATTAGTGGACCACCTTAATACAATAACATCATAAATGATAGAAAATTATGCATTCAAGAGTAGAAACCAAAGGAACCAAAGTGAAACAATTTTTTATTCTATTGTCGTGTTAAAGGATGTTACGTGACATTGTAATTTTGCCACCTTTGTGATCGGCTGATTATGCGGCAAATTGAGTGGTGTGGTGTGGAGGCGCCTATCGTCTGTCTTTTTTTAAATTTTTTTAATTTTTGTCCCGTTAAATGTATGTTTTTATTATTTTTTAGCTGTATATATGTGGGGGAGGAGGGGGGGGGAACAGTTAATATCTTCCCTGTTCGGGGACCCGACTTTTTCCCTGTCGGTTCTCCGGTGTCATTGGGCCTTACATCGTGGAGCCGGGACCGACCTGAGGGCTCCAGTCGCAGAGCCTGTGGACTCGCCATCGTGGAGCTGGCTGACTTCGGAACAGGGAGAGCTGTGGTGGCGCGCGGCTGCAATCTGGCTTCGGAGCTTCGGAGGCTCCAGCCGCTGGCCCGATGGACGGTAACATCGGGAGCTCGCAGGTCCCTGGTGGGAGACCGCTTTTCGGAGCTCCCGCAACGGCAACTTCCCCCGCTGGAATCACGGGGTTTAAAGGACTCGTAGCGGGGCCTAACATCGCTCGGCGTGGCTTAAATGGCCACAGGACTTACCATCGCCCGCCGGGGGCTTTAACATCGGGAGCCCTAGTTCACCTCGATGTTGCAGTTGGACCACGGGAGAAGAACAAAGGGAAGAGATAAGACTTTGTCTTCCATCACAGTGAGGAGATGTTGGAGATCCACTGTGATGGATGTTTATGTAAACTGTGTTAAGTGCGGGTCTTGAGTTTTTTTGTAATGTAAGACTGTAGAAAATACAATTTTGTTCAAACCAAGCTGTTTGAATGACAATTAAAGGTATTCTATTCTATTCTATTCTAAATTGATGTATGGTTTAACAGTTGAGAAAACTCAATTTATATTAATAAGCACTCAAACTTTAACATTTTGACAGACACGAGGAATATTGCAATGAATAGGCATGGTTTTCAAAAATGCTGATACATTTTGGTACATAATGGTACATAGCCTTGGCATCAAAGCTCAGAGAAAGTCGCAAAGTGCTGGATTAGCTCAGCAGGTCAGGCAGCATCTCAGAAGAAAATAAAAAGGTGACATTTTGGGTCGGGTACTTTCCTCTTACCATTCAAGGTCAGGATGGCAAACCAAAATAACATCTACCTATATACTTATAAAACTCTGATCTTGGATGTGTGTGGGTGTGTGGGTGTTTGTGTGTGTGTGTGTATATGTGTGTGTATAATCATACTGCTCGAAAAAACGACGCCCTGACAATAAAAGTTTTACATATTCCTGTAGTGATTTATCCGGTGGTCAAAAATCAGCTTACCTGAAAATTTCGAGCTTTATTTCTTGTGTTATTTATGAAAACGTTCACGACTTCTGGTGGCGACATGGAGCAGTAAGGAGGTGATCCCTTTAGCTCCGCTCCGCAAATGCGTTAAAACACATTAAAACTTCTGAAAAGCAAAACTGAACGACTGAAAAATACTTACCCGTAAGTGACGTCATCAGAATGAATAAACGGACTTTGCCGGCTCAACCTCAGACCAGACAAAGAACTCGACTGGAGGTTGTTCAAGACCGAGAGAAAGCAACCTCTGAAGAATCTGAGGGAGAATCTGAAGGAGAAGGATTTATTCCTATCATGGAAGAACATATAAATTAACAAGAACAATCTTTAAGACGGGGTATGGCAAAGGAGTTTGCTGATATTCTGGCTGGTCAGCTGGGAAAGCTCGAAACAAAGCTAGAAACACGAATGGAGAATGGGAATAAGGAAATTTGTGGAAACATTTAAACTCTCCAAGATTGTATTGAAGAGGTAAATACCAATTTGAAAGAAGAGATCAAACAGGTTGAACAAGATCTTAGCAAAAAATTAGAGCCCATTCTCCTCATTTCAAAAAAACAAAGCAATGCTACAAGAGAACTGGAAGCTACTACCTCGAACATTTCGGATACAACGCAAAGGCCGAAGGAAGCCCTAGACCGTGTTTCTGGGCAACTGGCCAGAATGACCGACAAATGCCTAGATCTTGAAGCCCGGTCCAGACGCCAAAACTTAAGAATTGTTGGAGTGAAGAAAGGGGAGGAAAGTGGGAAAGACCAAGCTATAAGATGAATTGTAACCCTCTTAGATGAAATTATTTACTGTTCTTATTCTGTTTTCTTTCTGTTCACATAATATTCTGTTGTGTCCGTTTTTTCTTTTTTGCAATATTACTTTATAAGGGGCGGAGCTAATTATAATTAACACCCACGAAAGCTCACTCGAAATTTTCCACCAGGGGGTGGACACACACAGTATCCTCAAATACTGTTTTTTGTATTATTTACGTCATTTAGCACATTTTTCGCTTTTTCTTTATATGGCACTTTTTCTAGGGTTATACCAGCAGGGATTTGAAATTGGGATCACCCACCCACTATCCAGAAGGTTGATTTATTGTGTTGCCCCATCTGAAAAAAGGGAATCCATGTAAGCTATAATGCAAGACAACCCACTGAAGAAAACTGGAGGAATTACTTTCTGTAGCTGGAATATTAGGGGCGTTAATGAGCCAATTAAAAGGGGTAAGGTTCTTGCCCAATTAAAATCAACTAATGATGATATAATATTTTTACAGGAGATGCATCTCAAAGATCAAGCTCAGACCAGGCTGAAGGCCAACTGGATTGGTCAAATATATCACTCCTCTTTTCTCTCCAAAACTAGAGGTATTGCAATTATAATCCGTAAGGGTATACCATTTAAACATAAAACCACCATAGCAGACAAAGAAGGTAGGTACGTCATAGTATCTGAGGAGATATATTCTACCCCATTTACTATGGTAAATATCTACGCTCCCAACTTTGATAACCCACAATTTTTTAATTAAATGTTGAATATAATTTCAGACTCCACCCAGCAAAACCTGATAATTGGGGGAGACTTCAACTATGTTCTGGATCAATACTTGGATAAATCCTCACAACAAAAGAGATATATCACAAAATCAAAATCCAGCAAACTTCTAAATACATATATAAAAAATACAAATATAACAGACGTATGGAGGATTGCAAACCCATCCGGAAGAGAATACTCCTTTTATTCATCCATACATAAAACTTATACATGCATTGACTATTTTCTGGTGGACACTAAATTAATACCTTTTACAACTAATCCCAAATACCATAATAGTACTATTTCCGTTTTGGAGGTTTAATCCTCAAATATTAAACAACCCAGATTGCTGTATATATTTAAAACAACAGATGGAACTCTTTTTTGAGACCAATGATACTCCAGGTATTTCCTCCTCGTTATTATGGGAATCCTTTAAAGCCTTTATTAGAGGTTCTATCATTTCATATCAAGCATATCAAAACAAAAAGAATATTATGGAACAATTGCAACTAGAAGAACAGATCAGACAGCTGGACTCAGAAAACATGACAGATCCGTCTATGGATAAACATAATAGATAGCAGTTTTAAAATTTAAGCTAAATCAAATTCTCTCCGCAGGAGTTATCAGATTATTTCAAATTACTAAACAGGAAAAATTTGAATTTGGCGACAAACCACACAAACTTCTAGCACATCAGTTGAGAAAAGTGGAGAAGGACCATACTATTCAAAAAATCAGATCAGATAAAGGTGAATTGTTGACACTTCCAAAAGACATTTACGAAAGATTTGCCCAATTCTATCAAAATTTATATACATCCAAAACATCAACAGAAATGAGAAAAATTACAAGCTTTCTTGATAACTGTAATCTTCCGACACTAAACGCAATGGAACGAGATGAATTAGGAGCACAGATTTCAATTAAAGAAATAGAAGAGACTATCAATTCATTGAAGAATGGCAAAACACCAGGCCCAGACGGGTTTAGTAACGAATTTTATAAAACATTTTACAAGGTAATTTCCCTGCGTTTACATAACCTTTATATACACGCATTTAAAGAACAGACACTATCACAAACTCTAGCCGAATCAACCCTTACACTTATACCCAAAACAGATAAAGATCTCGAACATCCGGCATCATACAGAGCAATCGCCCTGTTAAATACAGATCAGAAAATATTAACTAAAACTCTGGCAAGAAGATTAAGTAAATACGTTAATAAATTGATACACTCAGATCAAACTGGGTTTATACCCAAGAGACACTCGTTTAATAATTTGAGACGTCTGTTTAACATAATGTACTCTCATAGAATGATAAAAGAAGACTTATCAATTATTTCATTAGATGCAGAAAAATCATTTGATCAAGTAGAATGGAAATATCTTTTTACAGTTTGGAAATATTCCAGTTAGGATAACATTTTATTTCATGGATAAAACTGCTATATGATAAGCCGATTGCCAGAATGCTGACTAATTATATACTCTCGCCCAGGTTTCAGTTATTCAGGGACAATAGACAGGGATGTGCATTATCACCCCTGTTATTTGCCCTTGCGATTGAACCTTTGGCAGAAAGTATAAGAGTACATCCGAATATTCACGGCTATAAATACTCCACTAATAAAAATCATTATATGCAGATGATGTATTACTCTATATCACTAATTCCCAAGTTAGCATTCCAAGTATATTAAATCTTATAGAGGAATTCGGATCTTTTTCAGGATATAGAATAAACTGGAACAAAAGTGAAATTATGTCAATAAAACCTCAAGAGCCGACACACCTCCTAAAATTCCCTTTCAGAATTGCTACGGGAAAATTCAAGTAACCAGAAAATATACTTTTCTATTTAACGCAAACTTTCCTCCCTTAGTTACTAAATTAAATGCCCTTATTCAATTTTGGAAAACACTTCCGATGTCTTTAATAGGCAGAATAAATGCCATAAAGATGATCTTCCGACCATAAATCCTGTACTTATTTCAATCAATACCGATATACCTTCCTAATTTAAAAAAAAACTTGATTTCCTGATTACAAACTTTATTTGTGATTATAAAACACATAGAATCCATAAACGGCATCTATGCAAACCCAAAGAAACTGGTGGACTGGCTCTCCCCAATTTTTTATACTATTATTGGGCAATGAATATTAAAAACGTAATCTATTGGTTGGACAACACAGGCCAACAGGTAAAATGGTTAATAATGGAGAGAGAGGATTGTTCGCCTTTTAATATAGGCGAATACATTTCAATAAATTTGAAGAAAACAGTATATGAAAAAAATCCGATTATCTATAGTACCCTACGAATCTGGAAACAAGTGGTCAACCCTTAAACTGAGAAATGTATGTCTTTTTTCACCAATTGCCAATAATTCTTTGTTCAAGCCATCTATTTTAGACAAAACTTTCACATATTGGGAAAGATTAGGAATCAAAAAACTCTGAGATCTTTATGAGATGGGAACTCTTCTCTCATTTCAATAACTACAGTCGAAATATCACCTGAAAGGTAATCAATATTTTAGATACCTTCAAAATCGAGACTATCGTTAGGCATTCGTTAATTCAATTTAATATACTGCATAGACTATTATTCAAAGTCTAGACTGAATAAGATCTTTCCAAATGTATCTCCTATTTGTGATAAATGTCTTCTTCAGGAAACATCTATAACACATTCCTTTGTTTCTTGATAAAATCACAGAATTTCTGGAGAAGAATTTTCAAATATTTTTCAAAAACACTAAAAATGAAATTGGATCTCGATATGGAATTGATTCTTCTAGGTACGTCAGAAGCCTGCTCTGAGCTATCATTATTTCAAAGACGTTTCCTTAATTATGGCCTGATAACGGCAAAAAAATTAATACTAAAGTTTTGGAAACATACATCTGTCTTACTCTTAAGATGTGGATTATAAACATGTGCGAGATGCTACATCTTGTAAATATTAGATTTGTCTTGGCAGAAAAACCAGATCACTTTTCGAAGACATGGACACAATTCATCGATTTATTACAAGGATAAAATGGTACAACACAACATTGGATTTAAATCTAAATATGGCTTGGGTGAGGTGGGTGAGGAGGGATGTGAGGTATATCACCACTTTTTTCCTTCTTTTTCTTTTTGTCCTTTTATTTTTCTTATTTTTTCTATTCCTCTCTTCTTACTTTCATTTATTCACTCTTTGGTTACACCACTTAGGTAGTCTAGGGGTTCTATCTTTGCACATTTCACTTTTCCTTGCTTTTTCTCCTTTCTTTTTTCGACTATAGCTAAAAGTTAAAATTGAAGCTGTACAATAACTATTATTTTATATGCCGTTGGTTTTATATTTGTACACTTGCTTCTAATAAATTAAAAACGAAATAAAATTATGAAAACTTTCACAAATGTTTGAAAATAAAAGAGATGGGCACGTCACAATGGCTCTGCTCACGCTGGATTCCACGTGCTGCGAGTGACGTCATAATCCGACCCCTCTACCCCCATCCCCACCGTTTTTTTGCTCTGTTCACGTGCTGTGAGTCACGTCACCCGGGCCGCGCCGCTCGCAAGACCTTTGAAAAAAACACGCAGTCTTCTTGCTCACTCTGCGATTGACGCCACCCCCCCCCCCTCGTGCCCCATTTCTCAGGCACTGACTGCAGCCTGCAGCCTGAAACAGCCCTCCCCTTTGACAACGCCCCCCCCCCCCCCTACCCCCCCAAACTCCTCAAAATCTACCCCCTCCCTCTCTGCCCCCTCCCCCACACCTCTCTGCCCCCTCTAGTGTGTGTGTGTGTGTGTGTGTGTGTGTGTGTGTGTGTGCGTGTGTGTGTGTGTGTGAGGGGTTGGTTAGTGTGTGCGTGATGCTGCAGGCTTCCCCCTCCCCCCACAAACGCAGGTTGAGGGACGGGACCCAACTGTTCCCACTTGGTCTCGTATATTACTAAATCTCTCATCTTGTTTGTTTGCGTGCGTCTGTGCATGTCCGTGATATTCCAAAACACCACCAAAATGGTACATGATAGTGCTACAATTTTTGGCCCACCTTACTCACCATTGTCTTGGAATGTAAAAGAATCAAGTTTCGTTCAGATTGATTTAAAAAAAAAATGTTATTGACATTTAAAATTTTACAAAAACCACTTTCCAAACCACTTTTCCACTTGCCCTCGCTGTCAGCCGTGTTACAATTATGACACAATGGGATCCCAAATCTCATACACATAAAAAATAGCGATTTTCAAAACTTAACTGTTTTAATCAAATTCTTCCGTTTTCATTGCTAATATTGTGTTGAGGTTATTTTAAAGAAAAATTGTAATTTTCATTGTGTGTGGGGGGGGGGGGGGGGGGGATAGAGGGGAGATGAAGAGTGGTGTGGCAGGGGAATAGAGGGAGATGGAGTTAGGGAGGGGAGAGGGGTTTTGGAGGTAGGGAATGACTGCGGGTAGTGGAAAGGAGAGGGTGGGAGAGGTGAGGGAGGGAGTGGGGGAGGGGAGGAGGAAGAAGAGGCAGGGGAAAGAGGAAGGGGAGGGAGTGCTGGAGGATGAGGGGGAATGGAGGAGAATAGAGGTAGGAAGAGGAATGCCAAGGCACAGTGGGGGGAGTGTTACCGTGACTCGCGTCACAACAGGGATCTCTGGTGTCACAAAGGTAACCCCTCAGCTGTGCATGCACTGTTGGCTATGGGTCAATGGTGGAATATTGTCTTGGGGGACAGGCCCAAAGGGTCCGCACCTGGTCTAGCATATTGCTAAAACTCTCATCTTGTTTGTTTGCATGCGTGCGTGCGTGTGTGTGAGATCCCAAAACTCAGCCAAAACGGTACACGACAGTGCTATCATTTTTGGCCCACCTTACTCACCATTGTCCTGTGATGTAAATTAAACAAGTTTCATTCAGATTTATGTTATATATTACAAGCTATTGACATTTTAAACTTTCAAAAAACACTTTTCCACTTGCCCTGCCCATCAGCTGCATTCGACGTCACGATGACGTCACGATGGGATCCAAATTCTGATAAAAATTCCATGATTTTCTTTGAAATTTATTTTATGCTAATAAAAATTCAATTTTAATCAGATCCCAACGGTCCGTGCATGCGCAGTTGGGGGAGGGTTGCCTTTTTGAGATCACCATTTGATTTGCTCTACCACAGGGCGGAAACAGGCCCTTCGGCCCACCAGGTCCGCGCCGACCAGCGATCCCCGCATATTCTACTATCCTACACCCACTAGGGAAAATTTTTACTTTTACCAAGCCAATTAACCTACAAACCTGTGCGTCTTTGGAGTGCGGGAGGAAACCGAAGATCTCGGAGAAAACCCATGAGGTCATGGGGAGAAAGTACAAACTCTGTACAGACAGCATCCGTAGTCGTGATCGAACCCGGGTCTCCGGCACTGCATTCTCTGTAAGGCAGCAACTCTACTGCTGTGTCACCATGCTGCCGAGTAATGAGACTGATTGCTATGAGATCTCCACAAATCAGAATTGTATGGAATGGAACTACGGGGTAGTTGTATTGAAGATCCATGAAGTAAAAAAGTGAAACAATTTTTACTTTAACAGATGGACACTGTTAATTTGAAAGAAGCATCTAATGACCCAACATTGAAAGAACAAGGTGTCAAATGCACAATCTACCAAGAGTGCAAATCATTGATAACAAGAATGATATTGTCCTAACTGGGAAGTGCAATTTTCCAGCCTGTCTGCAAGGACAACCATGAGAAATGTGATGTCAGCAGCCTAGTGTGGTTAGACAGCCATTCAAAATGTATTTAGTACAGCTTGTAGGATCAAGCACCACCACCACTAAAGGAATTATACAAGAATTCAGAACCATTGTTGTCACTTAATTTTTCTCAAGGAAATATTTCCAGTTATTTGTTTACAATTACAGTCCTTTCATTTCAACAGATTGTGAAATGGAATGGGATAAAATATCACTTCACATGTCTTTCTCATCAAGCCTCAAGTCCAGAAATAAAAGATCAGAAG
Source organism: Amblyraja radiata (assembly GCF_010909765.2). Taxonomy (NCBI): domain Eukaryota; kingdom Metazoa; phylum Chordata; class Chondrichthyes; order Rajiformes; family Rajidae; genus Amblyraja; species Amblyraja radiata. The sequence continues at coordinate 43,170,223 of NC_045957.1, read as the reverse complement.
CACCAACAAATCAATTCATGTATCTCAGTTCAGCGCTTATTACTAAGTATCAACTTCCAGACATTTATCTGATCTACAGTTTGAAGCTGGACTATCTGATGGAACACACTCCTGCAGAAATGTTGATGCACAGACAGCCAAATCTGGAAGGGAAGGTGGAAGAAAGGCATTCAAAACAAGCCGGCATCATCCCACTTGCTATAGATTTTACTTTAGACTTTAGGGATACTGTTCAGGAAAAGGCCCTTCAATCCACTGAGTCTGCATCGACCAGCGATCATCCTACACACTAGGGACAATTAACAATTTTAGCAAAGCCTATTAACCTACAAACCTTCACATCTTTGGAGTGTGGGAGGAAACCGGAGCACCCAGAGAAAACCCACGCAGTCACAAGGAGAACGTACCGTACAAATTCCGTGCAGATAGCACACGTAGTCAGGATCGAACCCAGGTCTCTGGCATTGTAAAGTAGCAAATCTACTACTGTGCCACCGTGCTGCACATGGCTAGAAGGAAAAGAGGCACATAACCTCCAGACAAATCAGAGGTGAGAAAGGAGGATATCAGAATGATTGTTGAAATATATAATTTCAAAATGTTTCATATAAGAGCCAGTGAGAGATTCAAAAAGGTTTGCTTAAACCATTTGATCTTAGCAAAAGGTACACAAGAGAGTATTGGAGAAGATCATGTTTGAAGATACTCCTGAAGAGCCCTACATTTGCTGAAGGAGAATTGACCCAGGACATGACTAAAGAGAGTCAAAAGTGATACCTTCACTGAGTCCAGAAAATAATACTACATCCACTGTGCCTGTTTAGATTCTCTTACCACAAAGTATGCCAGTTCATCAGTTGAACGTATACATTTGTTAATGTAGTGGATCTTATTTCACTCTTTCTTTTTGAAAGGGGCAAGCTTTGGACTATCTATATCACTGTTTAATGTGTTTGATCATGTGTGCTTCATAGTATGCAGATCAACAGCCAGAGAAAAACTTTGAATAATGGGGCTGTCCCACTTAGGCGACTTTTTAGGTGTTTGCAGGAGACTCTGTGCTCGCCACATGTTCGCTGGTGGTCTCTGGTGAGTCTCCTTCATGGTCGCGAGGAGTTCCCGCATTCTGGGAACTAGTCGCGGACTCAGTGTGGTCACCGCAAATTTTTCAACATGTTTGGTCGCCATGGAGAAAATCGATAATCCTGTAGTAGTAGGTACAGTTGTAGCGGGGTTGCCATGGGTAGTCGAGGTAGTCGTAGGTAGTTTTAGTTAATCGCCTTTGCTGACTGGTCATTTTCATTGGCTCATTGGGGGAAAAAAATGTAAGCAGGAGTTTTCAGAACCAAGGATAACCGACCGGTAACGTTAAATGTCCGCCAAACTTCACAGCTATGTATCTGTGGTTTATTAAAAGTTGTCTGGCTTCCTAAAAGTTGTCCCCACTCTGCATATTGCTGCACTTGAGAGTAGGAATCAACAGAAGCATACATTATATTCAAAGTCTAAATATATGAACATTGAAAGTCTACATTGAAAATCTGAACTGTATTATCTAAATAAAGAACCGTCAGCTACAACTTTAAACAGCCATGAAATACTAAAAGATCTAGAAATGCCACCCTACTGAGGGCAGAGGATCAGCTGCATTCCGGTTTTAAAGAATGTCATGTTGTACAATAGACCACATTTTAAAATAAATGACTAGTTATTACTCTATTGCCATTTTGTATGAACAATTCGTAGATGTCTTAAAACATGGATTATTGATATATCTTTATAATGCCTTTGAATGATTACAAATAGTGTAGAACATAGAACATACTGTGATTTGGTCTCCTGGTTCTAGATCCATCAACCTGCGGAAATAGCATCTCAGCATCTATGAAATTAATGCCTTTAAAAATCTTGTAAGTCCCAATGAAAACACCTCTTCAAAGTTAGGGTTTTCATTATAATTTCCACCTCATCTTGTAAAGAAAATTCTGCTTGTTCTAAGCTTCCCACAAAAATGATTAACCATATGTTTCCACCTTACATTTTTTTCTGGCATTAACTTGTCCGCTCATCATTTTGCAGACTCCTAGAAAATGTTGCCACAAGTTTTGGATCATTTGTAAGTATGGATGCATTACACTCTGTCTTATCATCTGTCATCTTATATATTTGAATTATGAAGGGTCAATACTAATCACTGAAACATCCATGAACACATGGGCAACACAGTAGTGCAGCTGGAAGAGCTGCTGACTTACAGAAACTCAATTTCGATCCTGAGCTTGGGTGCTGTATGTGCCGAATCTGCACGTTCTGTCTAAGATGTTGAGGTTACAAATCCTGTGCTGCACTGTTCTATGCTCTATATTCTATTACATATGTTGAAGAGATGTGTAGAGTAAATAACTGTGAAGTTGTGGATCTGGTGATGGGAGCTGTAGAGTGGAGACAGTTTGCTATTGTGAATTGACCAATGATATTGGCAGAACATTAAAAAATATTGATAATCTTCAAGAGTTTAGAAAAATCATTCTATGCTCAATGCAAATAATGATTCTATAATCAACTTTATTTCCACCAGTCATTTAAAATTTTCATGTTGGTCACAAGCATCCCTTGAACAGAGCAGTGCAAAGAATATGTATTGGGCAAACAATACTAGCAAAGTGAGAAGAAATCTTGTCAATATATAATGGTTAATGTATAAGTAGGGATCATGACAGAAGCCTCCTCGTGGTGATCCCTGGGAATGATGATACGATGCACTCTGTGACGCGTCAGGCGACCAATTCTGCCAACGTGTTGGGCGGAACCCAACAGCGAGCTATGCGTCACCTGACACACGAGCTAAAGAAATGTATGTTAATGGATATTAATGTATATCAATATATGTGTAAATGTATATTAATATGTTAATGTTTATTACAACTTTTACAAACAACAACAAAAAATACATAACATTGGAAGAACACAGTAGGTCAAGCATCATATGTGGATGCAAAAGGTATCAGTTAACATTCTGGATTGAGACCTTGCATTCAGGCTGAGATGGAAGGGAAAATCGATTATAGCTCAGCATTTAACACCATTATCCCCTCAAAACTGATCACCAAACTCAGTGACCTGGGCATCGACCCCTCCCTCTGCAACTGGATACTGGACTTTCTAACTAACAGACCCCAGTCTGTTAAGTCAGACAACCACACCTCTTCAACCCTCACCCTGAACACCGGCATTCCACAGGGCTGTGTGCTGAGCCCCCTCCTCTACTCCCTCTTCACCTACGACTGCACACCTGTACATGGAATTAACACCATCATCAAGTTTGCAGATGATACAACGGTGATTGGCCTCATCAGCGACAACGATCAGTCGGCCTATAGGGAGGAGGTCCAGCTCCTAGCAGCATGGTGCACTGACAACAACCTGGCCCTTAACTCCAAGAAGACCAAGGAGCTCATTGTGGACTACAGGAGGTCTAGGGGCGGCACGCACACCCCCATCCACATTAACGGGACGGAGGTGGAACGTGTTTCCTGCTTCAGGTTCCTGGAGGTCAACATCTCTGATGACCTCTCTTGGACCCACAATACCTCAACACTGGTCAAGAAGGCTCACCAGCGTCTCTTCTTCCTGAGGAGACTGAAGAAGGTCCATCTGTCTCCTCAGATCCTGGTGAACTTCTACCGCTGCACCATCGAGAGCATCCTTACCAACTGTATCACGGTATGGTATGGCAACTGCTCTGTCTCCGACCGGAAAACACTGCAGAGGGTGGCGAAACCTGCCCAACGCATCACCGGTTCCTCATTCCCCTCCATTGAGTCTGTCCAGAGCAAGCATTGACTGTGGAGGGTGCGCATCATCATCAAGGACTGCTCTCACTCCAACCATGGACTGTTTACCCTCCTCCCATCCGGGAAGCGCTACAGGTCCCTCCGTTGCCGGACCAGCAGGTTCAGGAACAGCTTCTTCCCTGCAGCTGTTGTGCAACTTAACTCTGCATCTTGATGATTGCCAGTCACCTCCGACCCGGACACTCCTTCCCCCAGAAAATTTGCACTATTGCTAATGTATGTACATATATATATTTTGTTGTTCCATTATTCTATGTCCGCTCTTCTGGGTGAGATGCTAACTGCATTTTGTTGTCTCTGTACTGTACACTGCACAATGACAATAAAGTTTGAATCTGAATCTGATTCTGAATCTGAAAAGATTGCAAGTGGATAGCAGTACAGTACATAAAGGATGTGATAGAGGCTGGTAGGTGATTAGAGAAAACATATGGGGAGATATGTGTATGGAACCGGGAAGGGGGCACGGATGAGCGAAGCGAACAAAGAAAGGGAAAAAGAAACTAGATAAACAGGTGAGAGGAGGACTGCAGGCTGTGGATTGCATGACAATGCAATGATCATAGCATTTAGTTGAAATGTTGTCCTTCCGATATGAGTTCAGCCTCTCCATAGCAATCAAGAAGGCTGAGGACAGATAGGTTGATGTGGCAGTGGGAAGCTGAGTTAAAATTTGATCTGCACTTTACTGTTCTCCATCTATAAATTCAACAAATTCTGGCATAATATCAAAGAAGTACCTTTACATGACAGGCAGCTGGACGTGTTCAAGAGCTAGAATCTACTCTCTGCTTGGATGAGAGTTTATTAGCTGAAAGGAAATGTTGTACAAACTTAGATTGTTTGTTCTGGTGTGTTGAAGGCCAAGGGGAAGTCCTGATAGAAGTATATAATATTCTGAAAACCATAGATAGGATAGATAGTCAGAACCTTTTCCCAGGGTGGAAATGTCAAAGCTGGAGGGTATAGCTTTAAGGTCAGAGGAAGAAAGTTTACAGGAGACGTGCAGGGCAAGTTTGTTACGTGGGGAGTGGTGAGTGCCTGGAAGCACTGCCTGGAATGCTAGTAGAGGCAGATACATTGGTGACATATAAGAAGCTTTAGATAGGCATGTGAATATGCAACAAGAGAGGGATATGGATCACATGCAGGCAGAGGAAATTGGTTTAACTTGACATCATGCTCAGCACACATTTTGGGCCGAATGGCCTGTTCCTGTGCTGTGCTATTAGCATGATAACAATGCAAGATTATTTTCACAAATTGCAGTCTTGACCCATTTCCATTTCTTTCTAAAATACATTATTTTCTCTCTGGGAGAAATTACAAAACATTCATATGGCTGACAAACAGAAATCATGACAGTCATTGTAATATTTCGATAACATGCTTCAGATAATTAACAAGACACTCAAATACTGGTCTCATTCTGTATGTAGAGGAAGAACTAATCAAGTTATTTGTTAAACTACAAATATGATAATGATAAACTACAAATATGATAATGATATTATCATATTTCACTCTGAAGACGGGTCTCGACTCGGGTCGAAGGAAATCACCTATTCCTTCGCTCCATAGATGCTGCCTCACCCGCTGAATTTCTCCAGCATGTTTATCTAATATGATAATGTATGTTTTCTGTTGGTAGCACACACACTTCTGAGTCAGAAGATCAAGAGTTTAAATTCCACTCCAGAGTCTTAAACACAAGAACATAGACTCAAGTTCTGCTGCTGCACTGAATGAGATTTGCGCGGCTGATTCTATTCTCTTTCAGATAAAGTTGGGACAGGTCTACTCTCCAGGGTGGGCACTAAAGACCATGATCTTTTGCCAAAAAAAAAAGAAATATCTGTGTGCCCTGGCCAATATTTATTTGGTAACATGAAGTATGGTCAACATCACAAAGGATTGTTATGGACTGTAGGAAGCCAGAGACTGACTAGAATTTCAGGCAAGCTGCAGATGGAATTTAATGTAGAGAAATGGGAAGTGATGCATTTTTACAAAAATAATAAATAACATTTCCAGCAGATGTGTGGGGAAAAAAGATTGTGGTGCTCAAGTGCCTAAATTGCTCAATGTGAGAGGGTATGTTGAGAATGGCTAGTAGAACATATAGAGTACTTTAATTTGGGAAAAAAGGGCATGCATTGCAAATGGAAAGTTATATCTAACCTGTGCAGAACTGTGGCTGAGCCACAACTAAAGATTTGTGTTAGTTTGTGACCGCCATGCATCGGGACGATCTAAAGGTCCCAGAGAAGATGCCAAAAAAAAGTTTATAATGTAGTTCCAAGGATGAGAGATTTCCACTGTAGGATTAGACTGGAAAAGCTGGAGCAGTTCTTCCAGAAGCAAAGCTACTGGAAGAGAATTAACAATGGCTTCCAAGGTAGGAGTGAAAGAGAGCTTGAATTTAGTGCACTATCCCATGTACCAAGGTACAGAGAAAATATTTTGGTGTGGGTTTACCAGTCAGCGGAAAGACAAGGCATGATTACAATCGAGTCGTCCACAATGTACTGATACATTATAAAGGGAATCTGTAGGAGTAGAGATTTAAAAGAGTGGAGTGACTGTAATGTGTGATTGCAGATCCACTTCAGTGACTAGCACACAAACAGTTGCTTGGGTTGGGCAGCATCTAGGAAAGAGGGAAACCATTGTCATTAGCAAATGGTTTAGGCATGATAAAACAAGGTTCAAATATTCAGGTGCATGATATAAGGTGAATTGTGGGGGGACCTTCTTAGTTATGATCTCTTGTTCATGGCCTGTAAATGTGGGACAAACAGTATTGTTCTCCAAGATGGCGCCCAACCTAGGTGACTATTTGCGTGCCAGCCACACAAGCAGATCTATAATCACTTATTACAATCGCTCCACACTCTTAAATCTAAATACCTTTCATGGCTCGATTGTAATCATGTATTGCCTTTCCACTGAATGGATAGCACGCAACAAAAGCTTTTCACTGTACCTCGGTACACATGACAATAAACTAAACTGTAAATTGTTCTCAAAGAGAAGTAGATAAGCACCTGAGAGAGATTTTTTTGGGATACAGCAAGGAATGGGAACTGGCAAATTATGCCATGAGGCATCAGCATCGGCTCCATGGGCTGCAAGTCCTCTTTCATTCCATAATGATTCCATCAACCTAAATTGCCAAAAATAATGTACCTGATTATTAATTGTGTATTGTATTGCAGACTTAATTAAACTTCAAAGCACACATGATTAGCTGTGAGGTTTATTTGGCGGTTATCTTGAGCTTGTGATAGACACAATATAAATGCAAGTCTTACACTTTTACAGCTGCTGTATGCTCGCCGTCATTGTGTCAGCTGGTTGCACTGTGTGCAGCCTTATCACAAATCCGACTGTCTATGTGTTCTCTAATTGTAAATACATCAAATACAATTCCCATTATGAATCCCTATCCCCTTCCTCCATCTCACATGCACATGCGTGTACTCACTCACGCTCACCTTTAACCGTACCGAACAGTCTGATGGTCAATGCACTGCTCTTGCTAGTAGGCCAGATGAGAACCGATTAAGCTCATTCCAACCCAAGCTGGCAGATTGGAGTAAAAGCAGGCTCGGGCTGCCAACCCGCGAGCATCTGGTTGGGAAGGCAGACCTATAGGCTAGCAGGCTGTCTTATTTAAAGCAGCTCTAAAAATGTCTTGCTCGCATACTCAGCTGACAGCTTGACATTAAAGGCCATATGTCGTACACGCTGCATACAATTTCATCATAGCACTCAGCTTCTACTCTGTAGCTGTGCTATAACACTTTCCAGAGACCCATAGTTCATAAACAAAACAGGCATGTTTGCTTCTAAGGTGCCCAAGTTCTCACAAAAGTGTGACAATACGGTTTTGAGCTTTGCACGGCTGTTGCAAGGAGTGTACAGACTATGAATAGCATTTTTTGCGAAGGCTTGAGAATAAATAGAAACAGTAATCGTCCAAGGCTAGACATATAGAAAAATGAATTGATTTTCATAATATTTCAGGGCTCATTCAAGAATAGATGTAAATCAAAACAAAACTTCTAACAATATAATTTTACTTTGTGATGAGTTTATGTAAAGTAACATGGGATTGCCCCTTAATTAATAATAGCTATGGAGAGCAGCGCACATGGCATTATCTGTAAATTTCCATCATTGACAGCTTAAATTAATTGGTAATTATTACATGTACATTATTTCTAGAGAAATAAATCAATCAGTATTTGTTCTCCATCCCCATTTATTTCCATGATTGTCAAGTTTTATCTTGCCATCCGTCGTCGCCTATTGCCGTGTAGTAATGATGAATAGGAAGACTGCTCGATTACTCCTTGCCATTCTCCCAACCTCTCAACTCAGCAAAATACAGGAAAACATTTTATGCATTTTATGCATTTTGCACTCCAGCATTTTGTATCTATTTGATGTTTCTGATTGGTTCAGTCCATTGAGTTCAGAGTAATGACCAAATCGTGGCTTACAGTATCTGCTTGGTTTTGATGCTACAGGTTGCAATTACTCATTGTGGAACACTAGATATATATTTTCCAGAATATTTATGATAGCACAGAAATATTTAAACGTAAGGATTTCTTGGGATTCTCCCTGTGGTTCATCATAATAATTTCAGAATAAGCAATGGTTAGCTTCCCTAATAAGTATGCTCCAAACTTTTACTGAGTTAATTAGTTCCATTGTTGTGAAACAAGCTGAATATACAAGTTTGTCGATGCAAGAAGATGTGTGGCATTGCAAGTAGCATATTAAATCGCAGAGCATAATTGCACAGAATGACCACATTGTGGCAAATCAGTTATGGTGGAGGCAGATCCAAAGTCATCCACTTTGTAACTGAAAAGGACAGAACAAAGTAAAGTAAAAATGCCAAAAAAGTAGAAATGGTGAATTCTCAAATGAATCACCTACAATGATTATTAAAACCATGTGAAGTTTTCACATGGAAATCAATGGTTCATATGCTGTGCTGTTCTATGTTCTGCATCAAACATGGCTGAAAATAATCAAAGCTGGTAATGTTGCCCTTTATATCTCAAGTATTGGGGAGAAGATGAGATTGAGGTTATGCTACAACTATAACTGATAGGCTTCTTTTGGATTGCCATTGGTAGACCTAGGGATGACATTATAGGGAGGAAATACCCTCTGAAACTACAAGGTTCCAAAGTTCACAGATTTCAAACCTTTGTAAGGTCTCCTTGCAATTTACGTCTCGGACTAGCCTTCACTCAGGGAAGTTCTATAGTTTCTTCATGTGTCAATATATCTTTCCAAAAGTGGGATAAACTGAGAATATTTCCTATGGCTTTGGAGACATAGCCAAGTGTGTCAATTCTTATAGACAAACCCATAGGAAGTATCCAAAGTCATCCACTTTGTAACTGAAAAGGACAGAACAAAGTAAAGTAAAAATGCTGAAAAAGTAGAAATGGTGAATTCTCAAATGAATCATCTACAATGATTATTAAAACCATGTAAGGTGGAAAATAACAGAGGGTGGTAGAAATTTGTTCTATCAATGTGCATAGATGCTGGTCAAATGTTAAATTGCTCTTTTGAGAATACTTTCACTATAGCTCTATGAGTTCTCAGCTAACTGATAGGGCTAGCATGAGATCCACAAACTCTGCCGCCAATGGGTGGGAGGTTATTCACTCCTGAGTTTCTGCACACTCCCAATAAAGAGATTAAAACTTCCAATTGTCTTTCCAACTGCTCCTCCATTTCTGAATGGTTATGGGGCAGCCCATGAGGTGCTATTTTCATACTTTGAGCTGAGAGGATATTTCTCTATCTCCTTTCTAAACTTTTACCATGTTGGAGTTTAGGAGTACAGTACCTGCTTTAAATGTTTGGTGTCAGACCAATTCTTCTAAGTTGACTATTTGTAATTAAGGCTTCAATGTCAGGGATTTTGATTAGTGAGAGGACATTGGCATTACTTGCCAATGGATTTGGAAGATTTTTGCAGAGACAGCATTAAGGGCCTGTCCCACTAAGGCGATTTTTCAGCGGACTGCAGGCCACTGTCAAGTTGCCGGCACTCGCCTGAAAAACCGGGAACTGGAACGGCGACTGTCAGAGTGGAACACACACACAAACACATCGCAAAAGTAGGGTCCAGGGCAAATAAATCAGGGGGAACGCTGTCTGAAATTCATATGGTGCAAAACCAAGGTGATAAAGACACACGCCGCGATGAACAGGAAGGTTAAGACGGCTAGCACAGTGTACGGTAAGTCACTTTGAAAGAGTGGGGGGGGTGGGGGGAGGGAGGAGAAGGGGGGTGAAGGAGTAGAGACACTTTCAAGAAGCCAGACAACAACTTTTCATAAGCCAGAGATACATAGCTGTGAAGTTCGGCGGGCATTTAACATTACCGGTCGGTTGTCCTTGGTTCTGAAAACTCGTGCTTACATTTTTTTCCCCTCAATGAGCCAATGAAGATGACCGGTCAGCAAAGGCGATGAACTAAAACTACCTACGACTACCTCAAATACGTACAACTACATGGCGACCCCACTACAACTGTACCTCCGACTACAGGATTATTGATTTTCTCCATGGCGACCAATTTTTGGTCGCAGAAAAATTTTCAACATGTTGAAAAATTTACGGTGACCATACTGAGGCTGTGGCTAGTTCGCAGAATTCGGAAACTCCTCGCGACCATGAAGGAGACTCACCAGAGACGACTAGCAAACATGTGGCGACCATGTGGCGAGCACAGAGTCTCCTGCACTCGCCTAAAAAATGGCCTAAGTGGGACAGGCCCTTTAGTGCTACCTCTCCATCTGAGTTACGAGCATGGCAGCTTACTCAGCCTTTCAAGCCTAAGCCATCAGTTAATAAGATCAAGACTTGTCTGCTCATAACGTCAATTCTGCATTTGCGCCTAACCCCCAGTAACCTTTCACCCCTTGGTCATTACGAATCTATCTACCTCAATCTTAAAGATAAGCTTGTTCCTTTAAACCTCAGATAGCTTCTTGTTTTTGTCCACATAATACTGCCACACCACAACAACTGGGAGCAGTTTGCATTTATATAACAACTTCATCATTGCAGAGAAACTCAAAAGGTGCTTTAGCGAGCTATCATTAAAAAAAAGATTCCTGTTATGAAATATCAGGACAGATGACCAAATTGGCTTAATAAATACAATTCTAGGACTATGTGACTATCTAAGCTTGTTAAAGTAGGAAAAGAGATGAGAATACAGACATGCTCCCCTTTCAGGTATGCTGATTTTCGATGCAGTGTTCCCTTTTTTAGCTATTCAATTTTTTAATTCCTGAGAATATAAATCATATTCATCTGTTTAATGTTATCTAGGTGTAAATCCCAGCACCTTGCCAAATAATATTTGTGAATCCCCTTATGTTCTATAGAGTAAACAAAACAGAAAGTCAATGGTTATCACTGAGCTATTGAAAGGGTTGACTTGAAGCCAGTTTTGGATACAAATTAAATTTGTTTTGAGTTTAGGTGCCAAAAATGAGGATTTCTTATTGGCTCCAGGACAACAAAATATGATTCATTAATATGAACCTGTCTGCATTTTGGAATCAAAGCCAACGCTATTTGGTGTCAGTTCTTCCCTTTCTCGCACATCAAACAAACCGTGAGTGGAGCATTGTGATTGATAGTACAAATAAACAATCAGATCGAGTGCCAAGTCATCCCCTGTTGATGCTGCGCTGATAGGATGAGCCACCTGTGGGAAAATTGTAGGAAATCATAAAGAAGAGCTTCTATTTTCAGAATTATTCTTTTTTTTTTCAGTTGTTCAGAATTTTTTTTAAATTGTGAATGCCAATGCCGAACACAATATTATTCACAATCTAGGCATGACGCATCGCCTCAAAACCCCAGCATTAAGTGTATGCTCTATTTTAATCATTATATTGAGTTTAGTAATGACAGTGATAGCTTTGCCTGATCACAGTTGGAGTTATTTTGATAGTCTAATATTTTTATCTCACTAATTTTACCTCACCCCTCATTTTATTTTCACTGAAGTCATGGTAAAATCAGCAGTCATTTCGATATAATTTATCCTACATCATAGCACAATTCAAAATGACCACCACTATGCTCAGAACAAAGTGAAGGTTGTATATCTTCTGTTCGTTTTATTATAAGCCCATGGATTTAAACCCAGTGATGTACAATATTTTCTCATGTATAAATTTGGTTAAAAATCCTTGTTTACATTAAGTTGATCACATACTTCACATTTCTCTAGAAGATGTTTTAATGTTACCCTTTAGAAAGGCACAGTGGTGCAGCAGTAGAGTTGCTGCCATAGCACCAGAGACCTGGGTTCAAACCTGACTATTGGTGCTGTCTGTATGGAGTTTGTACGTTCTCCCTTTGACCCCGTGGGTTTTCTCTGGGAAATTTCCTCCCACATTCCAAAGACATGCAGGTTTGCCTCCTCACATATATCTGGGTTTAGGCCTAAATTGCATCAGCTGTCCCACAACTTGTGGAATTAAAAGCCTAATATGCAAAATCACATTTTTCAGCCTATCTTACTTGCCACTCCACTGTAATCCTTGGAATTACCTCTTTTGATAATAGGGCATACCTACCAGAAACTATGGCAACATGATTTGGTATTTGAAGGGAGTATTGGTTGAGGAACACATACAATACAATACAATTCAATTTATTGTCATTTGGACCCCTTGAGGTCCAAACGAAATGCCGTTTCTGCAGCCATACATTACAAACAAATAGACCCAAGACACAACATAATTTACACAAACATCCATCACATCGCTGTGATGGAAGGCCAAAAAAACTTATCTCTCCACTGCACTCTCCCCCCCGATGTCAGAGTCAAAGTCAAAGCCCCTGACGGGCGATGGCGACTTGTCCCGTGGCCATTAAAGCCACGGCGGGTGATGCAAGGTCGCACACCGGGTCTTGGTGTTAGAGCCCCGGCGCGCGCTCGCAAACTCCCGCGGCCATTCCAAGCCGCGCGGGGCGGTGCTGTAAGGCCCCGCTCCAGGAGCTCTTCAACCCCGCAACTCGGGCGGGAGAAGTCGCCGAAGTAACTACCAGAGAATGTTTGATGTTGCCCAGGTAGATTGTGTGAAGCAGGAAAAATTCCAGTCTGGTTAATTATCACTGCAGCAGTTTATCAATCATCTTAGAAGATAGCATTGACAACAGCAATGATAGTGCTTTCTTAGCAATAGATCACTCAGATGTTCAGCTGCATTTATCTGCTGTGTCACTTGGCTTCCCTCCCCAATGCAGCATAATCTAAACAAAAACAAAAGAGTTGAGTTCCAGAGGTTAGATAAAAGTGACATCATGACATCAAGGCTGCATTTGACCAAGTGTGTCGTGAAATACCTGTTAATACTGAAGTCACTGGCACCAAAGGGCAAAGACTCCAATGGCTGGAGTTACAGTTTGCACAATGGAAGATCATTGTGGTTGTTTGAATTGAATACTCCCAGCCAAAACAGCACTATAGAAGTTATTCAGGGCAGCGGCCTACGTTCAAACACATTTAGGCATTTCAAAAAGTTAATGTTCCTTTCATTGCAAGTAGAAAAATTTACTGATGCTTACACAGTGTTCAATTGCTTACACACATTAGGTAATGAAGCAATCCATGCCTGCATGCAGATATACCAGGAGAATATATGCATGGAAAGTACAGCTTTCATGCCACATTAGTAATGAGCAATGATCGCCTCAATAGATTCTAATCAACTCTTGATGTTTAAAACATTATCATAACCGTGAATACCCAATATATTCTGGTGGCTGCATTGCACTAATATTTAGAGTTAGAGAGATACAGCATGGAAACAGGCTCGTTGGTCCACTGTTCCACACAGACCATTTACCACTCATTTACACTAATCCTACACTAATCCAGTGCAATTTTATTCTTTCTCTATTGTTATCATCTCCCCCCTAATTCTATCACTCACCCACACACCAGTATTAATTTACAGCAGCCGATTTTACCTACTATCTCGCATGTCTTATGGATGTGGGAGGGAAGCCAGAACATCCACAGGAAAGCTCACAGGGAGAACATGCAAACTCCACACAGGAAGTATCTGAGGTTAGAATTGAACCCTGATCTCTGGTGCCATTGTGCTGCACCTTTAACTGGACTAGTAAAAAGAAAATATGATTATAGGAATAGTGCTGAAACTTTGCATTAATTACTTATTCATAATTGCCCTCAAGAAGATGGGTGTGAACTGCTTTCTTGAAATACTGCAATCCTTTAAATTAACATACGCTCACACTGCTATTGCTAAGGGTGTTCCAGAATGTAGACCTGTATTCCTTGAGTATAGTTACAGTTGCACTCATCTAAGTAAGTGGAACTCATTTCACCAAGCTCATGACTTGTGCCTTATAGATTGTAGAAACCATAGGGTTGTAAGGAGATGAGTCACTTGCCACAGGAAATCCAGCCTCTGACTTCTTCTTGTAGTCACAATATTTATGTGGATGTTCCATTTGATTTTTTAGTTAATCAATTATAGCAATCAGATTGTTGAAGATGACAAACGTGTATATGGCCATACCATTGAATGGCAAGGGTAAGTTGTTAGATACTCATTGGATGTGTTCATTATCTCGGACTTTGATGGTACGATTGCTATTTGACACTTATTAGCCCTTGACTGGATCTAGTTTAACTCAAAGACAGACATAAAATGCTGGAGTAACTCAGCAGGACAGGCAGCATCTCTGGAGAAAACGAATGGGTGACGTTTCGGGTCAAGACCCGTCTTCAGACTGACATTCAGGAGAAATGGAGGAGGAGGGGGAGATACAGAAATGAGGAAATGTAAGTTGTGAGAACAAGACATCAAAGGGGGTGGAGATCAAGGAAAATGTAGAATAGATCATTGTTAGCTCGGAGAAGGTGACAACAAAGCAAACAGAGATGTAATCAGGGACAGTCAGACTGAAAGATCATAGAGCGGAGCAAGATAGTTCACTCGTCGAAAAAGCCATAGTAGGTCATGGGTAATCTCCAGCACCATTTCCGTAATCGATTTCCGTCTCTGCTCCAATCTATGATCTTTGGTCATGGTGTCTGCTCGATGATCTTTGGAATGGACTATCTTGCTCTGCTGTATGATCTTTGGTTTACACCGAAGATAGACATAGAAAGCTGGAGTAACTCAGCGGTTCGGGCCAGGTAGCATCTCTCGAGAGTATGAATGGGTGACGTTTCGGGTCGAGACCCTTCTCACCACGTGTTACATAAAGTAAATTTTTTTTTTGATTACCAATAATTGTGCCGTGATCTCAAAAAGCAGACGCTTGCTTCAGCTCCGAGCTCAATATGTATGAAATTGTTGCAATGCAGAACATAGTTCTGAATCGCTAAAGACCGATGCATTTCATTTGCCCAAGTGCGTTCCGCATGCAGAACTGTCGAGGTTCCTAATGGATCATATTGGCTCCATTCCATACTACATATCAGTCCATTGGATTTTGCAGGAGTGGACCGTCTTGCTCTGCTCTATGATCTTTGGTCAGACTGGTTGGAGAACTGGGAAGGGGGAGGGATGGAGAGAGAGGGAAAGCAAGGATTACTTGAAGTTAAAGTAAATATTCATACCGCTAGGGTGTAAGCTGCCCAAGTGAAATTTGAGATGCTGTTCCTCCAATTTGCGCTGGGGCTCAATTTGACAATGGAGGAGGCCCAGGACAGATAGGTCAGTGTGGGAATGGGAAGTGGAGTTAAAGTATTTAGCAACCGGGAGATCAGGTAGGTTTAAGTGGACTAAGCGGAGGTGTTCAGCGAAACGATCGCCGAGCCTGCGCTTGGTCTCACCGATATATAGGAGTCCACACCTGGAACAGTATTTAACTCTGATTGCTTGCAGGTGTGGGCATCTTAATTTTCTGAAGAGTTGTGAATATCCCACCTCTGACCTCATCATGGAAGAAAAGGCACTGATGAACCAGCGGAATATAACATCCTGAGGAACTCCTGAAGCATTGTTCTGGGTCTAACATGATTGACCTCCAATATCCACCTTTAATGGGGTGTGACTTGATTCCCATTGACTCCAACACTTCCTGATGTCACACTTGGTTATATACTATAACCTGTCACCTCCCCTCCAAACTTCCATGTTTGATTCATGTTTGGACCAAGGCGATGATGAAGGTTCAAGTAACCTTGATGAAACCTATATTAGGCAATGGCGCGGAGCTTATCAAAGACTGTCATTTAATAGCAATTTGGAAGTCATTTTCCATCACTATGCTGATGATTAGACTGATTAGATAGCAATTGGCCCTTTGGCCCTTTGGATTTGCTCTTTTTTTTGTCACTCATCTTGTGCTAAGTGACCTCTCTTCTGAAATCAATGAGGAGCTTCTCAAATGTTTCCATTTTAGCGGGTGATACTATTTATGGTACTAATTTTAATGCAACTATATAATTTTCAACTAATTACTTGTTATACTTAGTTTACTTTTTAATAAATAATGTTTACAATGACATCACCATCAGCAAATGGAATGCAAGGGTTAGCATATTCATATACAAAGGAGGAGCTATTGGGAAAGTATGTGGTGTGTGTGTGTGTCTGTCTGTGTGTGTTTGTCCACTTGTGACTATGCAACTATATACCTGTCATACTTAGGCACAGTTTTATAAAAGTAAGAATCAAGCAATTTAAGTGTATTAGGTTTGCTATTGTCACATGTACAGTAAGAAGCTTTGTTTTGCAAGCCATCGAAACAGATCAGATAAACCATACATAAATACAATCAAGTCAAATGCAGTACAACTATTTTCACTTCTTCACAACTGATGCTGATTGGGCCATGTACGCGATCGCACTTTCTGAAGTCAATAACTAGCTCCTTCATCTTGCTGACTTTTAATGGAGGTTATTGTCCTGACTGTATGTCACTATGTTCTTTATCTCCTTCCTGCACTCCATCTAGCACTGTTCATGATTTGCCCCACAGTGGTGTTGTCTGCAAACCTGTATATGGAGTCAGAGCCAAATTTGGCTGTACAATTGTGAGTGTATAAGGTGGATAGTAGGGAACCGAAAACCCTCCCTTGTTCCGGAGATGAGTTTTGAGCCAGGGAGTTGGTAACTGCTTTGGAACTGTTGCGATGGTAAGCAAACTGCAATGGATCAAGTCTGGCTAGGAGGCTGGAGTTATTGTACATGATCACAAGTCCTGTGAAGCACTTCATGATGGTGAATGTCAGAGCCACTGGACTGTAGTTATTACAGCATGTTAGCAACTGATAATGGATGATTGTGGTCTTTTTGAAGCAGATAGGGACTCAGAATGGAGAAGTGAGAGGTTACAGATCCAGCTAATCCACATAATGTCCTGAGGATGTGGCCAGGAACTCCATCTAGGCCAGTGCTTTCCGCGGATTCACTCTCAGTAAGGCTGAACTTACCTCTGACATGGTAACCATTGGTAATAATAATAATAATGGATGGGATTTATATAGCGCCTTTCTAGAATACTCAAGGCGCTTTACATCGCATTATTCATACACTCCTCAGTCACACTCGGTGGTGGTGAGCTACTTCTGTAGCCACAGCTGCCCTGGGGCAGACTGACGGAAGCGTGGCTGCTAATCTGTGCCTACGGCCTCTCCGACCACCATCAATCACTCACACACATTCACACACAGGCAAAGGTGAGTGAAGTGTCTTGCCCAAGGACACAACGTGCACCTGAGACTGGCGAGGAGGTGGCTTTATACCACTGACCTCTGTTTCAAGCTGCCAAAGGATGCTTTGTTCATCAGGGACTGACAGTAAAAGTATTAATTGTGGAGACAGTGGCATGATTCAAAAAAAAAAATCACAATTACAGTCTTAAAAATGAGACTGTAATTATTCATTTTTGCTACTGTGCAAGTCTACAACGATTTTTTCTTTAAATATTTTTAGATTTTACACATTTCAGAAAAAAAAGCATGTTAGTTTTGATGTGCTGTTCTCAGCAGAAACAATTTGTCAAATTAAAGGGCCTGTCCCATTTCGGCAAATTTTTAGGCAACTACAGGCGACTAGGCTGTTGCCACATGGTCGCCAGGGTGTCACCTGTATGGTCGTGAGTAGTCTCCTCAGTCGCCCAAAGAGTCGTAGCGTTTTTCTGATCGCCTCTGGATTTTGAAATGTTCAAAAGTTTTCGCCGACAGTCGGCGACAGTGGGCTTGACACCAATGAGCGTAGCTTGACTTCTCCTGACGAGGTGCTGTCGTAGGTTGTCGCCAGAATAACGTAGGTTGGAGCCAGGTGACGTAGGTTGTCGCCGGTACTGGCCAGTGAATTCCTTTGGCTACTACCTAGGTCATCCTACGTCAACCGGCAACTGAATTCTTGTCTTCAGTTGTCGTAGCTTGTCGTAGACGTAGGGTGTCGTAGGTGTGGTCGTAGGTGGACATCCTAATGGGTCGCCGGTTGTCGGTAGCTTTCCGTAGCTTGACGTCGACTAGGTGGTAGGTTGTTGTAGCTTGTCGTAGGCATTGTCGTAGGGGGGTCCAGGCACCAGTTTTTCGGCGACCTGCCAGGACTATGACAGTCGCCGAAACAATTGCCTAAGTGGGACAGGCCCTTAAAAGTTCTAAAGGAACACAAAACAATTGGTCCTCATGTAGTCCTTGTAAATGAAGATGTTGCAGGTATGCTCGTATATTTTTAATATGCGTTAGGTTTACGTTTATTATTGTCACGTACTGTGGTATAGTGAAAAGCTTTGTTTTGCATGCTATCCAATCAAATCAGATAATACTATACATAAATACAATCAAATAAAATTCAAGTACAATAGATAGAGCAAAGGGGAAGATACAGAGTGCCGAATATAGTTCTCAGCCTTGTGGAGCATAGGTTCCATTGCTAAAGTCGGCTTATCCTTAATCTCTGTACCGCCAGATTCATAAGAAATTTTAATAGAACTGGAATAGAAAATAAGTAATTTCAATCAGCTAGATAAATTTAATTCACTTTTTAAAATGTATTTGCTACATTATTTTGATACAATTTAACACATTAGTTGCAAAAGTGTGAGAAATTTACATGTTGTGGATAATGTTGAGATCAATATTAAAATAATCAGCTGAATCTTCATGACACAGGTCAGATCAACATACAGTCTTACTTACTTAGTAGTTAGAGATTCAGCATTGAAGTAGACCAATTGAACCACTGAGTCCACGCTGACCATTGATCACCCCTTCACACTAACTCCATGTTATCCCACTTTCACAACCACTCGCTACGCATTCTGGGCAATTTACAGCAGCCAATTAACCTACAAACCAGCATGTCTTTTGGATGTGGGAGGAAACAGTAGCATCCCATAAGAAACCTATGTGGTCAGAGGGACATCGTGCAAACTCCACAGATACAGCACCAGAGGTCAGGATCAAACACAGGCCTCTGGCAGTGTGGGGCAGCAGCCGCCCATACTTGGGCATAAAATGGGTGTAACTTCCAAATTAAACCCAGTAAAAATTTCCAGACTTGCAAATAAGTCACCATTTAACACGCAGATCTTTCCTCAGAATTGTGATGACTAATGATTTTTTTCTATCTTTGTTTCATGAGTTTTATTAACTAGGAATTAAAGTATGCCGAGTTTATTTTGGGCGTACTACTCTTTTAATATAACCATTCAAGAGGATTGTTATTTATTACCATTTTAATTTTTTTATTATGAAAATGTTGCAGAATTATCACATGTGATACTGTGCAAGAAGAGTAAACAATGAGGAGACAAACTGTAGTACATTTACCTCAAGATATTCACAGGACATGAGAAATGTTAATGCCATACTGGAATCATGATATTATAACAAGGCTCAGGTACATGAACAGTGTTTGAGAAATATCCAACTTCTTTAGACTGATCTTGCCTTTATTATAATCTAACTTGACAGTGTTTAATTCTAACACTGGGAACAAATGTGGGAATATATTCTACTGTCTAACACTGCTTGGAGGAATATAAACAAAAAAATTGGCATGATGGCACAGCATGTTGGAACATCGAGAGAGGTGGCATGCATATTCACACTAGTGATTCTTCACATGCTGAGATGCTAATCTGAGCCAAACCCCTGCTGGGATGCACCAAATGAAGGCCAAATGCTCCTATACAGAGAGGAGAGACAGAAGGGGAGACATTCCTGCCCCTCCTTGCTGCATGTTCATGAGACTTGTTTTTGAGTGGCACAGTTGAAAGTCTAAAAGGTCACTTGCTTGCTGATTTGGATGTGGATGTTAAAAAAAAATGTATTGAGAAAATAACATTAAAATAGTTTCATGGTTGTGATCTTTCTCCGTTCAATTAATATTCAGACTAAGGCAAAAACAAAATCATGTCCACATTGCAAGAACCCACCCACTTACTACACCACACACAAAAATAAATGCATTTTCATATAAAATAGAAAATAAAACCAAGCCTTAACATAGCTAAGGCCTATGTTTCCTCATGCTGGTGCTGATGGTGCAGTCTTTTGAAAAGTAATTACAGAATAATGAAAAGCCGAAGTCTCATAAGAGAGACCTGTATCTCTCTGAATCTCAATTTTTTAGTTGAGTATGTTAGAGTCATGACTATGTTCGAGTCATCTAACAAAAAGTGGCGCTGTGGAGTTAGTGCAGCAAAGTGATGCTGAGAAAACTGATCAGCAATGATCTCATGGAACAGCAGAGTAGCCACAAATGCTTTCTCCTGCTTCCATTTCCAATATTTTCATATTTTATGAGGACCTAGTAGGGACAATTACATTTTGGCCATGGCAACAGCCATATAGCCATTATATTTTAGTCTTAGAGTTATACAGCAGGAAATGAACCTCAGCCCTACCTATCCACACTGAACAAATTGCTTACCTGAATTAGACATATTTGCCAGCATTTAACCCATATCCCTCTAAACATCTCCTATCCATGTACCTGCCTAAACATCGTTTAAATGTTCAAATTGTACCTATCTCCACCACTTACACTGACAGTATGTTCCACATACCCTGTTGTCCCTCTTTTCCATCTTAAATCCATCTAATTTTTGACTCTCCTTTCCTGGGAAAAAGACTGTGGGCATTCACCTTATTTATACCTCTCATGATTTTGTATACCTCTATAAGGTTATCCCTCTCTTATAGAACTCAGAGTAGTATAGCACACGACCACATGCCTCGGTTCAAAAACATGTTGTCAAGTTAAGTGAATGTCCTCTGCCTGCATGTGATCAACATCCTTCTACTTCTTGCATTTCTAATAGCTGTTAAACGCCACAATTGCATCTGTTTTCACCAACGTCCTTGGCAACGCGTTTCAGATGCCAACCACTTTCTGTAATAAAATGTGCCCCACACATCTCCTTTAAACTTTCCACCTCTGACCTTAGAACTATGCCCTCTGGTCTTTGGCATTTCCATGCCGGGAAATAGGTTCTGACCATCTACCCTATCTATGCTTCTCATAGTTCTTTATGCCTCAATCAGATCTCCCCTCAATTTCTGACTCTCCAGAGAAAACAATAAAAGTTTGTCCAACTTAGCTTATAGCTGATGTCCTATAATCCTGGCAGAATTCTGGTAAACCTGTTCTACATCTTCTCGAAAGCCTCCATACCCTTCCTGTAATGGATAATCAGAACTGTGCAAAATACTCCAATGTTTAAATAATGTTTTCTAAAGCTGCAACATAACTTTCCGCTTCTTAAAGTTAATAACCTGACTGATGAAGGTAAGCGTACCATATGCTTTCTTTACCGCCCTATCAACTTGTGTTGCCACTTTCAAGGACATATGGACGGGGACTGCAAGTTCCCTGCCTACATCAATTCTTGCCATTAACTGTATACTTCCCCCTTAGATTCAACTCCCAAAGAGCAAAATTCTACTTGCTTGGATTAAAAGCCTCATTCCATTTCATCAATTTCTGGAGTTGATTTTTATTCCGCTGCATCCTTTGACAGATTTCCTCACTATCCACAACTCCACAATTATTTTGTGTTGCCTGCAAACTTACTAATCTCATGAAACACAATTAAATTCTGAATGAATTCTACTCTAATCATAAATATATGCTGAATAACATGGCACAGTGGCGCAGTGGTAAAGTTAATGCCTTACAGCGCAGAGACCCAGTTTCGATCCTGATTACGGGCGCTGTCTGTATGGAGTTTGTATGTTTCCCCTGTGAACTGCGTGAGTTTTCTCCGGGTGCTCCAGTCTCCTCCCACACTCCAAAGATGTACAGGTTTGGAGGTTGTTTAAGAAGGAACTGCAGATGCTGGAAAATCGAAGGTAGACAAAAATGCTGGAGAAACTCTGCGGGTGAGTTGTTCCAGCACTTTTGTCTGCCAGGTTTGTAGGTAAATTGGCTTCGGTAAAAATTGTAAATTGTCCCTGGTGTGTGTAGGATAGTGCTGGTGTGTGGGGATTACTGGTCGGTGCGGATTCAGTGAGACAAAGGTCCTGTTTTTGCGCTGTATCCTCAAACAAAACTCTAAACGAAAACTAAACTAAACTCAGTAAAGCTGTTGCAAATGTTGATGTTTTTCTGATGAATTTGTCACTTTCTTATAGGTAGTAACATAATATTGTTATAAATGTTGATGTGGATGTGCAGACAGCCCTGATAATAGTGAATGACAATAGGCAGCCTGATGACAATCAGTGAAATATTTTCAAGTTATTAGAATTTTGGATTAGCGAAAATTTGAGGAAAAATGAACCAAAAAATGTCACAACAAGATTGGTGGCACAAGAGGAAGTGATCCAGCCCACTTGAGTCCATTCCAGACTCTCCCTCCATCACCTATTCAGATGGCAAGATCCAGACCCTCAAGATTGTGAGTGAAATTACTGATTATTTACTGTACCAAGGAAAACAGATTGTTCGCCTTGCCCAGTCCTCTCTTAATATTATCCATCTCAATTAAATTTCCCTTCTATATCACTCCTAAGGTAAATACAGAACCTTATTAGGGTCTCAATCCGAAACATCACCCATTCTTTCGCTCCAGAGATGCTGCCTGACCTGTTGAGTTACTCCAGCATTTTGTGTCTACCATCGAATTAAACCAGCATCTGCAGTTCTTGCCTACACAGTCTAAGCAGCTTATAACAATAATTCTCCAGTCCAGGCCCATCCTCATAAATCTCTACCCTCTCCACTACTACTGTCACATTATTTTTTATTATTCAACCCCTAGAACTGTACACAGTCCTCAACCTGTGGCCAAGCTTATTTATTATAACATTGTAGCATGATTACCCTGCATTTATATTCTATGATTCAGCCAACAAATGAAGTATATTCCTTTTAAACCACCTTCACTATCTATTCTGCTACATTCAGGGGCCCATAGACCCATAGATTCTGTTCATCAGCGCTCCACCATTTCCCATTTATTTCCATGCTATATTTACTCTCTCATATGCATGATCTCATCCTATAATTTCCAATTTTGTGTCCACTCAGTCATTCCATTAATATTGAACACCAGCCTCGAGCTTTCTTCATCGTTATCAAATAAGGTCACCAGCAAAGGCCGCCAACTCCTCGATGTTAGGCCGCAGTGCAGACGCAAATGCGATACAGAAAAAAATCGCATCTCCAGCAAGGTAAGAGGTTAGAAGAAGTTTCCCCCAAACCCCCCCCCCCACCCCACCCCTTGCATAAAACAAGCTAAAGAATACTAAAAACATACATATAAAACACAAAGAGGGAAAGGACGGACAGACTGTTGGCGAGGCAGCCATTGATGGCACCACCCAGCAACCAAAATATAATGCTAGTATTGTTATCAGCAATAAACTTGCCAACTACGGCCCCTTCAAATCACTTATATACACCGAGCAAATGCAAGTGTACTGAAGTGAACTCACTGCATACAGTCTTTCAGTCACGATGACAAGTTAAACCCAGGCCACTTTCACTGAAGGTAGACCAGCAGTTTTCGATTTCTTTCAGATTTGCAACATCTATTTTTGTTTCTTTTTTCTCTCACTCTAAATCTGTGTCCATAATCTTCTGTTACATTCAGCAGCAATTACATTCCCTTGCAACAATTGATTAGTTTGTGACATCAATGATCTGCAACTCAGTTCCTTTGAAAAGCAAAGGGACAGCATTCTTTTGTCCATGGGATTTATTTTAGTCATTTTTAAAATGAAAGCTGAATTATCTTTTGTTACTTTTTTAAAGTATGTGGGATAGGAACATAGGGACAGAAGGAGACAATTTTGGCCCTTGAGCCTGCTCCACCATTCAACAAAGGTTGTCTTTATATCTTAAGATCATTCTCCTGCGCCCAGATACCTCTAATATCAGTGACCGAGTCTCCTCAAACTCAGCATGAAGAAATATCCTCATCTAAGCTGAAGTTGACCTACTCTTTATCTTGAGAATATGATTCCCAAGTTCTAGACTCCTCAGACAGGGGAAACTTTTTTGGTGCAGTTGTCATCCCTCACTTTTCCAAATTCCAGTGAATGGAGGCCTTGCATACGCAGGATATCCCCGCTATAAAGCAATACAGCTTAGAAGCAGAACCTTAGCTTACAGTCAATGGCAAATATCAAACACCAACTTTACAGCAATCCTGCATTAATCCCAGTTTTGTTTTTCACCGTCTCCCTCCAGGTTTTACTATCCACTTGCACACCAGGTCAATTTATAGTGGCCAACCCGCACACGATTTGGGATGTGGGAGGAAACTGGAGTATGGAAGAAACCCATGCATCTCATGGACCATTCTGGTGAATGTACCCTGCATTGCCTGCATTAACAAATACATCATTCTTTAGAAAAAGGAGAGCAAAATTGTGCACAATACTCCAGATGTGGTTTTACCCAGGCTCCATATAATTATAATAATAAATTCATAGGACCGGTACTCAAATAAAAAGCCATCACATCATTTGCCTTCCTAATTGTCGGCTGCAACTTTATGTTTGTTTCCACTCATGTCCCTTGGAAAATTAATGTTTCCCAATCTCTTATCAGTTTGAAACAAAGCATTTTGAAAGAACTCAGTGACTGAGTTCCTTCAAAATGTTGTATTCGGTGTCCTCAGCTAAATAATCAATATAGATTGTGAACAATTAGAGCTCAGGCACTGATTGCTGTGACCCCACTAGTTACAGCCTGCCAAACCAAGCAGAAACCATTTATTTCTACAATTTGTAATTATTTGGAATAAAATGTAATTATTGCTGTTGGAGCATTTTTAGCTTCATGTACTTTAAACATTATTGATTTTGTACAGTCTTTCTTGCTGCTTAAAAGGAAATTGTCCTGTCGTAGTTCCTTTGTGTTGATTCTATATGGAAATGTTTCACATTATACATTATATGGATTTGCAGTAAAAAAGAAGCCCATGCATGAACAGTTGCTTTAAGACAAGATTTGCAACTTTATCTGATTTTAAATTGCATGAGATTTGCACCAGTGCCACCAGTTCCTGGAAGCATGGGTACTGCACAGAAGGTTGCAAAGCAAATGTAAGATTGCAGAATTCGCTAAAACTGTTTGGCAAGAAGGCTGTTTTTTTTTAGTATTTGGTTTGTAGCCAGGCGCACAAAGCTTTTTCTCCCACGAATGAACTGACAGCATCAGCACAGATCTTTGCAATGTAAAACAAGTTATTGCACCTTCTCAAACAGTTAGGTAGGTAGGTGCAGACCAACAATTGCAAAGCCCCTTCTGGCCAAGGTAAAGTGATCCTCTTAGTTTACGGTTGACTGTAGTACATTTAGATTAATCCAAAGACAGCACTGCATGTGAATATGCCTGCAGAAAGCATTACAGGTTTGGATACTGAGGAAGTAGTTGTATAACCTCACTGCATTGCAACTTATATACTAACTGCCATAACCATCCAATGAAATCTTAAAACGTGCTTTTTAAGCTACAATAAGTCTTTCGATTATGAGGGAGTACCTGTTTCATTAGATTACTGGCTCCTGCAGGCATTGGAGTGTTGGACATATTTAGTGTTAATTAATACATTTGCATAACATCTCTAAGGATGGCTGGTGCAGCATCAGTGCTGTGATAAAAATATAATTAAGCTACTGGGTTTATAAAGATGCAATGTAGAGAAAAGCAAGAGTTAATCTGCAGAGTCCAGAATATGAACTGTGGCAAAAGATTGCGTAATCGTGAAGGAGACATCTGAGAGATTAATTTTATAGAAATGTAAATGTCTTTGTCAAGGAAAAGATACATTTATCAGCAGGTAAGATATCAAGAGATATGGGAAGTGGATATAAATATGTTTCTTATTTGTCAATCTATGTTGTCAGGTCTAGAAGCACAAGTAATGGAAATAATGGGACAGCAATCTTTCTCTTTTTTCATCATGGTTGCTATGTAGAACAAGAAATTGCAGATGCTGATTTACAAAAAAAGACATAAAGTGCTGGAGTAACAGCAGATCAAGCAACTTCTCTGGTGAACATGGATAGTTGACATTTCAGGCCGAGATTCTTCTTCAGACTGGGTTTTCCATCATGGTTACTATGTTTATTTTCTGTCAATAAACCCCTCTTCACCTATAACCACATTGCACCTCTTTGCCACCTCTTTATACTGACTATATCCCCTCTACTCTCATTCTATTGAAGGGTCTTATCGTAAGATATTGATTGTACATTTCCTTCCACAGGTGATGCCTGTCCTGAGGAATATAGTATTGGTTAGAGAATCTCCTATGATCAGGTTCAATGATACAGCAGAATAAAAGAGTGGAATGTCTTTTTCCTCCTCTTATGTTTCTGTTTCTATATTCTACAGAAAATAAGCGTGGAGCAGAATAATACCTTAAATTAAATTGCAGGTGTAAGAAATGGAAGCATGGGTTGAAACTAGTGAAACTTCATTAACTACTTAAGGGCTAATCAAGAAGAAATGTAACATTTTTGAAGGCAGCCAAATTATTCTTATTAACCCACTTCTTGGCTGTTTGAGACATCTGCTCTAATGCCGGCACAGCAGGCCACTTAATGATGTGGGAGAATCAATTATATTGACTAGCACTTATTAAATGCAATAATTAGCCATTTAAACACCTGAAATAGCACAGGGGAGTCCATGGCAGCATTGTACAATAATTCCCCTTAACAAAGAAAATATGTAGAAAGAGAACAAAACGATTTACTGAGTAGCTACTGAAAGCCAATATGGAAAGACTGAAAGACTGCCGACATACCAACGCTTGGATGAGTCAGATGCTCAGAGTGATGGTCATGAAGACCATTTCTACTGCTTATAATCCTGATACAACACCTTAGATTTGTGAATATATTAATTCCTATTCAGGAAATGGATCAACTTTTTCCTTCCCATTCCTGTAAAAAACTGGAGATCCAAAACATCACCCTCTATATCAACACAACATGCTGGACTAACTTAGCAGATCAGGCATATCTGTAGAGGGAATGGACAGGCAACGTTTCAGGCCGGGACCCTTCTTCAGATTGATTGTAGTAAGGGAGGGAAAGCCTGAAAAAAGGTAGGGGCGGGACCAGACCTGGCAAGTGATAGGTGGATACAAGTGAGAGGGGTTTGTTTGGTAGTTGGTAACTGTGATCGCATATCCCGCATGGAGCGGTTGATGGATCAGAAGCTCCAATGTGACATGCTCCGGAGCTTCTGATCCATCAACCGCTCCATGCGGGATATGCGATCACAGTTGTATATGGAGCCTAGTCACTAGGGGGTCCTGGGATGCCCATGGCAGCACCTTATTGAGGGCTGCATAATGCAACTCCCTCGACAGAGGGGAGCATTAGGAGTCACTTCTGGGCTGACTCTGAAGACAGGGGTTTGGCTGAAGAAACCACAAGTGTGCAGGGGGTGCAGGAACAACACTACCAGCAGCAGGAGCTTGACGAGTGGCCATCGGGTTCAGGAAGGCCACATCATCACGCAAGACCTCACATCTTCGACGGCAGCACCCCTACACACCCACCAGCAAACCACGATGAACTGAAGCTGGTGAAAGCTTGAAGGCCGTACAACTTTTTTAGGCCACAGCCCAGAACGGCCTTCCTGGAAGATGCGCCAACCTCGTACTTGAGCTCCTCTACCTCCCAGGAGCAGATGTAAAATCATGCACACATGTTTGAGGCAGCTCCTGGGTCGGGTTGCATATGTCCTCCCATTCGGATAAAGGTATGGAATCCTCATCGATGATGTCTCCTGTCATGGATACTGGTTTGAATATTTACACTGGTTTGGGATAACACTAGATTAGTTTATACTGCACACAGGTATGGTTGGAGTTGCCTTTCAAGACAAGGCTCACAAGAATGGGATATGGACTGATCATTGTCAACAGCCTCAACCCGCATGTGCAGTATAGACTTTCCTGAATAACTTCCATGTGATCATTTCCGCTCACAGGGTTGAAGATATTTGAAATTTAACTGGATGAGGCAACGATACACTCAGGGTGTTACAAAATAGGCTAACTTCAGTTTCCAGATTATTTACCAAATCACTACTATCAGTGCTTCGGCTGCACAGAGCTAACAAATAAGTAGCATGGCCAATCTGGATGATATTGAACATACTGTATTTTACTAAATTAGTCTTATCAGCCACATAGCTATATTTGAGGAATTGGTTCTCACCCGTCCAGTTAAATTTAAATTAAGTTGATACCAACTGAAACTATTGATTGTTGGGATACAATCATCCATTTATTGGTCTGGGATCAGCTCTGAGACAAAAAAATAGACCTCTGCTATTTTTAGCTGAAACAATCAAAGTCACAATGATGGACAGCTTTGCTCCACTAAAACCTCTTATCCGTAAATCTTCAGTCATTTCCAAACTGATGCTATTGCCCAAAGATGGGTAATTTACTAATACCATCTCTAGTTACGGAGGCAGATGGGATTAGCATGAGTTATCAAGTGTTCAGTCATGGTATCAACTGCCAATGGACACCAGGTGCATTCTGTGCATTAAAGGGTGTGTGGATATGCATATACGGCATGCACAAGTCCAAGGTGATACACTTGGTGGTGGTATATGTTAATCACAAAGGTACAATCAAATCAAAGTATCCGGTGATAGTTTTACCAAACCGCATTTAGCACTGGTGTATTAACATGCAAAATCAATGACAACACAGAATGAATGTGTGATCACAAAGTATTTAATGACAATGTGGATTGATAGAACACTAACTATTGAGTTGCTTGCATCCAGTTTCAATCAACAGTGAACGAGGCATACAGTGGCGAAGGGTGCATTCTTGCTACACTAGGAAGGAATGTTCTTTTATGTCTTCCTCCATTTGGCCTCAATAGACGGGTCTTGCAAAATTCAGCAAGATTCCCGCTTCCGGGTTTTCATAGTGCCTGCCTGGGTTATACACCTATGGCTTCTGCTGAGGCGAAGGATGAACATAAAACCTTACATGGTTAATTCCGGATAAAAAGATGCTGGTTCAGTTGTGATGTTGAAACCATCCTCTGCATGATATAATCAATCATAGACTTACAGACTCTGAGAGATCGTTTCTGCGGCTCGGGTTGTCAAACCATAAGCGTTAAGAGTGCTCACTACAGATTGCAGGGATTGCACCAAATAGCAGCAATCTGCATAGGAGATGGGAAGCATTGTTTATGCTTCCTTACGTTTAACTCGGCACGGATGACTGACACATTAAAATTCAGTTTTATGGGATTATAACATTAAGTTACTATTCCATTACTGTGCCTTAAGTACCTCCTAATCATTTGGCTGATGAGTACATAAACCACTCTGTCCGGTCTCACCCTCTGATATCCAGAGAATAAAGGTATTGTCAGCTTAAAACCTCCCAGGCTTAGGGACGCAGAGACATGGGTTGTTAACATTGTACTACGTCACTTCACCGATGGGCACCAGCAACATCCCTGTCCATGGTCATACTCATGTACTGGTGATTACGCCATGGCACTGAGTACAGCGCTATGGGTCCAGTCATTGCAACACTGGATAGGATGATCATATCTGCGGGCTATAATAACATGTTTTGTTTATGATTAATCAAGCAGATTAGACAGGGACACAAGACCAAACTAGAGTTGCATATCCCATGGACCTTGGGTTGCGTGTGATCACGCATTTACACCAGTATGTCAAGGTTCCTAAGAGCCTTATAGACTGACAGCAATATTATTAGTTACATAAAATCTTGTTAGAAGGAATCACTACGAACCTTCTCCAGATGGTTATATGAGTCTGGCATATACAGGAGTGTACATTGACATTGAGTCTCACTCCACCAGGACCGCTATACCTCAGCAGCAGGGATGGACCACATCCTAGCAGTTGCAGGATGGTCAAACTATTGATCTGTCCAAATATTCAGAATAAACCTATTGCCAGATCAGGGGTATTTGCCAACTCTATGTTAGGTATG
This sequence comes from Amblyraja radiata, assembly GCF_010909765.2. Classification (NCBI taxonomy): domain Eukaryota; kingdom Metazoa; phylum Chordata; class Chondrichthyes; order Rajiformes; family Rajidae; genus Amblyraja; species Amblyraja radiata. The sequence goes on along the minus strand of NC_045957.1, from coordinate 43,139,882 downwards.
GTTCATACTTCCTCCAGGTTGAGGGAGGTTACTATTGCCACTATTATTCATTAATAGCATCAACATGTCTATATCTATGTCATATCTGAATGCATTCTTAATGTTCACTCATCATTGGCCTACTGATGCAGTGTATGACGCCTGGACTCGGTTCCACGGCATGAAATCACAGAGCTTTAAAATCTTCACGTAGTCACTCACGTGACTCCGAAGTAAAATAGTAAGATTAAATGAGATCTTACCAGTTTGAAGTTTGATCTTTATTTTATGAGGAGTAACGTTGAGGGATTACGTGCCCTCCGCTCCCAGCCCTCTATCATAAAGTTCAACTGGTATTATGGTTCTCTTATCTTACTATGTTCAGTTCAACAACTGTTATCTGTGATTTCACACCGCTGCTTTGAAGATTGACACACATGCGTACTGGACGGGGTCTTCACGTAATCCCTCAACGTTACTCCTCATAAAATAAAGATCAAACTTCAAACTGGTAAGTTCTCGTTTAATCTTACTATTTCTACTCACAAGCGTTTATTGAGGTCCTCTGAGGGAGCACTGTATGTATGTATTTATGTATGTATTGTTAGATCTATGTACCATTATATGTAGCACGTTAGTACCTGCACTGATATAAAACACTTTGGTCAACGAGAGCTGTTTTTAAATGTGTTATAGAAATAAAATTGACTTGTCTTGGCTTGACTTGACGCGCTGAATTACTCCAGACTTTATTGAAAACTAGCAACTGCACTTTCTTGCTTCTCACATGCAATCTCACCCTTTTGGAAGTTGGCACCTTGCTCCGACTGTAGACCACTCATATCCTGTAAGTCACCTCCGCATATTTCATCTCTATTATGCATAATTGCAGGTTCTCCAGTTGGGAGAAATTAATTAATACTAGACTAAGAGGGACCCGTTGGGTCCCATGTTCACACAGGAGGGCTGGTCCACCGACGCAATATTCCACCTCTCCACCAATTCCAGTATTGGTGGCCAGTGGGGGGGGGGGGGGGGGGGGGGGGGGGGGGGGGGGGGGGCTTTCTGGAGCGCTGATATGGGTGTTGTTGGCTGCAGTGACTACTGGTCTCCAGAGGGCTAGTGTGAACATTGAGGGCTAAATAGATTCTTGGGGTGGCAGCTCAGTCCCTCAAGCCTGATGTGCTGGCAGCTCACTCACGGCTGGTGGGCTGGCAGTTGACTCACAGCTATTTCTTGAAATTCCATTTCAAGCAGAGTGCTAGGCCACCACATTCAAATCCATTTTCCTACCATTTCAAGCAGGGTGCAAGGCCACCAAATTCAAGTGCAGTTTCTTACCTCTTCGAGCAGGGTGCAAGGCCACAAAATTCAAGTGCAGTTTCATACCACTTCAAGCAGGGTGCAAGGCAGTGCCTTTTCACTTTCAACCCAAATCCCCCAAACAACCATTTGCAGGCAGTGCCTTTTCACTTCAACCCAAACCCCCCAAACAACCATTTGCAGGCAATGCCATTTTACTTCAACCCAAACCTCCCAAACAACCATTTGCAGGCAGTGCCTTTTTACTTCAAACCAACAATATTTTCATCTTCAAACCACATTAAGGGCACTCACAGTTGAGTAGACATGTGTTCAGTGTTATTCAGAGCTCAGAGAGATGGCTTCTTCCATCTTGCAGAGACTGAGTGAGGCACACCACTTCCTGTTTTTATAGTCCCTTCCCCTCCATCCAGCAGGGGCAGCAGAGAGAATGGCAATTAAAAAAAAACATTAATATCTCTCTGCTTTTTCATCGATGGGAAAAATCCTCTGGTCCAGGAAGGCAGAGGGGGGCTCTGAGCGAGGTGGCAAAAAATGACGGCCATAGGTGGCGGCGTTCTCTTGGAAATCGCAGCACAGGGGGGCCAAAAGCGGTCAAGATCAGACTTTTAGTAATATAGATTGTGTCTCTATTTTCATTCAGTCCTTGCTCTTCTTTTGCCATCTGGCCAGAATGGACTATTCTAAAATATGAAAATCATCATCATCATTGTTGAAAACATCAACGGGCACAATGCCTTACAATGCTATGTACGACAGTGATCACAACTTCTACTGAAATGAATAGGTGCTGGTTTATAGTTGTGATGAAGTGGCAGGTTAGCAAGAGATCCATAATTACATCACCTAGAAGTTGCAAATTTAAATAATTTGAAGGATGGTAGCAGGATGTAAGAAAGAGGATTGGGTATGAGAATATCAACATCATCAAAGGCTTCAGCCCTGCCACTGTCGCTGCCTCATAACAGCCCCACCAGAACTGATGATGTTAATACAGCTAACTTATTGAAGATTGCCGCCCATCAACTGCTATAGCTATGACGCACTTTCCCTTTGAAAGGAGCCGTGGTCTTAAGTAAAGCAAGTTGGGAAGAGTGCAAAGAAGATTTACGTTGTCAGGACCCGAGGACCTGAGCTATAGGGAAATGTAAGGCAGGCTAGTTAATTATTCCTTGGTATGCAGGAGTCTGTAGGATGATCTTATAGAGGTGTATAAGGGGAACAGCTAGGAAGAATGTGCATTTTTTTAATGTGAAAAGAAAGAGATTAGTTAAAACAAATGTAGGTCCCTTGCAGTCAGAAACAGGTGAGTTGATCATGGGGAACAAGGATATGGCGGACCAATTGAATAAGTACTTTGGTTCCGTCTTCACTAAGGAAGACATAAATAATCTGCCGGAAATAGCAGGGGATTAGCGGGTCAAAGGAGTTGGAGGAATTGAGTGAAATCCAGGTTAGTCGGGAAGTGGTGTTGGGTAAATTGAATGGATTAAAGGCCGATAAATCCCCAGGGCCAGATAGGCTGCATCCCAGAGTACTTAAGGAAGTAGCTCCAGAAATAGTGGATGCATTAGTAATAATCTTTCAAAACTCTTTAGATTCTGGAGTAGTTCCTGAGGATTGGCGGGTAGCAAACGTAACCCCACTTTTTAAGAAGGGAGGGAGAGAGAAAACGGGGAATTACAGACAAGTTAGTCTAACATCGGTAGTGGGGAAACTGCTAGAGTCAGTTATTAAAGATGGGATAGCAGCACATTTGGAAAGTGGTGAAATAATTGGACAAAATCAGCATGGATTTACGAAAGGTAAATCATGTCTGACAAATCTTATAGAATTTTTCGAGGATGTAACTAGTAGCGTGGATAGGGGAGAACCAGTGGATGTGATGTATCTGGACTTCCAGAAGGCTTTCGACAAGGTCCCACATAAGAGATTAGTATACAAACTTAAAGCACACGGCATTGGGGTTTCAGTATTGATGTGGATAGAGAACTGGCTGGCAAACAGGAAGCAAAGAGTAGGAGTAAACGGGTCCTTTTCATAATGGCGGGCAGTGACTAGTGGGGTACCGCAAGGCTCAGTGCTGGGATCCCAGCTATTTACAATATATATTAATTATCTGGATGAGGGAATTAAAGGCAATATCTCCAAGTTTGCGGATGACACTAAGCTGGGGGGCAGTGTTAGCTGTGAGGAGGATGCTAGGAGACTGCAAGGTGACTTGGATAGGCTGGGTGAGTGGGCAAATGTTTGGCAGATGCAGTATAATGTGGATAAATGTGAGGTTATCCATTTTGGTGGCAAAAACAGGAAAGCAGACTTTTATCTAAATGGTGGCCGATTAGGAAAAGGGGAGATGCAGCGAGACCTGGGTGTCATGGTACACCAGGCATTGAAAGTAGGCATGCAGGTGCAGCAGGCAGTGAAGAAAGCGAATGGTATGTTAGCTTTCATAGCAAAAGGATTTGAGTATAGGAGCAGGGAGGTTCTACTGCAGTTGTACAGGGTCTTGGTGAGACCACACCTGGAGTATTGCGTACAGTTCTGGTCTCCAAATCTGAGGAAGGACATTATTGCCATAGAGGTTCACCAGACTGATTCTTGGGATGTCAGGACTGTCTTATGAAGAAAGACTGGATAGACTTGGTTTATCTATCTTCTATCTATCTATATTACTAAAACTCTGTTCTTGATCGGTTTTGGCGATCTGTGCTGCGATTTCTGAGAGAACGCCGCCACCTACGGACGTCATTTTCGGCCACCTTACTCAGAGCCCCCCTCCACCGCATGTGTGATGAGGATTTTTCCCGTCGATTAAAAATGACAGAGATATTAATGTTTTTACAAAATTCCCCATTCTCTCTGCTGCCCCCGCTGGCGGCAGGGGGGAAGGACTATAAAACCAGGAAGTGGTGTGCCTCACTCAGTGTCTGCAAGCTGGCAAAAAATGCCTATTGGTTCTAAAGCTTGCAAAAAAATGTCTATTGGTTCTAAAGCTTGCAAAAAGTGCCTCTATTGGTTCTAAAGCTTGCAAAAAAATGTCTATTGGTTCTAAAGCTTGCAAAAAAATGTCTATTGGTTCTAAAGCTTGCAAAAAAATGTCTATTGGTTCTAAAGCTTGCAAAAAAAATCTATTGGTTCTAAAGCTTGCAAAAAATGTCTATTGGTTCTAAAGCTTGCAAAATGTGTCTCTATTGGTTCTAAAGCTTGCCAAAAAATGTCTATTGGTTCTAAAACTTGCAAAAAAATGTCTATTGGTTCTAAAGCTTGCAAAAAAAAATGTCTATTGGTTCTAAAGTTTGCAAAAATTGTCTATTGGTTCTAAAGCTTGCAAAAAAAATGTCTATTGGTTCTAAAGCTTGCAAAAAAATGTCTATTGGTTCTAAAGCTTGCAAAAAAATGTCTATGGTTCTAAAGCTTGCAAAAAATGCCTATTGGTTCTAAAGCTTGCAAAAAAATGCCTATTGGTTCTAAAGCTTGCAAAAAAAATGTCTATTGGTTCTAAAGCCTACAAAATGTGTCTCTATTGGTTCTAAAGCTTGCAAAAAAACTACTTACTGCAAATTGTGGCTTGAAGTTGAAAGGCACTACTTACTGCAAATTGTGGCGGGTGCTTTGGCTTGCAGTTGAAAGGCAGTACTTGCTGCAAATGGTGGCTTGGGTGCAATGGCTTGAAGTTGAAAGGCATTACATACTACAAATGGTGGCATGAAATTGAAAGGCACTACTTACTGCAAATGGTTGCATGATGTTGAAAGGCACTATTACTGTAAATGGTGGCTTGGTTGCTTTGGCTTGAAGTTGAAAGGCACTACTTACTGAAAATGGTGGCTTGGGTGTGGCTTGAAGTTGAAAGACACCACTTACTGTAAATGGTGGCATGAAGTTGAAATGCACTGCTTACTGCAAATGGTGGATTGGTTGCTTTGGCTTGAAGTTGAAAGGCACTACTTCCTGCAAATGGGGGGCGTGGGTGTGGCTTGAAGTTGAAAAGCACTACTTACTGCAAATGGTGGCTTGGGAGCTTTGGTTTGAAGTTGAAAGGCACTATTACTGCAAATGGTGGCTTGGTTGCTTTGGCTTGAAGTTGAAAGGCACTACTTACTGCAAATGGTGGCTTGGGTGTGGCTTGGGTGTGGCTTGAAGTTGAAAGACACCACTTACTGCAAATGATGGCTTGGGTGTGGCTTGAAGTTGAAAGACACCACTTACTGTAAATGGTGGCATGAGTTGAAAGGCACTGCTTACTGCAAATGGTGGCTTGGGAGCTTTGACTTGAAGTTGAAAGGCACCTCTTACTGCTAATGGTGGCTTGGGTGTGGCTTGAAGTTGAAAGGCACTACTTACTGCAAATTGTGGCTTGAAGTTGAAAGGCACTACTTACTGCAAATGGTGGCATGTGGTTGAAAGACACTACTTACTGCAAATGGCGACTTGGGTGCTTTGGCTTGCAGTTGAAAGGCAGTACTTACTGCAAATGGTGGCTTGGGTGCAATGGCTTGAAGTTGAAAGGCATTACTTACTGCAAATGGTGGCATGTAGTTGAAAGGCACTACTTACTGCAAATGATGGCTTGGGTGTGGCTTGGGTGTGGCTTGAAGTTGAAAGACACCACTTACTACAAATGGTGGCATGAAGTTGAAAGGCACTACTTACTGCAAATGGTGGCTTGGGTGTGGCTTGAAGTTGAAAGACACCACTTACTGCAAATGGTGGCTTGGGAGCTTTGACTTGAAGTTGAAAGGCACTACTTCCTGCAAATGATGGCTTGGTGTGGCTTGAAGTTGAAAGGCACTACTTACTGCAAATGGGGGGCGTGGGTGCATTGGCTTGAAGTTGAAAGGCATTACTTACTGCAAATGGTGGCATGAAGTTGAAAGGCACTACTTACTGCAAATGGTGGCTTGGTTGCTTTGGCTTGAAGTTGAAAGGCACTACTTACTGCAAATGGTAGCTTGGGTGTGGCTTGAAGTTGAAAGACGCCACTTACTGCAAATGGTGGCTTGGGAGCTTTGAAGTTGAAAGGCACTACTAACTGCAAATGATGGCTTGGGTGTGGCTTGAGGTTGAAAGGCACTACTTACTGCAAATGGTGTCTTGGGTGCTTTGGCTTGAAATTAAAAGGCACCACTGTAAATGCACTTACTTCCTGTTTGCACTGTATTTTGATTTTAGATAAAACGCTACCACTTACGGCTGATTTTTGGCCATCTTACTCAGTCCCCCTCCGCTGAGCATATGCAGAGAATTATTCCCATCAATGAAAAATAAAAGTGTTATTAGTTTTTTTTTAAATGTTGAGAATCTCTCTCCTGTCAATCACTCCATGAAAGCCACACCTTTTCCGGTGGGGGGGGGGGGAGGGGTTATAAAACATGGAAATGTGGGGGTGGCTCAGTTTCTGCAAGATGGACGAGGGAGAGGTCAGGACTCGCTGTCTTTAGTGGATTTGCACCCTACTTCAAATGGTATGAAACTGCACTTGAATTTGGTGGCCTTGCACCCTGCTAGAAATGGTAAGAAACTGCACTTGAATTTGGTGGCCTTATACCCTGCTTGAAATAGAATTTCAAGGATTAGCCGTGAGTCAACTACCAGCCCACCAGCCGTGAGTGAGTTGCCAGCACAACAGGCTTGATTGACTGAGACGCCAGCCCAAGAATCCATTTGGTGCACAATTTGCATACTAGCCCTCTGGAAACCAGTCCCTTTAGCCCACAACACCCATACTAGCGCTCCCCAAACCCCCCCCCCCCCCCCCCCAACTGGCCACCAATATTAGAATTCGTGGAGAGGTGGAATATTGCGTTGGATGACCAGCCCTCCTGTGATGATGCTGGGACCCAACGGGTCCCACTTAGTCTAGTACTCTCTAGAATTTAGGAGATTGAGAGGGGATCTTATAGAAACTTGCAAAATTCTTAAGGGGTTGGACAGGCTAGATGCAGGAAGATTGTTCCCGATGTTGGGGAAGTCCAGGACAAGGGGTCACAGCTTAAGGATAAGGGGGAAATCCTTTAAAACCGAGATGAGAAGAACTTTTTTCACACAGAGAGTGGTGAATCTCTGGAACTCTCTGCCACAGAGTGTAGTCGAGGCCAGTTCATTGGCTATATTTAAGAGGGAGGCCCTTGTGGCTAAGGGGATCAGAGGGTATGGAGAGAAGGCAGGTATGGGATACTGAGTTGGATGATCAGCCATGATCATATTGAATGGCGGTGCAGGCTCGAAGGGCCGAATGGCCTACTCCTGCACCTAATTTCTATGTTTCTATGTTTCTATGTAAAAGACACTTACACAGGTACATGGATAGGGAAGATTTAGAGTGATGTGGGCTAAACGCAAGTAGATGGGACAAGCTTAGATGGGGCATCACGGCATAGACAAGATGGGCCAAAGGGCCTATTTCCATGCTGCGTTATTCTATGACTAAGTTTTAACTGGTACTAGCCAATCAGGAATGTTGTCCTCTACTGAGGCAACAACAAGGCAATTAGGACACTTTTGGTGCTGGTTGCAGACCTCATCTGTTATGATGAGGAGGCCGCAAGATTTTGATGTGCAGCCTGCAGCAGAAGCAATGGGCATCATCATTGTTTTGTCCATTTTTGGGAGCTCTCTAATTTAGTCACCTACCCTCTCACTCAAAAGCTACCATTTGAAAATCAAACACACGAGATACATTGAATGATACCAGCTTAGGGTATTCACTGAGTCATAGAGTCATAGTCATACAGCATGGAAACAGGCCCTTTGGCCTACCTTACCCACACTGGCCAATGTCCCAGTTACATGAGTCCCACCTGAACTGATGCTTTCTGTCTTCTCAGCATACCTTTGAATCTCTTGGTGTTATCGATTTAACTACGAGGCAAATTGTGTAGCCAACCAGATAACAGATTCAGAAATAGGTAACAAAGTAAATCTCTGATTAAAAACCACCAAACAATGCGCTAATGTCATTACAGCCTGTTCACCTCAACCACTTTAGATTTATAGCAATATTCTATTCTTCTTTGTTCCTTTGCTGAATTTTACAATCACTGGGATTCTCTCCTCTGCACTGAAAATAGACAAGTTAATTATGTTGTGCACACTGTCCAATACCTGCTGCTAAGGTTAATTTGTGCAGCGCAAATGAAGATTTCAGGAATGCACGTCTGAATAAAGTGTAACAGTTACTGCTGTGCTGTTTCAAACTGAGCAATTTATGCTGTAAGACATCTTATTATTTTGTTATAAGAAGCACTGGTTTTCATTTTCGATAGAATTAATTCATTATGTGTTAGCTACTTCATAATTGGCCCTATCTGCTTGTTTATTTATTTATTTATTTTTAAATTAATGCTCTTTGATCAACTGATCTAAAAGGCATGAAGTATTACAGAGGCCATGAGAGGAATAGATCAGTAGATGCACTTGACAAGAGGACATAGGTTTAAGGTGAATAGGGAAAAAGATTTAATAGGAATCTCAGGGGTACCTTTTTCACACAAAGCGTTGTGGGTGTATGGAACAAGCTGCCAGAGGAGGTAGTTGAGTCTGTGACTATCCCAATGTTTAAGAAACAGTTAGACAGGTACATGGATAGGACAGGTTTGGAGGGATATGGACCAAACGCAGGCAGGTGGGACGAGTGTAGCTGGGACATGTTGGCCAGTGTGGGCAAGTTGGGCCGAAGGGCCTGTTTCCATACTGTATCACTCAATGACTCTATAGTGGTTCTGAAAATATCTAAGTCCAATAAATTATATAGAAGGTTCTTGAGAGGTGGGACAACAATATCAGTGCCAGTGGACTGCCCGTTTCAATGGTGGAAAGGGAAAGAAAATCAAGTTTAAGTACTAATGCATTCAAACTGTTTAAGAAAGAACTGCAGATGCTGGAAAAATCGAAGGTAGACAAAAACGCTGGAGTATCTCAGCGGGTGAGGCAGCATCTATGGAGCAAAGGAATAGGTGACGTTTCGGGTCGAGACCCTTCTTCAGACTGATGTGGGGGTGGAGGGGCGGGAAGAAGAAAGGAAGAGGCGGAGACAGTGGGCTGTGGGAGCGCAGGGAAGGGGAAGGAGGGAGAAAGCCACCTGAAATTGGAGAAGTGAATGTTCATACCGCTGGGGTGTAAACTACCCAAGCGAAATATGAGGTGCTGCTCCTCCAATTTGTGGTGTAACTCACTCTGGCCATGGAGGAGGCTCAGGACAGAAAAGTTGGATTCGGAATAAGAGGGGGAGTTGAAGTGCTGATCCACCAGAAGATCAGGTTGGCTAATACGGTCTGTATGAAGGTGTTGGGCGAAGCGATCGCCAAGCCTGCATTTGATCTCACCGATGTAGAGCAGCTGACACCTAGAGCAGTGGATGCAATAGATGAGGTTGGAGGAGGTGCAGGTGAACCTCTCTCACTTGGAAAGACTGCTTAGGTACTTGGATGGAGCAAGGGGGGAGGTAAAGCGACAAGTGTAGCATTTCCTGCGGTTGCAAGGGAAAGTACCGGGGAGGGGGTGGTTTGGGTGGTAAGGGACAAATTTACCAGGGAGTTACGGAGGGAAGCCGTAACGGGAGGAGATGGCAAGATGTGGCCAGTGGCGGGATCCCTTTGGAGGTGGCGAAAATGTCGGAGAATTATTTGTTGTATGTGACAGCTGAAAGGGTAGAAAGTGAGGACAAGGGGGACTCTACCCTTGTTACGATTGGGGGGATGGGGAGTGAGAGCAGAGCTATGGGATATAGAAGAGACCCTGGTGAGAGCCTCATCTATAGTCGAAGAGGGAAAACCCGTTCCTTAAAGAATGAGAACATCTCCGATGCCCTGGTTTGGAACACCTCATCCTGGGTGTAGACGGAGGAATTGGGAGTAGGGGACAGAGTCCTTACAGGAAGCAGGGTGGGAAGAAGTGCAGTCCAGATAGCCATGGGAGTCAGTGGGTTTGTAGTAGATGTCGGTCAGTAGTCTATTACCTGTGCTGGAGTTAGTGAGGTCTAGAAACGGTAGGGAGATGTCGGAAATGGTCCAGGTGAATTTGAGTGCCGGATGGGTTAGTGGTGAAATGGATGAAGTCAGTGAGTTCTGCATGGGTGCAGGAGGTAGCACCAATGCAGTTGTCAATGTAGGAATCTAAAAACAAACAAAAAAATCTCCACCATGGAAGTCTGAAATAAAAATAAAACCATTTGAAATGTAGCATATGTGGATAGAGAAACAGAGAACTGTCATATTACAGTTCATCTAAAAAGTTGCTGACCTGAATGGTAAGTCTGTTTCGCCCTCTGCCAATACTGTCTGTACTGCTGAATATTTCCAACCTTTTCCGTTTAAATTCAAAGGAAACCCATTTCCTCCATATTTTTCTAGGGGCTCCAGGTTAGAAGGCACTATAAATTGATGTGACATTGCAGTTCTCATGAACACTTCTCAGTAGCAGGCAATCAGCAAAGACTTTTGGCTTGGCCGCAGAGCAGATGGACATTCAGGGAGTGAAAACTCTCACGGGTGAAAAGTTCTCATGTATCCTTCAAGAAAAGCTAGTAAATATTTTTCAAAGAAGTATCAGCAAAAAGTGATATGATTTTCCATGATCAGCTTCAAGGATTTGAAGTAAATAAAATTTCAGGCAAATGGCATTATTCATTCGTAACAGAATTGGAAGTGTTTATCTTACGGATTTGAGGAACTATCAAGATTTAGGGGATGAAGGACTGACAGACAATGGGGAAGCATCAAACTACCTAAGAAATATAATCTCTATCCCCTACTCCCAATTCCTCCGTCTACGCTGTATCTGCGCCCAGGATGAGGTGTTCCATACTAGGGCGTCGGAGATGTCCTCATTCTTTAGGGAACGGGGGTTCCCCTCTTCGACTGTAGATGAGGCTCTCACCAGGGTCTCCTCTATATCCTGCAGCTCCGCTCCTACTCCCCCTCCCACTATTTCTAACAAGGCCAGAGTCCCCCTTGTCCTCACCTTCCACCCTATCAGCCGTCACATACAATGTACATCCTCCCACATTTCCGCCACCTCCAAAGGGATCCCACTTCTGGCCACATTTTCCCATCTCCTCCCCTTTCTGCATTCTGCAGAGACCGTTCCCTACGTAACTCCCTGGTCAATTCGGACCTTCCCACCCAAACCACCCCCTCCCCAGGTACTTTCCCCTGTAATCACAATCACACAATCACAATCAGTTTTACTCGTCACATTGCACATAAAGTGCAAGTGAAATTAATTTGCCAGCAGCGGTACAATGATAAAGAACACACAAAAACACGCAAAAAAATTTAACACAAACATCCACCACAGCATTCATCACTGGTGGAAGGTACAACAATTGGCCAGTCCTCCTCCATTTCCCCTGTGGTCGGGACCTCAACCCTCCGCAGCGGTCGCTGTGGGCGAACAGATGTGCAGACATGGTAAAAAGTCCAGGTAAGTCCTGAATAGATGCTGCCCCACCGGAGACCGCGGCTTTCAAGTTGGTGTAGGCCGCAGGCCGGCGGTCGAGATTTAAAGTTCGCGCCGTGCCGCAGCCAGAAGCACCGCAGACCGCAGGGCCGGCAGTTGAAATTCCCCTCCAGGGATCCCTGGCGAGGGACCCCGCTCCTGTTGGTAAGTCCCCGCCGCGCCCGTGGTAGAAGTTGGCCGCGGACCGGCAGTTGGAGCTCTTCTTCCCCTGGGTCTCCACGAGGGATCCCAGGCTGCGAACGTCGCGGTCAATTCGGCACTTCCCACCCAAACCACCCCCTCCCCTGGTACTTTCCCCTACAATCGCAGGAAATGCAACACATGTCCCTTTACCTCCTCCCTCGACTCCATCCAAGGACCAAATCAGTCTTTCCAGGTGAGGCAGAGGTTCACCTGCACCTCCTCCATCCGGATCTACTGCATCCGGTGTTCCAGGTGTCAACTTCTCTACATCGGTGAGACCAAGCGCAGGCTCGGCGATCGCTTCGCTGAATATCTCCGCTTAGTCCGTCTTAACCAACCTGATCGCCCGGTGGCTCAGCACTTCAACTCCCCCTCCCATTCCCACTCTGACCTTTCTGTCCTGGGCCTCCTCCATTTCCAGAGTGAGGCCCAGTGCAAATTGGAGGAACACCACCTCATATTTCACTTGGGTAGTTTACATCCCAGCAGTATGAACATTGACTTCTCTAATTTTAGTAGCCGTTGCTTTCTCCCTCCTTCCCCTCCCCCTTCCCAGTTCTCTCACAAGTCCTACTGTCTCCGCCTACTTCCTTTCTTTTTCCCGCCCCCCCCAACATCAGTCTGAAGAAGGGTCTTGACCTGATACATCACCATTTCCTTCTCTCCATAGATGCTGCCTCACTGAGTTTCTCCAGCATTTTTTTGTCTACCTAGGATATATAAGCTGGCTTTGCTGTTCAGAAAACTGTTGGTGAAGTCCTAACAATAAGATTTAAATCCTACTAGAGAAGGTTAATAAACTATATTTAATTTGCTTAACTGTGTCCTTCATCAACTGTCTATTCCATACAAAAATACCAATTAACTGCAATGCATGAATCAGATCAATCCTGACATCTCCGCCTACAAATTGCAAGGTGGAATTTAGTGAACAAGCTGAAGAAGAGATCGCATTGCATCTGACCTCCTGCTTTGCTCTGCTGATGAACCCACTGCTGAATCCATGGCTGGAGTCATGGAGTCATAGAGTGATACAGTATGGAAACTACCCTTCAACCCAACTTGCCCACACCAGCCAACATGTCCCATCTACACTAGTCTCACTTGCCTGCATTTGGCCCATGTCCCTCAAAACCTGTCCAATCCATGTACCTGTCTAACCGTTTCTTAAACTGTTTCTGGAGTGTAAACATCCTGACCCATTGGGTATCTAGTTCCTTAGTTTGACGGCTGACATGGATGGTATATGAAGCACACCCCTATTTGAATGGAAATTAAAAAAAACACAAGATGCTAAAGTAACAGCAGGTCAGGCAAAATCTCCGGAGAACATGGATAGGTAATGGTTCAGGTCGGTACTCTTTAGACTGATTGAGGTGGGGGTGAGCGGTGGGGAAGAAAGCTAAAAGAAAGGAGGGACAGGACAAAGTCTGGTGGGTACATGTGAAGTAGTTTTGATTGACAAATGGTTGGACAAAGGCCAGAGATGAAAAGACAAGAAGTGTGAAGTAAGATAAGGTTAGAAGACGTTTGAATTGTGGAACCAGAAGAAGGAATACTGTATAGGTGGAAAGGGATTGGGTGGGGGGAGTAATGAGTGTGAATCCAGGTGGAACACAGAGAAGAGTTGGAGAATAAAGGGGGGAGGGGGGAGGGGAAGAAGGGGAGTATTGTTTGTAAGTTAGTTACCTAACATTGGAGAATATAATGTTCATATCATTAGGTTGTAAACTATCCAAGTAGAATATGAGATGCTGTTCCTCCAGTTTGCAATGGAGGAGGCCTAGGACAAAAGAAGTCTATATGGGAATGGGAAAGGGGGAGTTAAAACGTTGGCAACCAGGTGAACCGGCAGGCCTTGGCAAACCGAGCGCAAGTGTTTGGAAAAACAGACGTCTAGCCTACACTTGGTTTTGCTAATGTAAAGGTGGCCACATTGGGAAAACCAAATGCAGTAGATGAGGTTAGAGGAGGTACATGAGAACTTCTCTCTGTTTTCAAAGTCACTGATCTGAATTGAAAAGGTTATGGAAGTAGGAATTTCAGGTACTATTACTTTACTTGATTTTAATGCTTGTAATTAATTTCAAACTCTTAAAGATGTTAAATATTAGAAAAAGGATGTAGACCCACAAATTAGTAAGTATGATGTTGTGGAAATTACAGTGACATGGCTGCAAGAGGATCAGAGCTGGGAACTGAATATTCAGGGGTATATGTCCTATCAAAAAGACAGACAGGTGGGCAGAGGGGGTGGGAATGAATGAAATTAAGTCCCTTGCGAGGGGTGACATAAAATTAGAAGATGTAGAGTCATTGTGGATAGAATTGTAAGGGTAAAAAGACCACAATGGGAGTTATCCAGAGGCCACCAAACAGTAGCCTGGACATAGGGTGCAAGTTGTATCAGCATGTAACAAATTAGCATGTACGATGATTATGGGAGATTTCAACATGCAGGTGGACTGGGAACTGGGAGATCTGGACCCCCCAAAAGGGAGTTTGCGGAGTGCCTCCAAGATGGATTCTTAGAGCAGCTTGTACTGGAGCCTACCAGGGAGAAGGCAATTCTGGATTTAGTGTTGTGTAATGAACTGGATTTGATAAGGGAACTCAAGGTAAAGGAACCATTAGGAGGTAGTGATCATAATATGATACATTTTCATCTGCAATTTGAGAGGGAGAAGGTAAAATCGGAAGTGTCAGTATTCCAGTTGAACAAAGGGGACTATGGAGGCATGAGGGAGGAGCTGGCCAAAGTGGAATCGAAAGGGACCCTAGCAGGGATGACCGTGGAACAGCAATGGCAGGTATTTCTGGGAATGATCCAGAAGATGCAGGATCATTTCATTCCAAAGAGGAAGAAAGATTCTAAGGGCTGACAAGGGAAGTCAGGGACAGTCTAAAAATAAAAGAGAATACGTACAGTATAACATAGCAAAGATGAACGGGGAGCCAGAGGATTGGGAAACTTTTAAAGATCAACAGAAGATAACTAAAGAGGCTATACTGGGAGAAAAAATGAAGTACGAAGGTAAGCTAGCCAAGAATATACAAGAGGATAATAAAAGCATCTTTAGGTATGTGAAGAGGAAAAAAATAGTTAAGACAAATGTGGGTCCCTTGAAGACAGAAACAGGTGAATTTATTATGGGGAACAAGGAAATGGCAAATGAGTTGAACAGGTATTTTGGATCTGTCTTCACTATGGAAGACACAACCAATCTCCCAGATGTTCTAGGGTACTAGGGTGATGGAGGAACTGAAGGAAATTCACATTAGTCAGGAAATTGTATTGGGTAGACTGATGGGACTGAAGGCTGATAAATCCCCAGGGCCTAATGGTCTGCATCCCAGGGTACTCAATGAGGTGGCTCTAGTAATTGTGGATGCATTGTTGATCATTTTCAAATGTTCTATAGATTCTGGATCAGTTCCTGTGGATTGGAAGGTAGCTAATGCTATCCCACTTTTCAAGAAAGGAGGGAGAGAGAAAGCAATGAATTATAGACCAGTTAGCCTGCCATCAATGGTGGGGAAGATTATTAAAGATGTAATAGCAGGGCATTTGGATGGCAGTAACAGGATCAGTCCAAGTCAGTGTGGATTTACAAAGGGGAAATCATGCTTGACAAATCTTCTGGAATTTTTTAGGGATGTAACAATTAAAATGGACAAGGGAGAGCCAGTGGATGGTGTATACCTGGACTTTTATAAAGACTTTGATAAGGTCCCACAGGAGATTACTGGGCAAAATTAGAGCACATGGTATTGGGGGTAGAGTATTGACATGGATAGACAATTGGAAACAAAGAGTAGGGTTTAACAGGTCCCTTTCAGAATGGCAGGCAGTGACAGGCAAGGACCGCAGCTATTTACAATATACGGTACATTAATGATTTAGATGAAAGAATTAAAAATAACATTAGCAAATTTGCAGATGACACAAAGTTGGGTGGCAGTGTGAACTGTGGAGAGGATGCTTTGAGCTTGCAGGGTGACTTGGATAGGTTGGGTAAGTGGGCAGATACATGGCAGATGCAATATAATGTGGATAAATGTGAGGTTATCCAATTTGGTGGCAAGAACGGGAAGGCAGATTATTATCTGAATGGTGTCCAGTTAGGAAAAGGGGAAGTGCAATGAGACCTGGGTGTCATTGTACATCAGTCACTGAAAGTAAGCATGTAGGGGCAGCAGGCAGTGAAGGAAGCTAATGGCCTTGATAACGAGAGGAGTTGAGTATAGGAGCAAAGAGGTCCTTCTGCAGTTGTACAGGGCCCTGGTGAGACCGCATTGGAGTATTGCATGCAGTTTTGGTCTCCTAATTTGAGGAAGGACATTCTTGTAATTGAGCGACTGCAGCGTAGGTTCATGAGGTTAATTCCCGGGATGATGGGACTGTCATATGATGAAAGAATGGAGCGACTGGGCTTGTATTCACTGGAATTTAGAAGGATGAGACGGGATCTTATAGAAACATATAAAATTATTAAGGGATTGGACACGCTAGATGCAGGAAATATTATCCCAATGTTGGGGGAGTCCAGAACCAGGGGCCATAGTTTAAGAATAAGGGGTAGGCCATGTAGAACGGAGATGAGAGACATTTTTTTTCATACAGAGAGTTGTGAATTTGTGGAATTCTTTGCCTCAGAAGGCAGTGGAGGCCTATTCACTGAATATTGTACATTCAAAAGAGAGTTATGGGCCTGTCCGACTTAGGCGACTTTTTAGGTGACTGCAGGAGACTATGCAGTCACCACATGGTCGCCACATGTTCGCGGGTGATTGCCGGGGAGTCGCTTTCATGGTTGTGAGCAGTACCTGCATTCTGGGAATTAGTCGTGGCCTCATTATGATCGCCGTGAATTTTTCAACATGTTGAAAAATTAGAGGCGACTAGAATGAAGCCGCCATGGAGAGTAGCGAGAATTCTTGAGCCGTAGATGGGTCGCCAGGAGGTCCTAGTGGGTCGCCAGGAGGTCGAAGGTTCTTGGAGGTTCTCGTAGGTTGTAGCCGGTGCTGACCAGTGAATTCCATTGGCTCATTGGGAAAAAAAAGGTAAGCAGTAGTTTTCAGAACCAAGGATAAACGACCGGTAATGTTAATGTCCGCCGAGCTTCACAGCCATGTATCTCTGGCTTCTTAAAAGTTGTCTCCACTCCTTCTCCCCCTTCCACCCCCCCCGCCTCCTCCCTTCCCACCTTTCCCCCCACTCTGCCCCCATCTTTTAAAGGCCTTACCGTACACTGTGTTTGCCGTCTTTTTACAGCGCCAACCTTCCTGTTCATAGCGGTGTGTGTCTGTTTCACCTTGGCTTTGCTTCATGTGAATTTTTTAGACAGCGCACCCCTCGCTTGCCCTGTCCCCCACCTGCATAACTGGCTGGTGAAGGAAGCGATGTGTTTGTGTGTGTGTCTGTGTGTTCCACTCTGACAGTTGCCATTCCAGTTGCCGGTGTTTCAGGCGACTGCTGGCAACTTGACAGTCACTGGCAGTCCGCTGAAAAATCGCCTGTGGGACAGGCCCATCAGATAGAGCTCTGAGGGTTAGCGGAATCAAGGGGTACGGGGAGATGGCAGAAACGGGGTCCTGATTGTGGAGGATCAGCCATAATCACATTGAAAGGCTCGAAGGGCCAAATGGCCTACCCCTGCACCTATTGTCTGTGTACTGTAGCTATGTATAACCTATTTATCTTCTCCAGAGATGCTGCTTGACCCTCTGAGTTACAGCACAGTGTTTTATTTGAAAAGCAGGGTCTGCAGTTTCTTGTGTCTCCACTTAAAGATGTTATTTGAATAAACGTTTAAGCAGTTTTAGTCAGAAAGGGTGCAGAGGAGATTAAACAGAATGTTACTGCACTTACTGGTGTGTTACGGAGAAAGATTGGATAGGCTGAGGCATTTTTCTTTGGAGTGTAGGTGACTGTGGTGACCTTATTGAGGATGACAGATGGCACAATGGGCTAAGTGTTCGGCTGGCAATCGGAAGGTAGCCGGTTCGAATCCCGCTTGGAGTGCATACTGTCGTTGTGTCCTTGGGCAAGACACTTCACCCACCTTTGCCTGTGTGTGAATGTGTGTGAATGTGTGTGAGTGATTGGTGGTGGTCGGAGGGGCCGTAGGCACAGATTGGCAGCCACGCTTCCGTCAGTCTGCCCCAGGGCAGCTGTGGCTACAGAAGTAGCTCGCCACCACCGAGTATGACTGAGGAGTGAATGAATAATGCGATGTAAAGCGCCTTGAGTATTAGAAAGGCGCTATATAAATCCCATCCATTATTATTATTATTATTACAAGATCATGAGGTGCATGAATAAAATGAGTGTTCACTGTCTTTTTCCCAGGGTAAAAGATTATAAAATTAGAGGGTAGATAAAAATGCTGGAGAAACTCAGCGAATGTGGCAGCATCTATGGAGCGAAGGAGGCAGCATATATGGAGTGATGCTTCGGGTCGAGACCCTTCTTCAAAAATTTGAGACCCTACTTCTATAAAATTAGAGGAAATAGGCTTAAGGTGAAGGGGGAGAGAGATTTAAGAGGGACATCAGTGATAGTCCACATCTGGATTGAGCTGCCTGAGAAAGCTAGAGAATCTGATACAGTTATGATTTACAAAATAAATTGGATAGATGAATAGATAAGAACATTTCAGAGTCTCATGGGCCAAATGCAGATAAATGGGACTAGCCCAGGATGCCAACTTAGACGCCATGAACAAGGTGGGCCAAAGGCCCCGTTTGCATGCTGTTTAGTTCTATGACTGTTTATACATATTAATCCATTTAAACTATTTTAAAATACTTATGCTCATTAAGTCAAGTCACTTTTATTTCTATAGCACATTTAAAAAACAACTCTCGTTGGCCAAAGTGCTTTACATTGGTGGAGGTACTAACATTTTACAACATTGGTTCATAGATTAAGTACATACGTAAAATACAAACAATATAGCCCTCCCTCAGAGGACGTCAAAAAAGGCTTGAGAGTAAAGATGTGTTTTAAGTCTCGACTTAAAGGAGTCGATGGAGGGGGCAGTTCTGATGGGAAGAGGGATGCTGTTCCACAGTCTAGGAGCTGCAACCGCGAAGGCGCGGTTGCCCCTGATCTTATGCCTAGACCGCGGGATGTTCAGTAACCCCAAGTCGGCCGATCTGAGGGACCTGGAGGTGGTGTGGTGGGTAAGCAGACTTTTGATGTAGGTGGGAGCAAGCCCATTGAGGGCTTTGTAAACATAAAGAAGGATCTTGAAATTTATTCTGAACCGCACAGGGAGCCAGTGGAAAGAGGCCAGGATCGGGGTGATGTGGTCCCTTTTTGGGTGCCCGTCAGGAGTCTCGCTGCGGCGTTTTGGACCAGTTGTAGGCGGGACAGGGAAGATTGGCTGATGCCAGTGTAAAGGGAGTTGCAGTAATCGAGGCGGGAGGAGATAAATGTGTGGATGATCTTTTCGAGGTCGTCAAACTGGAGGAATTGTTTTATTTTAGCTATCGTCCGAAGCTGGAAGAAGCTAGCTTTTACCACGGCATTGACTTGTTTGTCAAATTTCAATGCTGAGTCAAATATCACGCCAAGGTTTTTGACGTTAGGTTTGAGTAATGGGGTAAGGCTTCCAAAGCTGCCTGTGCTATCATTTTGATTGGGTCCGAGGGGCCGAGAAGGATGACCTCAGACTTACTCTCGTTTAGTTGGAGGAAGTTCTGGGCCATCCAACACTTTATATCCTCGAGGCAGTGGATAAGGTTAAGTAGATTTGATCATTTTTTGGGCTTCAGGGGGAGATAGAGTTGTGTATCGTCTGCATAGCAATGGAAGGAAATGCCGTGGCTTTGAATGACTTGGCTTAAGGGGAGCATATACAGGGAGAAGAGAATGGGGCCAAGGATGGAACCTTGTGGAATCCCACAGCAGAGGCTAGCTGGGGAGGAGAAAGAGTTGCCTATGTTAGTAGAGAAACTCCTACCATTGAGGTAGGAGATGAACCAGCTCAGGGCAGTGTCATCAATACCAACCCCATACTAGAGACGGTCAATTAGGATGGTGTGGTCGACTGTATCAAATGCTGCGCTGAGGTCGAGAAGGAGCAGGATTGCACAGTCGCCGGAGTCAACGGTGAGCAGTAGGTCATTATGTACCTTCAACAAGGCAGACTCTGTGCTGTGGTGGGCCCTGAAACATGATTGGAAAGTTTCCTTTATAGTGTTTTGGTGAAGGTAAGGCATAAGTTGACTTAAACTTACATTTTCAAGGGCTTTTGAAAGAAAAGGCAGTTTTGAAATAGGTCTGTAGTTGCTTGGCAAGGTGGGGTCGAGGTTAGGTTTTTTCAGGAGGGGCTGGACCACCGCATGCTTGAAGCAGGTAGGAACAGTGCCAGTGGCCAGAGAACTGTTGAAGATGGCGAGGATGCTGGGACTGGCTATTGTAATGACATCCTTCAGAAGGGCAGAGGGGACAGCGTCGAGGGGGCATGTAGTAGGTTTCATGGTGGTGACCAGTTTTACAAGGGAGGGTAGAGTAACGGGTTGGAAAGTCTAATTTTGAAGAACAGACAAATGAGACAGGCAGGTCACGGATGGGAGGGGAAATATTAGTTCTGATGTTCTTTACTTTGCTGATGTAAAATGTAGTAAATTCCTCGCACTTAGCAGGGGACCCAGTTAAGCTGGTGCTGGGGCAGGACATATGATGGAGGTGAAGGTACTAAAAAGGACCTTGAAGTTATGAGCGTTTTTGGAAATAAGGGTGGAAAAGTATTGTTTTCTTGCAGATTTTACTGCTTCCTATTTGTGAAGATTGTTTTTCAGAAGTTCAAAGGAAATTTGAAGCTTATCAGATTTGTACTTCGTTCTGATTTACTGCATTCTCTTCTTAGGCTCTGGTGGTGTCATTGAGCCACGGCCAGCCTTTAGGATTAGGCTTTTTCATTTTAAGAGGAGCAACAGAATCCAGGATGGAAGAGCAAGTATTATTGAATAAAGAAACAAGGTCATCGGTGCTGAGATGGGGGGGAGACGCCTCAATATTGCAGATGTCGGGGGCGGCTATGAGAGCCTCAGAGAACTTACTGGCAGTCGAGGAGTTTACGATGCGGGAGCAGCGAGCAAGGAGATGGGATTTTGAGGGAGAGAAAGGCAGAGATGCATCGAATATAATTGCACTATGATCAGACAGACAGGCATCAATAATTTCTGTATTACAAATTGGGAGACCAGATGAAAGCACTAGGTCTCGTGTATGGCCAAGCTTGTGCGTCAGGAATATTTAAAAAATGTCCAAAGCCATTTGATGTCTACGAAACGATTGTCAGGAAGACAAGCACCTCAGGATCTACTGCCTGAGGTCGTCACTGCCCGTGACTACTTTGCTTCTTGGGACCTGAATCACAAGGCCTGAAGCTCCCATTAAACTGCTGGACCCTAAAAGGTTGAGACAGCTGTTGAAAACAAGCAACACATCTGTCAAGTACAGCCTGGATTAATAACTGTGTGAAAGTGGTAGAAAAGTTTCTGGAATGAGTAGAAATACATTTATTTTCAAAAGGTATCTCAAGATTAGAGCCTACCCAGTCTGACCCAGCTAACACCCCAATGTTTCATTTGAAATCCTCTCAGCAAAACTGAGAATGGGCAACAGAGACACAAGGAACCGTAGATAGAGTCATAGAGTCATACAGCATGAAACTGTCCCTTCATCTAAACTAGTCCATGCTGACCTAGATGCCCCATCTAAGCTAGTCCCATTTGCCCATGTTTAACCCATATTCCACTAAACCTTTCCTATCCATGTATCTATCCAAGCTGGATACTAGAATCATGAGCAAAACACATTGTGCTGGAGTAAGTCAGCGGGTCAGGCAGTATCTAGAGGGAATGGATTCGAAATGTTTTGGGTCAGGACCCCTCTTCAAACTGGGATGGTCAATAAATGGGAGAACATTGTTCATGTGCTTGGAACAAATATTTACTCAAATCATTATCATTGGATCTCCTTATTTCAAAACTTAGGGCCTGTGTTTTTGGACTTGTTTGATTCAGCCATGACAAAGAGTGCTGTCTGGCAAAAACAACAATGAACACTGATGTATTTGTGCTTTCTCATGTAAAATTCTTATGCAGTAAAATCTTATGACTTTACATTTCGCAAATTTTCAATGGTTCAATGGTCCTTTATTGTCACGTGTACCGAGGTACAGTGAAAGTTAATTTGCCATACAGTTAAACATAAAAAAAGCAACAAGATAAATAACTACATAAAGATTAAACATAGACTTAAACAGCCACCACAGCAGGGTGTGAGAGTTCCTAGGGCACACAGCATAGGCGCAGATCCACAACTGTCAGTTCAATGTCCAGCCCACACACACGCTCCTTCACCGTGATGTGACCAGATTTGTACCGACCACTGTCACTCTCTCTGCAGTCCCTGTCCACCCGAAAAGTCAGAAAGCAGTCCACATTCACACCAGACTCCAGGATATTCTCATGGAGTGATGTCCCCGCAAACACTGAGATCACTGCACTCACGGCAATCCCTCCGAGTCGCCACCAGCGCATGCAGCACGTCCATCTTGTTTTTCGGCGACCACTGCGATGGAAGGTGAATAACGTACCTTCTTTCTTCATTTGAACTATTTTGGAATGATTCAAAACTAGCCATTATTTGGCAGACAAATTACAACAATTATTAGCAGTTAAATGTTCAGATGAAAATTAACTTTTATCTCCCTACTTGTGAGTACAGCATGAACTTTCAAGTGTTGATTTAATAAGCCTGAAACAGCTATTTGTGAGCACAGAGTATCATTGCTGTAGATATTTAGTCTCTATGTATTCCTCTATGAATATACGCTTACACTTTTATGCTTCTACTTTTTTGTATACAGTAATGGACAGAAACAAATATGGTGGATGGGAACAGAAAATGATAACATTGCAGTTCTCCGAGAAACAAGATACAATGTAACTTTATGATTTTAACAAATAAATCGTTAAAAAGCCATAATTTTTTTGTGGTGTCCATTTATGTAATAAAAACATAGAATTGAGAGCTGCATCCCTGTTGTTTGAGAAAATGCTCTACAATTCGTAAGATCGCACAGAAAGCATCAGTGTTAAGCATTTCTGTTAGAGGTTTCAATAAAGGTGCAATTTTATTTTGGCAGTGGATGGTAACCTATTTAAAAATATTCTCAATGTTTCTGATTACATCAAGTGAAGCAGGAATGTGTGATGGTGTGTGATTTAAAAAAAACTCTAAAAATAGTGAATTTGATTCAATGGCTTACACTTACTTTGGTTTCCTTGGTACCGGATATTCTTCACATTGCGCAATCCTGATTTGTAAATGGTGTTGTCTAACTTTGTTGGACATACGCTGGAGTAAACATCGCATACCTGCTACCTCCAATCATCCAGCCTCCATTCTCACACTACATTACTGCACTAGATTCTTGACCCATTCGACTTTGAATGGAGTAACCCAATGGGTCTAGCATCATCCCTGGAGAATATGGATAGGTGTGATGGTTCAGGTTCGGACTCTGAAAAAAAGGACGCAAATTGAAATCTACAGCAATGATACTCTGTGAACACAAATAGCTGTTTCAGGCTTATTAAATCAACACTTGAAAGTTCATTCTGTACTCACAAGTAGGGAGATAAAAGTTAATTTTCATCTGAACATTGAACTGCTAATAATTGTTGAAAGGTTAAATTGCTGGAGTAAATCAATGGGTTCGGCAGCGTCTCTGGAGAACATGGATTGGTGACGTTCGGTTAGACTTTATTATCTAATTGGTTGATTCTAGACTGTCACTCGAGCAACTTCACTTCCCACATATTATTTCTTAATCTTATGGACCCCTTAATATTCCTGATGAATTATAATGGAGTCTTGGAGATCAATATTTAACTCCTGGAATACTGGGGAAATCTTACCAACCTTATTATTGAGAGTAACTCTGAAGAAGGGTCCCAATACCTTATGTCACCTAGTCATTTATTCCAGTGATGCTGCCTGACACACTCAGTTAATTCAACACTTTGTTTCTTTTATTTCTAAACCAGCATCTGCAGTTCCTAATGTTTCATTATTGAGTGTACTGAGTTTATGTACAATATGATATGATAATAATTTTTGTTTGCTTGATCCTGCTTATATGATGACAGCAATAATGTTGGCAGCTCTTTCAGCTAAGGGAAAGGATTGGTCTGCACTTCATACATAATTCCACAAGAAAATGCCTTTTGTTCTCAAAACACTTTGGAGTCAGTCAAATAATGAAAGGGGCCATTGAAATTAACATTTGGGAATTGCAAAACAAAGACAAAGTGTGTTCCCAATTAGATAAAATAAAGCAGAATGCAACTTTTTCAGGGATGTAAAGATAAAATTAAAAATGAACTGAATTATCAGATTATTGCAAAAATCCATCCAGTTCATCATTGCCCTTTAGGAAAGGAAATCTGCCAAAGATAGAAACACAAAGCTGAAGTAATTCAGCGGATCAGACAGCATCTCTGGAGAAAAGGAATAGGTGACGTATCAGGTCTAGACCCTTCTTCAGACTGAAATCTGCCAACTGTACTTGGTCTAACTCAAAACCACAGTGATGTGGATGACATTCAAATGGTCCTCACAAAAGGCTGAGCAAAACATTCATTTTGAGAATGATTACCTTATGGGTAGCATTCATATTCAGTAAATGGAAATAGAAGGAACAAAAAACACTTTCTTTGTATCCAGCTCCCAGCAGACAATCAGCAGAAGAGATTTCACTGCCAGTCTTTCAATTGGCTAGTAAACAGCTAAAACAATATGGTTGACTTCCATTGAAAGTTTTATGCGTTGTGAAGGGTTACATGAATGCCAACAACATATCCAGTTAATATTTCGCTTTTCTCCTACCAAGAGACACAAGCTGTTCCTAGCATCTGTAATTTGCTCCTCCTTGATGTACTGGTAACCAATATCATTAATTTGCTGTTTCAATATATTGTTAAGTAACTTAACACTTCATATCCTAGCAACATCAGTAATAAAGCTTTAATTTGCTCATGTAATTAGATCTTTCATCATTCACAGTGGTACAGGCCATTCTGTTGTCAAAAGAAGTAACATTAGGGATAGAGCTAATATAAAACCTAAATTGCTATTGATTAAAGCACTGAAATAGTGTATGTGTAACAATCAGTAAAGCGTTAAGGGCATTGAATGAACTGACGTGAAGAAATGAGTGTTTCTGGACAATTATAAATTGGCAATATGTAAGCTTAAATTCACAAAAAAGAGAATGAACTGAGACATGAGGAAAATTAGGTGCCTTTGAGACTCATTATGCCTGGTGATATAAGATATGTGGTGATGCTTTACTATTCTGCTTTTAGTAGGTTTTGTGGAAGTGCTTCAATGCTTTGTCCACACTCCAGTAAAATGGGTCCTGGTTATTTGGTTCCAACTGAACTATTGGAGAGAAATTTCCTTTGCAATCTTGGGAAAACACATGTGCAGCATTCCTTATTGGAACCTGATGTACTTTAGGGATTACCAAATTAAAACTATATTCCTTCTATCCCTTAATCTAGTATATTGGGTTATGGTTGGGTTTTTTTTAAACAGTTTACATTACTTATCAGAATATAATAATCAGCAAATAATGGTAAGATAAAACACATAGAGCAAGTACCTCATTCCTCCAGTAGAATTCCTCAGGCAAATTACACTATTTTAACAGTAATCATAGCAGCAGTTTAATAAACAATTTCCATGCAGCAACTTCATTACATCAGACCATGCCGCTTATACTGCATTTGTCCATTAATAAGTATTAACTAATATTTAACTTGAACTCAAGCCATCTCACTAAGCCACAATCAGTTTTAGTTTGGTTACTTGAATTCCTATTAGAGCACTTTGCGGCCTGGGATTTCACAGGATTTAATGGTGAGATTGCAGTGCTTGCAATTACAGGCCCATAAAACAACATGGACGTGCTGCCTGCACTGGTGGGGACGGAGCGATTGCCGTGAGTGCAGTGATCTCGGTGTTTGCGGGGACATCGCGCCATGAGGACATCCTGGAGTCTGGTGCGAGTGTGGACGGCTTTTTGACTGTTCGGGCGGACAGCGACTGCAGAGAGAGTGACAGCGGTCGGTACAACTCTGGTCACATCACGGTGAAGGAGTGTGTGTGGGGCCCGAACATTGAACTGATGGCTGTGGGTCTCCGCTTATGCTGTGTGCCCTGGGGATTCTCACACGCTGTGTGGTGGCTGTTTACGTTTATGTTTCATTTTTATGGGATTATGTTTCTTGTTGCTTTTTTGTATGACTGTTGGCAAACCAAATTCCTTATATGTTTACATACTTGGCTAATAAATTAATTACAATTACAAAAGTGTTAAATTGTACTTTATTTCCTTTTTTTTCTGTTTCAATTTTTTAGTGCAGCCTTTCGTATGCTCTTTTCTTGTCCTTTGTTGAATTTGACACAATTTTACCATTTCCATCCATGCCATTTGCTCCGCTCCTTCCCCTGCTTTTAATTGAATGTTACTGGATTGGACATTCAGAAGCTCCCAGATTCATTATTGACTTCATGATGCCATTGTCAATTTGCATTTCCTGCAGTTTTCTAGTGTAAAAATTAGGTAATCTAGATGAAGAGATTAACAAAAGACAATAAAGCATTGTGAGATTAGCCACTCCAGGAATTTCTTGATTATAGAAATTTAATTAAAGAAGTTTGTCAACAAAGTATAGTAGGGAAGAAGATCAACAGGGTCACCCACTCGAGCAAAACGTCACCCATTCCTTCTCTTCAGAGATGCTGCCTGTCCCGATGACTTACTCCCGCTTTATGTGTCTATCTTCGATTTAAACCAGCATCTGCAGTTCTTTCCTGCACATCAACAATGTTAAAACTAGAGAATTAATATGGCTGGTACCAATAAATATTAACACAGGAGAGTTTCAACTAATTTATATTTGCTTTATTAGTATAACCCAAATGAAATCAAGTCAAACAGATGCAAAAGACTGGGGAATTATAAATGTAAGATGATAATGCTTAGATTAAGTTTACATAATTAATAATGCTTCTTTTAAAATATTTGTTTCCTGAAATCTGCCCTGTCCACAGTGCTAATCAGTATCCCAAATTAAAATAATAAGGATGGTGAGAAGTTGTACCATAGGTGGCCCTTCTTGCAGAGTCTTTAAATTGCATTCCTTTCTTCGATGGACAAGTATTAGGATGAATGCTGTGAGAAAAAATGACGTTAAACCTATTTGATTATGTTACGCATCGGACAAGTGTGCAACAGTGAATTAAGGGATGTTGCAGCAAAAACTCTCTTCCACATGTCATTTTATGGATGTAAAATTATGTTTTTCATTCAAGGAGTACTTAATACATGCAGAAGATAGACACAAAAAGCTGGAGTAACTCAGCAGGTCAGACAGTATCTCTGGAGAAAATAAATAGGTGACATTTTGGGTCGAGACCCTTCCTCAGTCTTCGACCTGAAATGTCACCTATTTCTATTCTCCAGAGATGCTGTCAGACCCGTTGAGTTACTCAAGCTTTTTGTGTCTGTCTTCAGTTTAAACCAGCATTGCAGTTCCTTCCTAAACATTTAATATATGCACTCTGCTATTGTCAATCTTGTAAAACAAGAAGCCTTCAAAGCTTATTTTTAGTGATTACATTAATTTACAGTAATGTAAATTTATATATAATATATATGAAGAACCAATTTTTATTGGAAATAAAGTGTAATTGTATTCTACTGTCCAATTGGACTTTTTGTTGGGAGATTTTAGATTTGTGTTTATGCAAATATATTTTGGAAGAAAATAGTAGTGTTTTCCAACCTATAAAATGTCAACTTAATTGGCACCCAGTTTCTCAATTTTGGCTAGAGTTACAGCTCTGTCACATGTCTCTTTGTTGCTAAGGTAATGATTTTCTTATTTTGTTCAATGATATTCCTGTAATGTATGTGAACATAACCATGCTAAAGCATGTTCTTCTCCTTTGTGTAATCACAATTCTTTGAGTTGCAATATGCTGTTGAGTTCCATCAATAAAGGTTGTGACAGCTGAGATCAAATTAAGTAATATATTGATAAATATGGCATTCAAACTCAAAACAATGGCCTATTATCCAAGATTCAATACATTTTAGACAATTTTAGCATTAAATGGTAAAAAAAAAAAGATCAATTTAAGGGACTGTAACATCTTTGTATATGATTTGCTTTAACAATAAATATTTACCACCTGGGGCTAAAAGCACTAGTCAAATTAATTATTAGCTGCATATCCAATCAGGATAATTAAATCTGATATTTCATGTTATTCCAAAGTCATTACACATGTTGCACTTGGCAATGCCTTAATACCAGAAATGCACAAGTCAATATATTTTGATTTGTTTGGTTGAAAATAATTTGCAATAAAAATTGGGAGCTGGAACCTCCCTGAAACATTGTTACCCAGAAGAAAATACAATTAATAATTTAACAAAATATATATATATAAATCCAACATAATAAGTCAGTGGGTATTTTTTTTATTTTTTTTATTTTTTTTTTATTTTTTTAACCTTTATTTAACCAGGAGAAGTCTCATTGAGATTAAAAATCTCTTTTACAAGAGAGTCCTGGCCAATACAGGCAGCAGCACAGTTCCACAGTTACAGACAATAATTTAAAAAAAACAACAGAGAACATATAAATAGAGTCACAGTCAGAACATCATCAAACAATGCATGTACAGACAGAAGAGCCCGCTTCAACATCATTAAGAAGGGATTTAAATCTGTTTATAGAAACCAGCTCCTTGAGTTTCAGTTCATTCTGCAGCTGGTTCCATGCGAAGGGAGCAGCATAACTAAATGCCCTTTTCCCCAGTTCAGTACGGACTTTAGGTACAGTTAGTAAGAACAAGTCCTCAGAGCGGAGCTGATAAGTTCCTGTGCTTTTTCGAATTACATATTTCTGCAGGTATGAAGGAAGAACACCGAGGATAGTCTTATAAATAAGGATATGTTCTCAGCGTACATATGCAGAAACCTAGCTCTTGAAAATAAATAGGAAATAGACAATAATGGGCCTATCCCACTTAAGGGCCTGTCCCGCTTTCACGAGGTAATTCACGAATTCTCCCGAGTTTTCCCTTTGATTCAAACTCACAGAATGTTTGTAACGAGTCCGTAGGAGGTTGTAGGAGTTCGTAGATATATCGTAGCAGCTCGTTATGCTAGCCGTAGGTACTCGTGGCATCAGGTAAATTGGGACGTTTTTTCCAGCCCGATACAAAAATCTCCACGAGTAAAATAATGGTCGGGATGAAAGAAACTGCAACTTTTTACTCGTAAGGAGGGCATTGTAGGAGTTCGTAGACATACTCGTAGGAGTTCGTATGAGTTTGTGAACATAGTCGTGGAAGGTTGTAGGAGTTCGTAGATTACCACGATCTTGATTTTATTTTTACGTCCTTTAAACTCGGCAGAGGTTTTGAATTAAGTTGTGAAAGTGGGACAGGCCTTTTAGGCGATTTTTCAGGTGACTGACGGCGACTCTCAAGTTGCCGGCAGTCGCCTGAAAAACCAACAACTGGAATGGCGACTGTCAGAGTGGAACACACACACACACACACACACACACACACACACACACACACACACACACACACACACACACACACACACACACACACACACACACACACACACACACACACACACACAGCGTCCTTCACCAGCCCGTTATGCAGGCAGGGGACAGGGCAAGCGCGGGTAGCACTGCCTGAGTGAAATTCACATGGTGCAAAGCCAATGTGATACAGACACACACCACAATGAACAGGAAGGTTGGCGCTGTTATTGAGATGGCTAAGCACATTGTATGGTAAGTCCTTTATAAGAGGGGTGGGGGAGAGGTTGGAGAAGGAGGGAGAAGGAGTGGAGCCAACTATTAAGAAGCCAGAGGTACACGGCTATGAAGCACGGCGGGCATTTAACATTACCGGCCGATTATCATTGGTTCTGAAAACTTCGGCTTACGTTTTTTTCCCAATGAGCCAATGAAATTCACTGATCAGCACCGGCTACAACCTACGAGAACCTTCGACCTCCTTGCAACCCACTAGGACCTCCTGGCGACCCACCTACGGCACGAGAATTCTCGCTACTCTCCATGGTGGCTTCATTCTGGTCACCGCTAATTTTTCAACATGGTGTCACGTCGACCATAATGAGGCCGCAACTAGTTTGGAGAATGCGGGAACTCTTTACGACTATGAAGGCGACTACCCGGCAACCACCCACGAGCCTAAAAAGTCGCCTAAGTGGGTCAGGCCCATAACTGCATCCTAGGTAACTTTTTGGATTTTTTTAAATGAAAGACACTTCAGCCTGAAAGCAATCACTTTAAAGACTAATTGCTGTACAATACTATATGATAGAACTTTATTTATCAGGAGGGAAATTGATCCCCTTTGTTGTTCACCTTTGACATCCAATATTGAATCTTTCGAAATTCTTAGAGTGAATGGGACTAGTTTACCTGCTGGATACTAATGATCCTGGGCTACTCTTTGCAACTTTTCCATGATTATTACAGGGCCTCTCCCCTTCCCAAGCTCTCGCCTTATGCTCACTACAATTTTCTCAGTTTAAGGGCAATGTCTACTTGCTGCCTGATCTCACTTTTCCTATTCAGGTTGCACTGGAGCCCATTTTCAGAAATATAAAATGAAGCCCTGCAGTTTGATTAGAGTCATGGAGTTGTACAACGCAGAACAGACCCTTTAACCCATCGAACTATGTCAACCATTTTGCCCATCTATGCTAAAAATATGCCGAATGCCTATTCTGTTGTGATCATTCATTTCCTTCTCCTGTACTTACAGGTCAAGCAAAATATTCGTCATCGGGCTCAAATGATTCTGGGATAGGGTTGGATTGAAAGAGATGTCAAAACTTTTGAACATGATCTTAATTTGCATCCAACCTTTCCAATTCCAAATTTAAATGACTTTATAGTTGCATTGTGGACCTAAAGATGCAAAGATGCCTTTCATCCTCCTCTAAGCTTAAGCGGCCTTTTCACGGGGCGACTTGACGCAAGAGTTAACCGGAGTTTAACATCGTGGGAACCTCGTGCGATAACAGAACGGCATTCGTGGACCACCGTGGACCACCGTAGCGCTAACGGCAGGTAATCGTGTAACTTGGTCACTCGGGAGAAAATTCAAGAAAGTTTGAATTTCTCCAAGATTGACTTGTACACTTGTGGTTGAGTATTGCAACATTATATGAACGTAGTGGCCAGTGCGATATCCGTAATAACTCTTGCGGGTACCGTGGGAACTCCTGCGAACGGTGAACCCGGAAGCTGGACAGAGGGGACAGAAGGTGAGTAAAAATTATCTTCTGTGGGATTGAATTTAAAAAATAAATAAAAATAAAGATTTGCATCCGCATATGGACATCAACTTATTCATGAGTTATGTTAATGAGATTCAAGAAAATAACTATAATCTTTAAAAGGGACTTTAAAAGGGACTTTACTGAAAGGTTACGCATTTTTATGGTCCGTGAGAAATTTTTCACATGTACTTCTTTGAGAGATACAGGTCGGAGTCCTCGGGTCCAGGGGTCTGGAACGCTACCAATCAATGTTGTACAGAGACCCGTGTAAGGAATGAACTGCACATGCTGGTTTAAACCGAAGACAGACACAAAAAGCTGGAGTAACTCAGCGAGTCAAGCAGCATCTCTGGAGAAAAAAAGCTGTTGTTTCGGGACGAGACACATCTTCAGACTCAATTCCGATTAGGCTGTCTGAAAAAGGGCTCCGATTCGAATCGTCACCTATTCTTTTTCTCCAGAGATGCTGCCTGACCCGCTGGCTTACTCCAGCTTTTTATGTTTTTCTTCCCAGATCTGACTTACCTGCTGAGTTACACCAACATTTTGTGTCCTTCTGTGCGTATTAACCAGCATTAACCAGCGTCTGCAGTTCCTTCAGACATTACCTAACTTCAGATTTTAGAGATATAGCGCGTGGGAACTCCTGCGAACGGTAAACCCAGAAGCTGGACAGAGGGGACAGAAGGTGAGTAAAAATGTCGACAAGGGAACATGTGTCCTTCGAGGACGTCCCACCTAATTGTCATTGTTGGATAATCTTTTTAACAGGAACACTTGCAGAGATGGCTCCCAGAAAATCTCAAAGAAAGGGGGTAAAGCGTGTCAGAGATGTTTTTGCCATGTTGCGCTATTCAGTTTCTATATTGTTTCAGTTTCTATATCTATATTGTTGCTCTATTCAGTTTCCCAGGGGGTCGGGACGGGACTGGAGTTGGGAGGGAAAGGTGGGGGAGTCGAGGGAGAGGAGGGGGAGACAGATGGGGGTGTCTTCATTTACTGGCGGCGGGTGTCTGTCACTGAAACAGGCAGGTGAGATTTCACATCCACCTTGTGTGTGCCTCTCTCTCTCTCTCCCTCCCTCTTACACAGGCTGAGAGACTCTGCCTCTGTGAGTGTACGTCTCTTTCTCCCCCTCTCCCACACACAGTAAGACCGAGGTACTGTGCTCAGTCCATCTGTGTCTCCCACATACACAGTAAAATATGTCTCCAAATGAGCCAATTCAACCAAGGGAGGATATATATAGTGTGTGAAAAAAAAAGTTACATCATTTGTGTCATGTGTAGTTCACGATGTTCATTCAAGATTTAACGCGAAAGCTCGGGAAACGGACAAGTCACTCGCACAAATAACAGAAATGCCGAGTACCGTGGGAACTCTTTATCTACACCCGTTATATCGTGCGAGACTCGTGCTGGACCACGACCTCTTCACTCTGGTGACATCTTGCGTCAACTCGCCCCGTGAAAAGGCCCCATTAGCCTCTTTCCTTAATTCAGAAGCATGCTCCACAAAAAACTCCTTTTCCATTCCCTGCATTCAGGGATTATAATTTACGAGATCAGATGTCCTTGATTCAGAGGTCAAATACCATCCCATCTTCCAGTAATCGGGCAGGCTCCTAACTTTGGATCTGGTTAGATTGCCTGTTGCTCAACTGGAAGAAGTATTGAGTGATAGTTAAGATAAATTAAGTGCCAGTGATAGTTCAGATCACCTAATTTCACGAACAAATTCAAAACCTACAACTCTGGATTGAATCTGCATTTTCTGATTAATATTATGACTTTGTCTGCTATTTAATGAGTCTGTTGGAACTATAAAACAACTAAAGTTCAACAAAACTGTAAATGATCTCAATCAACCAGTTTCACTTGATGGACACTTTTTTAAGATGAGCAGAAAGAGTAATGAGGCTCAGTTTATGCACCATGGTCTTCAAAGGGGCATTTATTGTAACAATATCTGAGAAGAGCATGATGACTTTTTGCACACATCATATTGAAGTGCTTTGAGAGATTTGTTATGACAGTAATCACCTGGATCTGCTGCAATTTGCCTATCACCACAATAAGTCAACAGCAGACAGTCTCACTGGCTCTCCACTGTTCTGGACAATCTGGATACTAGGAACAAACATGTCAGGCTACTTCTCTTTGACTACAGCTCAGCGTTCAACAAAATTATCCACTTCAAACTCATCACCAAGCTCCGTGACCTAGGAACCTTTGTATCTCGCTTTGCAAATGGATCCTTGGCTTCCTCATCGGCAGATCTCCATCGGTGCAGATCAATGACAACATCTCCTCACTGACCATCAGCACAGGTCTACCTCAGCATTATATGCTGAGTCCCCTGCTCTACTCTCTTTACACTCATAACTGTGGGCTAACCCAGCCTCAATGCCATCCATGAATTGATCAACAACACCAGTGTTTTGGCTGAATCATGAGTGGTGGTAAGTCAGTGTCCAATAAAGAATTAGATTGAGTGGTGCTGTAACAACAATCTCTCACTAATGCCAATAAAACCAAGGAACTATCGACGGATTTAGAAAAGGGATGTCGGGCGGTCTTGTGCTGGTTTTCTTTGGTGGGCTGATGGTGGAAAAAATTAAGGAGCATTAAATATCTGGGTATTAATTTTGGATAACCTGTCCTGGTCCCAGTGCGTCAATATAATCATGAAGAAAATGCCAGAACTTCTATTTTGTTAGAAGTTTAAAGACATGCAGCATGCCACTAAATACTCCAATAAACTTGGAAAGATGCAATGTAGAAGCTATCCTAACTGGCTGCATCATGGCCTGGTACAGAATCATCAATGTCCAGGAGGGCAAGATGAAGCGATGTTGCAAAACTTACCTTCAGCGGCGCTGCAGTCCTGCCACTGGCCGTGTGCGTGACTTTGGCGCCTTTGAGGGGGGGGGGGGGCGGTATTAAAATCCAGTTTTGTGCTGCCTGCCGGAGGCGGATTTCCTCGGGCTGCTAGCTGCTGAAGAAAAATCGATCGGACCTCCGTTCCCGTTTTTTTTTTAATCGCTAGACAATTTAATAATTAGATTAAAACAAAAAGCGACTTCTAACGCCCTCAACGCCTACAACATGACAGATCGCAAGAACGAGACAAAACAAAGGGTAAGTCGTATATTTTACATATAATCTTGCTTCTTGGGATGGCTTTAATCTAATTTTACGTTGCGAAAATGTTATTTGGGACCCATACGAACCGCCAGTGTCTTTCCTGCCAATATGTTGTTAAAACTCACCACAAATGCAACGTTCCAATCGATCGCATTCCAGAAGCAAGATGATTAAAATGACCTTTTATTTTTGGCCAATCAGGTCATAAGCCGTCCAAATTGTCTGTATTTTGTGTTATTCGCTCTCCATGATCATTATTTTTAAACTAAATATTCACAGCAGTTTGAGTCACATGTATTGCGCAAAAAACAATAATTTTGATTATATTTTGAGTGGATGTTTGTGGATTAATGGGAATTAAACATTAAATTCCTTCCATCTGTTAAAAATCATGTTATATTGTGAATTCTTGTGTGAATGGAATAAGTTTGTTATTTGGATACTTAGGCTATTTAAAAAAAATATCCTTAGCTTAAGAAATGGAATCTACAGGACATTCTTAATGGGAAAGTAGTGGGCAGAAAGGCATGTCATGCGTGGTTTGAAGAGCAAAAACTTGTAGTTTACAAATACCAAAATTGAAAAGTTGAGGAAAAACAAGGTGTACAGAGTTGCTTATTGGTTACAATCTGAGGAGTATGATGATGCTACTGATTATGATATGCCAATGTACCAGCTAGCAACTGATCTTCTCCATAAAGACTTGGTCTATTGCTAGAAATTGTATTTTACTTACCTATCTGGTATGGACTTACAGCATTTAATACAATAATATTAAAGTTCTAACCTTGAGAATATCACATTTTTGAATTTTCAAGGCTGTCTGGGTGTTTATTACTGCCGTGAAGGGAGAGTGGACGCTGGCGCGCTTTGGCTGCCGCTGCTCTCTCTTCACACTGTGTTTTTGATTTTCTGTTTTTGGATTGAATTCTGTTTTTAATTTGTGTCTCTGTGATGTCTTTATTACTTGTTATATTCCGATTATATGTTATTCCGATTACTATGTAAGGTGTCCTTGAGATGTCTGAAAGGCGCCCATTAAATAAAATGTATTATTATTATTATTACTATTTCCGTCACAACGGTCAATTTTGTAATTAGCTACAATTAGGTAATTAACTAATTATATGCTTTAATTTCAGGTCATCCAAGTAAGATGTTTTATATGTGTTTCAAAATGCTTCAATCTACAATAACTGAAAATTTCATTCAGTTCTCTTAATTTTTAAGAAAGTTATGGGCTTTTGACTGTCCTCGATCACAGCTTTTGCGTTAAGTCAATGGAAAAGCAATAGGGAACACGATGCTAATTTTCAAGTATGAAAATGGCCATAACTTTTTAAATATTGAAGATATGAAAGTGAATTATGTGTCAAATTAAACTTATTTTTATGTTTTATCTGATGGGATAAATTGCAGACTTGATTTTTAAAATCTCAAAATGTTGTAACATTGCTACAAGATGTTGTAAAGTGTGGTGGACTCACCCCAGTCCATCACCGGCACAGTCTTTCCCACCATTGAAAACATTTACGTCCTTCAAGATGGCGACATCTAAATCAAGGAAAGACACAACAGCATCTGCAATTTCTCGTGCCTACATATATATTGAGGATCCCCACCATTCAGGTCATGCCCTCTTCTTACTGCTACTGTTGGCAAGAGATATGGAAATCTGAAGTCACACACCACCAGGTTCAGGGACAGCTATTCTCCTTCAAACATCAGGTTGTTGAACTGACCTGCACAACACTGTGACCACATGGGTTTTCTCCGGGTGCTCAGATTTCCTCCCACATTCCAAAGATTTGTGAGTTTGTAGGTTAATTGGCTTCCGTAAATTGTCCCTAGTGGGCAGGTTAGAACTAGTGTACAGATGATCATTGGTCGGCGTGGACTCAGTGGGCCAAAGGACCCGTTTCCACGCTGCATCTCTAATCTAAACTGAGCAAAATGTTTGGCACAGACATTGTGAATTGAAGAGCCTGCACCTGGGCTGTAATGTTCTATGTTCTATTTTCTGTGTCCTTGGTCTTACTGAATACAGATGCATGGTAGTCATTTGCTACCTCATCTATATTCTCTGCCTCGATGCATAAATTCCCACCTATATCCTTGGCTGGTCCTTACTTCTTCCTAGTTATCCTTTTACTTTTAAGATAACGTGTCAGACCCCAGGGATTTTCTTTAATCTGACTTGCCAGTGACATTTCATAGATCCTCTTTGGCCCTTCGAATTACCTTGAGTTCTTTCTTGCCTGCTTTATATTCTTCAAGGTCCTGTCTGAATTCATCTTTCTACACCTTACACATGCTCATTTTTTTCCTTATTCACCCATTTTACAACTTCTCTGGTCATCCAATGTCCCCTTATCTTGTCACCATTATCCCTCCTCTTTACTGGAACTTGCCATTAGCTCAGCCGATCAGGCAGCATGCAAAAAGCTGGAGTAACTCAGGCAGCATCTCTGGAGAGAAGGAATGGGTGACGTTTCTATCCGAGACCATTCTTCAGACTAGTGAGAGAAAAGGTCCTTCTCTCCAGAGATGCTGCCTGTTCTGCTGAGTTATTTCAACTTTTTGTGTCTATCTTTGGTTTAAACCAGCATCTGCAGTTCCTTCCTACACAGATCATGCAACATCTCTGGAGAATATGAATAGGTGACAGTTTGGGTCAGGATTCTTCTTCGGACTGGAATGTTGGTGACAGGAGAAGGGGTCGTCACTGGGGGGTAAGGATTCTCAACTCTGGTATTATGTTGCTGGTTGCTTTAACTTATTATCATTCTATTCTCTGAAAGCTTTTGTAATACCTTATTATTTCCATTCCTGAAGATTACAAATAACAGTTCTCAGTTGAAGTTTAGGACTCACTTTGCACTTTAAATTCTCTAGGTATTACAATTCTGCAAGGATTTTTCTTAACTATTCTAATTCCTCTAATTTTCACGAGCACATTTTAGAGTGGGAGCTAGACTTATAGCAGCATAAATGGACCAGAAAGAACATTAACACGTATGCTCCCCTGATATCACAAATCTAAATTGTCATTAAAAATCTCACATATAGGAAAATCTGGACCATAGCTCCATGAAGATGTTATTAAAGGGACACATTTTCCATTTAATTGATTGTAAGTTGGTCCAAATTTGAAATTAACATGGTTTACCCCCGCTGTTGTTGGATGAGTTAACCAGCCGTGCTTGATGGTACTTTTCCTAAAAAATTATCTTCAGGAGCTATGCATATCCCTGCTTTATATGCAGCTTCACACTACACGTTCCAAATATCTGGAAGCTGTGTGATTAATTAACATCAAATACATGAACCCTGAATTTATTGCAAGTTCTCAGGAACCAATTAACTTGCTGTGAACCTATAGCAGGGAGAACTATAGATGAGCTTTTATCAACAAAAATTCTAAATATATCCTGACACTCAGAGCCATGAACCCACAGCTTTATAAGTGCAGTCAGCTCTCTGTTGGTGCAGGTGGATACATTTAAAGTGTGCTTCCTTGAATGGTAACAGTGTGAAGAGTTTAAAACGGTTGTCATACCGAGAACGTGTGGGGAAACTTGAAGGGAACAGTTGGCAAAATGAGGCAAACTTTCATTTATTGCTGTGTTGAAAGTGGATGGATTAGGCACCCTTTTTAACCAACATGATTATCATCTCCTTTGAGGGTGTGCATGAGGGGGATAACAGGGATGCTCAGACTACTGCTGTCCATCTCCCACATGGCAGCAAACATGCTAATTCATCCCTGTGTTTGAAAATGTTAAGAAGAAATGCCTTGCCCTTTGACTCATTGCTGTAGCTCTTTCTTTAACAATGGCAAGCAGCAACCAAAACTGTAAATGTTAATGATGATTTTAATGCATACTTTTAATAATCATGAATTGGCAGTAATCGCATAGAAATATAATATTGTTTGGTATTAATATTAAATGAGTTGAATAGCTATGCATTACATCCTTAGCTCATTTCTAATTAGAGTGCTCATCTGGGTACTTTTGTAGGTTTTGGTCAGATTTGAAAAAAATCATGCTCTCCATGCATGGATCCACTCAATCAGGGTGACCTTTGGTCAACAGCTCAACACACATGGCTTGCTACTTGCAGACCATCTTCTACTCAAATACCAACCAGGCCAGAGGCTGCTTAACATTTGAGATCAAATGCATTCACGTAATTCCAGACCAGTACTTTAGTTTAGTTTAGTTTAGTTTAGAGATAGTTTAGTTTAGAGATACAGCGCAGAAAAAAGTCCTTTGGCCCATCAAGCTGCGCTGACCAGTGAACACTATCCTACACACACTAAGGACAATTTACAATTATACCAAGCCAATTAGCCTACAAACATGTACAAGTGTGGGAGGAAACCGGAGCACCTGGCGAAAACCCACGCAGATCACAGGAAGAATGTGCAAACTCTGTACAGACAGCACCCGTAGCCAGATTCGAACATGTGTCTCTGGAGCTGTGAGGCAGCAACTCTACCACTGTGCCACTATGGCGTCCCTAATAGAAACAAGAATGGGAACAAAGAAATAAAATTATAAATGCTGTTACAATTGATTTACAAAGTGAGGTATTACAAAGCACATAGCTCAGAAGCTGATAATTCTGCCCAACCCTTTTCCACCATTCGTCATCTATTCATTCATTCATTCATCATCATTGAAAACATTAGCGACGCAGTGGTGCTGGTTTCCAACGAGAATGGTGACGGACGCACCACACATCTCTGTCCTCCAGTTCCTGCGGACTTCCGCCGCTGGAAGTATAGGATTTTGGTGTGTGTGCTTCATTATCATTCCTTACAATACTATGCATGACAGTGATCGCAACTTCTACTGAAGTGTCGATGGCCGTTAGCTCGCTAGAAGCTCATCCACCCTTTGACAGGTCTTGTTTTTGGTCCTGCTGGGAGTCCACAGCCCCCTCCTCACCTGGCAAAACAGGTGGGGGAGACGGTTTAGTCGCGGACTATCCGACCATGGAGCAGGTAGCACGGGATTACATGGTACCTGTTCCTATATTCCTATAAATATAACCTTCTAATCCTTTCTTCCCCATCTGCTAAAACTTTCTCCATTTAAATAACTCTGTGCTGTTAGCCTCAACTGTTCTTTCAGGTACCAAGTTTTATTTCATAAAAATGTCACAGTAATTTGATTCTAGTCCCCTGACATTTATCTCTCTTCTATTTTTTTTGTAACAGGTAACCAATAGAGCCTTTGTTATTTCCACCAGACAAGGCAAAAATTTGAGTCTCTTGATTGTTTATCATTGCGGTCTCCTGTGTTCTAACATTCATGTGTGTGTGTGCGTGTTTTTTAATTACTTAATCTACATGTGTGATTTTTTTTTAAGACCTGTCTTCTATTTCTGGTTCTTCCTTCTTGATCTGTTTGCATCTGCATTTGCTTACTCCCCCACTTTACTGTTTTTCCTTTACTCAATGTGAAAGATAGCAGAATGGGCGAGTGAGCTAAGTTAGTGTATGGGCAGCAGCAGGGCTGGACTGTTGATCTGGTGATGTGTTCAAGTCACACCATGGCAGCCGGAGAGATGTGATTCTGAATGGTGACGAAAAAGCTCCAATCCTGTTGTAAAAGTCCATCTGGTTTTGTGATATTCTTCAGGAAAGTTAATCTGCCATCCAAACGCATCATGGCCTACATGTGATTCTGGAAAGCAATCTGGTTGATTCTTAACTGCCCCCTCTTCAAAGTTATATGGGAATGGGCAATAAAATGCTGTCTTAACCGGTAATACTCATTACCTGTCAGTGAATAAAGTAAAGGAATATGGAGACAGGGTATGGCATGTGAGGGTAAATGATGTCATGAAGGAGCTGACAAATAAATTATACTGGAAAAGATCCCATAAGGGATCGGGAGAGATGATACTAAGTCCGGAAATCATGATCTGACTTAAGGAGCATGCAACATACACTTACCAAATGCAGTCAGATAGGAAGTTAGCACACAGAGTGGAGTGAACATGGTAATGAAACAATAAAGAAAGAAAGCAGCAAAAGAATGAAAGTAAAGAGAAGATCAGAAACAGAAAAAATAGCAATTGGAGAATTAACCAGAGAAGATAAACAGTTGGGGAAGATAAACAACAAGGACTAGCAAAAGGAACAACGTGAATATCGATAAACTAAGTCTCATCTTGACCACTTCCTGGCTGCGCTGTATATTGATTTTAGAAAAAAACGCTGAAGCAGCCCCGAGGATTTTTCTGATCGATGAAAAATAAAAAATTATGAGTGTTTAAAAAATCTTGAGATCAGCTGATTGGTCCTCTCGCCTGTCAATCACCACGATGAAGGTAACACCGCTTCAGGAGGAGGCAGGACTATAAAACCCCTGATGCCTGGACGTGAGTCAGTTACTCTGGAAGATCACGAGGGAGCGTCCACAACTGTGATTCTAAGCTGTGAATCAACTGAACTGTGAGTCTGCAATGTACTTGCAATAAATGATTTGTTAGCCCTTAATGACAATGCAATGAGTTGTTTGGCAATTTGGTGGCCTGCACTCTGCCTGAAATGCTGTGGAATTGGGTTTGGTGGCCAGCACTCTGCCTGAAATGGAATTTCAAGGAATAGCCGTGTGAACCACCAGCCCACCAGCCCTGAGTGACTGATCTGCCAGCCCAACAGCCCTGAGTGGCTGAGCTGGTAGCCCACCAACCCTGAGTGACTGAGCTGCCAGCCCATCAGCCTTGAGTGACTTAGCTGCCAGCCCAAGAATCCATTCGGCCCACAATGTCTATACTAGCCCTCTGGAAACCAGTCCCTTTGGCCCACAACACCCATACTAGCGCTCCAGAAAGCCCCCCCCCCCCCCACTGGCCACCATATTGGAATTGGTGGAGAGGTGGAATATGGCATTGGGGGACCAGCCCTCCCATGTGAACATGGGACCCAACGGGTCCCACTTAGTCTAGTAAATAATAAATTCCAAACATCTTGGAAAAAATAAAGTAATGCACGCCTAAGTCAAAATACAAACAGAAATAATGTTGTTTCTAAATTTGTTCTTTATGCAAAGATAATCAGTTGCAAGCATGAAAATATTGAAGAAAAAGTCATAATGAAAGTAGAAAAAGTATAGCAACAGCGAAATTCTGACCAGAAGGCAGGAGATCTGTCAGAGCAGAAGAGTTCTTGGAACCAGATCAAAAGAAGTAGATGTATCATGATGAAAGCAGTAAAACAGTTTGTTGCAGTTAAGTGGGATTCAGTGCCGCCTCACAATATGGAATATCTTGTAAAGACTGGCTACAAGACATTGCAAAATAAATTATGTCAGTGCTGGGATAGCCAGCAATCTGTAAACTATATTTATAGAGGTGGTTTCAAAAATGCTGGCGATGAGCTACCATTTAGATGCCAGTTGGGTTAAAATTACCAGAATTCAGCAAAATACAATCGCAAACATCAACTGGTGAACAAATAGCAAGGGGAAAATTCACTCCAGTTATCCCCTTAGGGTCCATTAATTCATGCAACTGTTTTTAAAGTGTAGTTCTGAAAGCCAATAAGTCAGATATTATCTTCAGCGATATTAAGAGATGAATATTGCTCAGAGGTGAGAAGATTCTTCACTCAAATTTGTTGAATCCCGAAAAACAAAGTCATTTCTCTATCTCTGTAAATAGTGAACAGATTCAGATTCAATATATTTTTTCCTTCATTTAAGACTAAATGACGGCTTTGGAGGTTTATCATGTTGTACTTATTTGTCCATATCAGAAAGATGGTACTGTCAACACATTTGGATACAGTTATTCTTTTGTTCTAACAATTTATCATTTATTACAGAATTAAAAAATTGGGTCACTCCATAACCAGTGGTCCAAAAGTCAACTATAATTAAGAATCATGTCACAGATTACTTCCACATATCAAATAGTTGTTTTTTTAAATCATACCATCAATACTAAATATACATTTCTTTGAGTTCTTTCCACATTA
The DNA here is from genome assembly GCF_010909765.2 of Amblyraja radiata. Lineage (NCBI taxonomy): Eukaryota > Metazoa > Chordata > Chondrichthyes > Rajiformes > Rajidae > Amblyraja > Amblyraja radiata. Next base: position 43,097,352 of record NC_045957.1, on the reverse strand, counting down.
CATTGCATTGGATAGAATTAAATTATATTTCAAAGATCAACTAGATGTCAGCTTGCTAAAGCTGAAAACCAACAGGGACTAAATCATGCTATCATGCATTTACATTTTCTGTTACTCAAACTTGAGTAGTTACAGCTGGGATTAATAGTGTGGTTATTGCTACTGTTACCGACAAGTTATTATTCCCAGCAGTAATTGCTGCAATCATTACACTTCAAATTAGACTCCAAAGATCACAGTACTTAATTAAAATAGCAACTGATATAAGACTAAAGTAAAAGATTTCTTGTATTCTGATTTAAGCACAAAAAGTTTCTCATTCACATGCACCGACAGTTTTAGACCACACTTTGGGTTCCTCTGATGGCAGTTATGTTTCTTACTGCCTTTCTTAATTAAGAAAGATGACTGAGAAGAAAATAAAGTTAACCAGAAACAAATGGACAGGCATACTGTTAAAAGTGCACATCATCTCCCATGTAAAAAAACTGGATAACAACAATAAGTCTGTCATATCGAATCAAATGTTACTTATTGCCTCAATAATAACATTTGATAACTGAAGAGGAGGAGGAAGGGTAGGAGAGAGCATTCAGTATATTATGCAAAAAGTGACAAAAAATTAAAAGCCTGACCTTATCAGTGTGGAAAATCTCATATGTAGCCATAGCACACAATTCAACATGTATGAGGTTTTTTTTTAAGTTTAAAGATACAGCATGGAAACAGGCTGCTGAGCCTACTGAGCTCATGCTGACCATTGATCACCCATTCACACTAGTTCTATGTTATCCCACTTTCTCATTCACTGCCTACACCCAAGGAGCAATTTTACAGAAGTCAATTAACCTACAAAGCCACACATCTTTGGGACTACCGAGGAAACCGGAGCACTCAAAGGAAACCAACGTGGTCACGAAGAGAATATGCAAACTCCACACAGACAACACCCTGAGGTCAGGATCACATCCAGTCACTGGTGCTGTGAGGCAGCACCTCTACCAGCTACGTAACTGTGCCATTCAATGACTTTTCTGTGTCCCGGCTGAGATACACCGGGTTACAAAGGTGGAAGGAAAATCCAAGTAAACTGGGGATGTGGATTGCCCATCTGTAGGGATGTGTGCTGGCTTCCCCAGTATTCAGTCCATCCAGTCAATCCTGTCACCCTGCATCTGGAGCCACAAAATTGCCCCTCATAACATTTTGGAACAACAATGACCTCCAGCAATTTGTCCACATTTCTGATCTATGCAGAGATCTGATTATAGATTGGAAGAAGCAGGGACCTCTGGAGTCCCATTCAATGTTGATTCATGCTATCTACACGATTAGGGGTCTCTACAACAGGAGTGACAAATGTGAATAAATTGAATATGAACAAAATGAAAAAAAAATTCTATTTCGTCCATCAATTGAGAGCCAATCTCATATGGCTGAGAAGGCTTCTCGGAGACGCCAATTGCTTGTGATGAAAGCAAATTAGAAACTTACTTCGAAAAGTTTAATTTCTCAGGAACCAGCAAGGTTCCTTTAAATGGTGGTGAAGAACCATAGCCATCACAGGTTCAGAATATTTGCCCCAAACATACATCGTCATATTCAGGCATATTGCCCACACCTAACAATGACATGACTTCTTGTCTTAACTAATTATTCTTTTCAGACAACTCATTTAATTGGATTGTAACAAACTTTTCCTCAGCCACATTTTCTCTGAGTTTTCACTTATTCGAAGTAAGGCTGACTTGTGGAACCTATCATTAATGCAAATGATTTAGTTAGTTTCACAAAGTGCTGGAGGAGATCTGCGAGGCAGGCATCATATGGGGAAGAAATGGACTGGCAACATTTTGGTTCTTCAGTACCCTTCCTCTGATGATTTCAGAGGGATCATTGGAATTGGAAGCAAAGTATAAAGGGCAGCAACAAATGGCTAAGGCCATATTTCTCCTCCTAAAGCTTCTAATACAGATTTATCATAGAGCTGTGCGCTTCTTTACGAACCAGCTATCCTAGAAATGCAATCGAAGATCTAATTTTCTTCCCCGGAGCCAACTATTTTTGTACTTAATTGAGTGATCAACCGTTACCTTCAAATCCCTCTCCTGATCTATAAATTTATTCATGTTCCACCACAGAGAATGACTTTATTTGTTTATTTGTTAGTCACATCAAATGACACCCGCCACAGTTGGAGCAAACTGGCGATATGATCTATGGACATTTTCGTATCAGGCTGAGTTAATTCCACAGCATTAATTTTAATGAAGGAGGATGACTACAAGGGATTAACTTGTTTATAATTTTCAAGTTTTTTAATTGGCTGAGTTTATTTGGATGATGTCTTGCCATTCTATTTTACCATACGTTTTTAAGACCTGTTTTAGTAATTTGTTTAATATGTTCACTTGTCTGACTATTTTCAGTAGCTTTGGAATGTTTTATATACTCCTGAATGTCAGCTGTGACAGTGACATCAGTTGGAATCAAGGTTTAGCAGGCTGCCAAAGTTTCCTTCACATTTTCGTACCTTGGTCTTATTGTTGCAACTCCCAACTCATCGATTCCGCTTCCATTAATAGGAAATGAGAGGCAACGTTTTCATGGGTACATGGAACGAGCTGCCAGAGGAAGTAGTTGAGGTAGGTACTATAACAGCATTTAAAATATGCTGGACTAAGTGGGACCCGTTGGATCCCATGTTCACATGAGAGGGCTGGTCCCCCAATGCAATATTCCACCTCGACACCAATTCCTATATTGGTGGCCAGTGGGGGGGGGGGGGGGGGATTTCTGGTGCCAGTATGGGTGTTGTGGGCCAAAGGGACTGGTTTCCAGAGGGCTAGTATGGACATTATGGGCTGAATGGATTCTTGGGCTGGCAGCTCAGTCACTTAGGCCTGGTGGGCTGGCAGCTCAGTCACTCCTGGTGGGCTGGCAACTAAGTGACTCAGGCCAGGTGGGCTGGCAGATCACTCATGGCTATTCCTTGAAATTCCATTTCAAGCAGAGTGCAGGCCACCAAATTCAATTTCACAGCATTCCAGGCAGAGTGCAGGCCACCAAACTCAATTTCACTGCATTTCAGGCAGAGTGCAGGCCTCCAAACTAATTTTCACAGCATTTCAGATAGAGTGCAGGCCAACAAACACAATTTCACAGCATTTCAGGCAGAGTGCAGACCACCAAATTTAATTTCATAGCATTTCAAGCAGAATGCAGGCCATCAAATTGCGAAACAACTCATTGCATTGTCATTAAGGGCTAACAAATCATTTATTGCGAGTACATTGCAGACTCACAGTTCAGTTGATTCACAGCTTAGAATCACAGTTGTGGACTCTTCCTCATGACCTTACAGAATGACTGACTCACGTCCAGGCATCCGGGGTTTTATAGCCCTCCCGGTGTGGTGATTGACAGGCGAGAGGACCAATCAGCTGATCTCAAGATATTTTAAACACTCATAACTTTTATATTTTTCATCGATCGAATAAATCCTCGGGGCTGCCTCAGCGGAGGAGGACTGTGAGTAAGATGGCCAAAAATCATAGCAATATATGCTAGTGTTTTTTTCTAAAATCAATATACAGCACGGACAGGAAGTGGTCAAGATGAGATTTAGTTATATAGATTTGGACAGGTGCATGGGTAGGAAAGGTAGAGGGGCATGGGCCAAAAAGGCAAATGGGGCTAGCTTAGATGTGGCATCTTATTCAGCATGGATGAGTTGGGTTGAAGTGCTTGTTTTCATGCTTTATGACAATATGACCCCATGACTATGACTCACTTGACAGCATTGACAAATGGTAGGTCCAGTCTTGCTGTAGGTTCCCAGCAAAGGCAATGCAGATAGCACTTTTCAACAAGTTAGTCTCAGGGCAACCGCACTAGTTAAATGTGAACTATTTTTGTAGATAAGCTGCTGTTAACTTATTGCCGAACACACATTCCTGGCTATTAGCTTTAGATTTAATAATGGAATTAATGAAAACCACCTCAAATCATTAATAAAAATTAGGCAGTGCAATATTGCCAACACAGAATCCTTTGGAATGTTACTTTTAACTCTCATTTACTCTTGTATTACCGTTATTTAACATAGAGGATTTTAACAGCTATTCTTCCATGATAACTCTTCCACAAAGCAAGGAGTTTGAATTTATCCTAACAGCTATCTTTATGATATTTTGCTTTGTCTAAGCTAAGTGCTTTGTCAAAGTAAATAATATCAATCAGACTATATTCATCCATCTGGACATTTCCTCAAATAACTTGATCAAATTAGTTAGCAGGATCTACATTTCCTAAAGCCAGATTAGCAACCCTAAATAATCACTACATGATCCATGTGATCATATATCACATCCCATATAATGCTTTTTAACAGCTTTCCCACTACTGAAGTGAAACTAATGGCTCTGTCATTTTGAGAGTTTGATTTGTTTCCAAATTACTGACTTACATCAACTACCCCCAATCCATGGGAAACTTAATGAACAAAAGAATAGTTGGGAAAGAAATTAAATATATGACCGCGCACACTTTCTTGAACTTTGTAGGATTAATGACATTAGATCCTGTAGCACTATTAAGAATGCACAAAAATAATTTGTAATATGCCATTTGGACTATAAGGATGTAAATGTACTTATTTTGACTATTCTTTGTTACAGGATGGCAGTGATAACTTTAAAAGGTAGAACTAGGAGTTTTGTCACTTTAGCAGAAAGCAAAAGTAGATTTGAAAGTAGAATTTCCGTTGCTGTTCTTGAATCTACACTGGTCAGTCAGGAAATCCCTACAGAAAATTCCAGCTAAATTCGAGAGGTTATGGGGAGAAGGTAGGAGAATAGGGTTAGGAGACAGAGATAGATCAGCCATGATGAATGGCGGAGTAGACTTGACGGGCCGAATGGCACAATTCTACTCCTATCACTTATGATCTTATGACCTTAAAGCTAGAATACTTAAGTATCATTCAATAGAAAATGCTAGAGACAGTCATCAGATCAGGCAGCATCTCTGAAGAGATGAGCAGAGCTAATATTTCAGTCAATATTCAAATTACCGCACAGTAAGATATCTGATGTGGTAACCAGGTAATGAGGGGATAATCCATTCTCAGGATAACAGGATAACAGGGATACATACAAACTTGTTATGGAAATGCAGTTTAATTTATTTATCTTTGGCATGGCCATCATTTAAAGCTCATCCTCAGTTGCTCTTTGAGCTTTCCTAATATCATAAATGGCGCCCCATAAATGTATGTATTGCTTTCTATAGTTTTATATTTACAATCTCTTCATCCTCCATTATAATTTCAGTCAACAATTGATCTGCATACTCATTGCATATGAGCCCTCATCGCTCCACCGGGTGGAGCCGTATGATGGCATCCTCACCAACAGTCTGTCTCGTCCTTTTCTTCTTTTGTTGTTTTTAGTCTGTTCTTAAATGGATGTTTTAATGTATCTTTAGTTTTGTATTATGTGGGGGGTGGGGGGGGGGGAAACTTTTGTTAATCTCTTTCCTTGACGGAGATGCAACTTTTCCGTGTTGTATCTCCGTCCGCACTGTGGCCTAACATCGAGGAGCTGGCGGTCCCTTTGCTGCGGATTGACTTCGGGAGCTTCGACTGCCTCGATCGCGGGAGCTTTGATCACTTTGACCCATATATGCTACTTGACTGACGAGTTCCTCCAGCAGTATTCTCCAGATTAGAAATTATTGGTTTGTAGAAAGCAATAAACTGTGGTAGAAGGTGTGAATGTGGGTGCACGGGTGTGTGTGGAGAGGGGGTGGAATTTGAGTAAAATCTAATTGTCATTGATGCATCACCTCAGTTGTTATTGATCTTAGAGACACAAAGAACTTTAGATGCAACTATAACACACTCCTTTGTTTCCTGCATAAAACTTTATAGATTTTGGAGTGATATCTTTGAAATATTTACAAAATTATTCAAGATAAGAATGGAACCTAATACTGAAAAGATTATATTTGGAGTAATGGAAGATGGGAATAAATTGAACACATCTAAAAATTTATTTTTTAATTATGGTTTAATAATAGCAAAAAAATTAATACTTAAATTTTGGAAAAATACATCAATAGCAACGCTTAAAATGTGGATTGCAAGCATGTTGGACACCGCACATCTTGAGGAAATGCGATTCCTCCTAATGGATAAATCAGACCAATTCATAACGAGGGTCTCCATTTGTCGTCTTTTTGGAATCATATGGTGCAACACAATTGTAAAAGCTAACTGTTTCAGGAATGGACGAGGGATGGTCAAGATTATAAACAATCTCCTTACTATTTTTTTTTTTTTTTCTTTATGTCTTATTCTCTTTTTTCTATTTTCTGTTCCTCAACTTTCTTTACTTATTCGTCTTTTTTCTTTTTCTTCACACACTATATATCTCACGTCTTTCTATCCTTTACTATCTAATTTCTTTTTCTTATTCTCATCTTTCTTTATTATAACAAAAAAAATAAGAAGCTGTACATAAAATGTATTATGAAAATATATATTAGGCACTTTGGTGCCATATAATTGTACTTACTTCTAATAAAATAAAATATTTAAAAAAAAATAACTTCAGATGCTGGAATCTGGTGACAAACACAAAGTTCTGGAGTAACTCAACTGGTCAGGCAGCATCTCAGATTCAGATTCAGATTCAGATTCAGATTCAGATTCAGATTCAACTTTAATTGTCATTGTCCGTGTACAGTACAGAGACAACGAAATGCATTTAGCATCTCCCTGGAAGAGCGACATAGCATATGATTTGAATAAATATTTACATTAGCATATATACAGACATAGTGTTTTTCCTATGGGAGGAGTGTCCGGAGGGGGGGGGTGGGGGGTGATTGGCAGTCACCGAGGTACGTTGTTGAGTAGAGTGACAGCCGCCGGGAAGAAGCTGTTCCTGGACCTGCTGGTCCGGCAACGGAGAGACCTGTAGCGCCTCCTGGATGGTAGGAGGGTAAACAGTCCATGGTTGCGGTGAGAGCAGTCTTGGCGATGCTGAGCGCCCTCCGCAGACAACGCTTGCTTTGGACAGACTCAATGGAGGGGAGCGAGGAACCGGTGATGCGTTGGGCAATTTTCACCACCGTCTGCAATGCCTTCCGGTCGGAGACAGAGCAGTTGCCATACCATACTGTGATACAGTTGGTAAGGATGCTCTCGATGGTGCAGCGGTAGAAGTTCACCAGGATCTGAGGAGACAGATGGACCTTCTTCAGTCTCCTCAGGAAGAAGAGACGCTGGTGAGCCTTCTTGATCAGAGTTGAGGTATTGTGGGTCCAAGAGAGGTCATCGGAGATGTTAACACCCAGGAACCTGAAGCTAGAAACACGTTCCACCTCCGTCCCGTTAATGTGGATGGGGGTGTGCGTGCCGCCCCTGGACTTCCTGAAGTCTACAATGAGCTCCTTGGTCTTCTTGGAGTTAAGGGCCAGGTTGTTGTCAGCGCACCATGCTGCTAAGTGCTGGACCTCCTCCCTGTAGGCCGACATCGTTGTTGCTGATGAGGCCAATCTCTGGAGGGCATGGATAGGTTGTTGGACAGTCAGTCAAGTAATAGGTGGATACAGGTGAAGGGGCTTTTGAATGGTAGATGGGTGGACCAAGGGCAGAGATGAAAAGTGGTCCAAAAAGTGGACAAATGGTGACAAAAGGAGATAAAATGAGATAGAAAGGAGACAAGGATACAAACATGTATCAGATAAAGAGAGAAGAAGAGTGAAAGAGGTGAAATATGAAGGCAAAGGAAGGGCTGTAGGTGGAAAGAGATGGGAGAGGAGGGGTGGATAGTGGAAAAATTGGGTGCACACTGGAGAGGGGGATGGGCACAGGTAAGGGAGGGGGAAAATCAAGAAAAAGCTGGGAGTGTTATTTAAAATTGGAGGATTTGGTGTTAATACTGTTATGTTGTAAGCTACCAAAGCGGAATATATGGTGCTTTTCCTCCAGTTTACATGTGGCCTTTCTCTGGCAATGGAGGAGGCCCAGGACAGAAAGATCGGTATAAGAATGGGACGGGGAATTAAGATTATTAGCAACGGGGAGATTCAACAGTCTTTGGTGAATCAAACGTAAGTAGTTGGTAAAACAGCAACGTCGTCCATGCATGCAGTATGGTCTCACCGATGGGTAATGATTTAAAGAATGGAATTGTTTTCACGTTGCCAAATATTACTGACATATTTGAACCAGGAGTGATGATAATTATCAATGTTCATCGGTCACAAAAAATCATACAGATGCTCGCTCAGTGATGTGTACGTAAGACTGGATATGAACAATAATTGTTGCCTTAAACAATTGCCTTAACTGATCTCCGAGCTGCAAAAACATTGGTAGAAAGTTCCAAAGAGATAGTATATGCAAAGCGTTTAGATATAGAGGACATTTTTATGTTTTATATCATTGTCTGCAGGTTCTGCAGATAGAGTTTGTCGAATGATAAGAATTCAAGAGAATGTCTTCTCCCTGTGGGTGTTCTCCGATTGCTTCAGTTTCCTCCCACAAATCCCACATTTGATAAGTACGAGGGTCAGGGGTTATGGGGAGAAGGCAGGAGAATGGAGTTGGGTAGGAGAGATAGATCAGCCATGATTGAATGGCAGAGTAGACTTGATGGGCCGAAGGGCCTGATACAACTCATCACTTATAAACATGAACCTATTTCAAAGATGTGCAGGTTTGTAGGTTAATTGAATTTCATAAAGTGTACCTAGTGTGTAGGATGGAAACAGCATTTGCCCACTCACCTAGCCTATCCAGGTCACCTTGCAGCCTCCTAGCATCCTCCACACAGCTAACAACTCTTGCCCAAGAGGCCACGCACAATAAGACTGCTAACTAACCCTTCCTCATTACTCAATACCCAGTCTAGAATAGCGTGCTTTCTCGTTGGTTCCTCTACATGCTGGTTTAGAAAACTATCCCGCATACATTCCAAGAAATCCTCTTCCTCATTGGCCTTCATCATTCTACTTCGTACATTGGCCTTCATCAGTCAAGGTATTGAATATCAAAGTTTGGGAGGTCATTGAATACAAGAATTTGATGAAGCCACATTTGGAGTATTGTGTTTTCTTTTCGTCACTCTGTTACAGGAAAGATGCAGTTAAGCTGGAAAGGGTGCAAAGAACATTTACGAGGATGTTGCCAGGACTCAAAAGCCTGAGCATTAGGGAGAGGTTGGGCAAGCTAGGACAAGCTAAGATTTTGTCCCTTGGAGCGCAGAATAATTAGGGGTGATCTTATAGAGGTGTATAAGGATCATGAGAGAAATAGATAGAGTAAACACATTTACAATGTAGCTGGCAGAGCATTTGACTGCATCTCATCCATTTCCAGCAACTCCTCTCTCTCATCCCTCTCCTATTGGACAGAACAAGGATAGAGACTCTATTCCACCCAATAGCCTATGCGTTCTATGGGTCATCCCTCACAATTTCTGCCCACTTTAACAAGATTCCATCGCCAGACACATCTTCCCCTCTCCTTCCAGCATTTCAAAGGCATTCTTTCCTATTCCATGATCTAATCATCCATCTAAAGCCATCGCCCCCCTTCGTACAGTATATTCCCAAGCAACCACAAGAGGTACAGCATGGTATTAGATACCATTATACTGAAATATTTATTTCCAATTATATTACCAGTTTAGCACATTTCCTTAATGCTTGCTTGCAACTTATTGCAGTTCTCCTTATTTTTGACATCCATTCTTCAATTGGTGATTTTCTTAGATTTAGAATTTGTGCATCGTATTACAAAATCATGGTTGTTAAAATTAATTATGAACCATAATAGTTCCAGTACTAATGTCACAGCACTTTCACTTCCTACCTGCAAGGAGGCTGAGTAGCTCTCGTTTGTCTTACTCTACATTCTGACTGACTGCCAGTTGGTTATCAATTTTGAAACTTGTTCCCTAACTCTAACATGCTTGAAACTTGCTGCGTAACACTTTATAAAAGGCCTTTTAGATATCTAGATATGTTATGTCTCCCATATTGCCTGGTTCACTCTCTCTCTGTTTCCTCTAAAATTAATGGATTGAGATTTGTAAACTGAATTTCCCTTTTGAAATCTATGCTGCTTATTCAAATTCATGAATGTCTTTTATTTTATTTTTTCTGTAGGTGTTACACTATCTTTCCCGGCATCATTCAGCAGAGACATCTTTATTTCTGCAAATATGTTCTAACCCTTTTCCAAAATATAGGTATAAAGTTAGCTACCTTTTGCATCATACCTTTTCTCATACAAATGTTTGCTGGGAACAAAAAGAATGGCTAATTTCTATATAACTAAAAGTCTCATATTGACCACTTCCTGTCTGCGCTGTATATTGATTTTAGAAAAAAACGCTGCAATATATCGCTATGATTTTTGGCCATCTTACTCACAGTCCTCTTCCGCTGAAGTAGACATGAGGATTTTTCTGATCGATTAAAAATAAAAAAGTTATGAGTGTTTAAAAAATCTTGAGATCTGCTGATCGGTCCTCTCGCCTGTCAATCACCAGGATAATAATAATAATAATACATTTTATTTATGGGCGCCTTTCAAGAGTCTCAAGGACACCTTACAAAAATTTAGCAGGTAGAGGAAAAACATGTAAGGGGAATGAAATAAATTGTAGAGACATGACTAGTACACAAAGTAAAGACAGAATTCAATACAAAACACAATATGAGGCAATTAATGAACAGATGAAAATGGAGGGGGACGTGGGGCTAAGGATAGGCAGAGGTGAAGAGATGGGTCTTGAGGCGGGACTGGAAGATGGTGAGGGACACGTAATTGCGGATCAGTTGGGGGAGGGAGTTCCAGAGCCTGGGAGCTGCCCTGGAGAAGGCTCTGTCCCCAAAACTGCGGAGGTTGGACTTGTGGATGGGGAGGAGACTGGCTGATGTGGATCTGAGGGACCGTGAGGGTTGGTAGGGGGAGAGGAGGTCAGTGAGATATGGGGGGGCCAGATGGTGGAGGGCTTTGTAGGTGAGGATCAGGATTTTGTAGTTGATCCGGTGGGAGATGGGAAGCCAGTGAAGTTGTTTGAGGACTGGTGATGTGATGCCAGGATTTGGTGTGGGTGATGAGTCGGGCGGCTGCGTTCTGGACCAGTTGGAGTCGGTTGATGTAGGTGGAGCTGATGCCAAGGATGAAGGTAACGCCCCTTCCTGAGGGGGGGGGGGTTCAGGGCTATAAATCTCCAGATGCCTGGAAGTGAGTCAGTCACTCTGGAAGATCGCGAGGGCGAGTGCACAACTGTGATTCTAAGCTGTGAATCAACTGAACTGTGAGAGCAATGTACTTTCAATAAATGATTTGACAATGCAATGAGTTGTTTGGAAATTTGGAGGCCTGCACTCTGCTTGAAATGCTGTGAAATTGAATATGGTGGCGTGCACTCTGCCTGAAATGCTGTGAAAGTGAGTTTGGTGTCCTGCACTCTGCCTGAAATGCTGTGAAAGTGAGTTTGGTTGCCTGCACTCTGCCTGAAATGCTGTGAAATTGAGTTTGGTGGCCTGCACTCTGCCTGAAATGCTGTGAAATTGAGTTTGGTGGCCTGCACTCTGCCTGAAAAGCTCCGAAATTCAGTTTGATGGCCCGCACTCTCCATGAAATGCTCCACAATTTAGTTTGGTGGCCTGCACTGTGCCTGAAATGCTCCAAAATTGAGTTTGATGGACTGCACTCTGACTGAAATGCTCTGAAATTGAGTATGGTGACCTGCACTCAGCTTGAAATGCTCTGAAATTGAGTTTGGTGGTCTGCACTCTGCCTGAAATGCTCTGAAATGGAATTTGGTGCCCTGCACTTTGCTTGAAATGGAATTTCAAGGAATAACCGTGAATAAACTGCCAGCCCACCAGCCCTGACTGACCTGCCAGCCCACCACACCTGAGTGACTGATCTGCCAGCCCACCAACCCTGAGTGACTGAGCTGCCAGCCCACCAGCCCTGAGTGACTGAGCTTCCAGCCCTGAGTGACTGAGCTGCCAGCCCACCAGGCCTGAGTGACTGAGCTGCCAGCCCACCAGGCCAGAGTGACTGAGCTGCCATCCCAAGAATCCATTCGGCTCACAAAGCCCATACTAGCCCTCTGGAATCCAGTCCCTTCGGCCCGCAACACCCATACTCACGCTCCAGAAAGCCCCCTCCCCACTGGCCTCCAATATTGAAATTGGTGGAGGTGGAAAATTGCATTGGGGGACCAGCCCTCCCGTGTGAACATGGGCCCCAACAGGTCCCACTTAGTCTAGTATCTTGTTAAATTTGATAAATTTAAGAATGAAAAAGAGAGATCAGTCGACAAGTGCCTTAACCTTCCTGAAAAGGGAATAGCTAAGGGTCTTTTAATTAAAGCATTTCAGATAGTGAGGGGTTTGGAGAATTTGGATCCAAATGAGGATATATACTATGAATGAAAATTGATCAAAGGAGGCATGGCATCAGATTAAGACCAAAAGGAAACTAGAACTTTGTTTTGCAGTCGAACAATGCCATGTATCAAACTGTTCAATGGTGGTGCTTCTTTGTGGACTTCAGAAGTGATGAGGTCTTCAACAGCAAATTATGCTAAGGGCTGTCAGCACTAGAATGCATTTGGTAGAAAGGGAAAAAAATCAATGGAAATTTGGTTCTAAACTAACAGATATTGGAAACTCGAGAGATTAGATAGCATCGATGGTCCGTTGAGGTATTCCTTTCAAACACTGCAAAATTTTAACTGATTCTTACCAGAAAGTAAGCAGTGGGTGGATTTTACAATAGAGAGACTGAAATGTCCACACCTCAAATACAGTGTTTGTGTGTTTTTGAAAAAAAAGATTGTATGAGGAAAATGCTGCTTTACAGTTTAACTGCTCACTCTCGCAGCTAAATTGAAGCCTTGAACATTAATATTCATTAAAATACATGCTGTAAATAGTTGCCATAATTTGTGTAAAAACAATGAACTCCTAATTGTTGCTGCAGCTTGTCTTTTCTGAGCAGACAACTGTGGAGAATTAGAAGGTAGCATGTTGGGAATTTTCTCCATGATATTTGGATAGACTCAAACTGTGACATGCTGGGAATTGTGAACTGTTTGTTTGAGTTATGTGTGTTAAAGTTCTTCAACAGTTACACATAATCTCCAGCCCTTGGCTTCCCAGAGAGGTGCAATCCACCAAAGGGAATTGTTGCTAAACACATTTTAAACATAGAGGTGTTATTACATTGGTAACTCAAATCCTTATATTACCTGTGACTTGCATTTTTTAACATCAGTGTATGTATTATAAGGTCTCATTTCTGCTTGCTCCATGCTTAGTGGTATATGGAAATCATAGATAGATATTAACCTCTGGCTGCTCATCTTCCAGCTCCAGAAAGAGTTGTCTTCACCCTGTGATATACTTGATGCTGGCAGATTGATCTCTAATTTGAACAATAAAACGTTGTTTCTCTTTCCACAGCTGTTTGTGCTGAAGTAGAGATGATTTAAAGCTTCAGGTTTGTAGGAATTAATTTCACCAGCAATTTGCCATGGACCAGCCACATCGAAGCAATGGTCAAGAGAGCACACCAATACCTCTTCTTCCTTAGAAGGCTTAGGAAGTTGAGCATGTCCCCAACAACTTTTACCAACTTCTATAGATGCGCCACTGAAAGCATTTTATCGGGATGCATCAAAGCAAGGTTTGAGAAAAGCTCCATCCAAGACCACAGGAAATGTCATAGAGTTGTGGACATAACCCAGACCATCACGCAAACCAACCTCGCTTCCATTGACTCCATCTACACTTCACACTGCCTCATCAAGGCCATCAGCATATTTAAGGACCAGTCTCACCCTACTCCTACTTCTCCTCTTTCCCTTCAAGAATCAAGAGTCAACAGTCAAGAGTGTCATATGTCCCAGATAGAACAATTAAATTCTTACTTGCTGCAATACAGAATATGCAATCATAGTATACTGTAAACAATATAATAAATGAGAGAGAAAAAAAAGTTCAGTGTGTTTATGTGTACTTGTGAGTATGTGTATATATACACACTGAACTTTTTTTTCTCTCGCGTTTAGTATATACTAGACTTAGTGGGACCCGTTTGGTCCCATGTTCACACGGGAGGGCTGGTCCCCCAACATAATATTCCACCTCTCCACCAATTCCAATATTTGTGGCCAGTGGGGCGGGGCTTTTTAGAGCGTTAGTATGGGTGCTGTGGGCTGAAGGGACTGGTTTCCAGAGGACTAGTATGAACAATGTGGACCAAATGGATTCTTGGGGTGGCAGCTCAGTCACTCAAGCCTGATGTGCTGGCAGCACACTCACGGCTGGTGGGCAGGCAGTTGACACGGCTATTCCCAGGGTGCAAGGCCACCAAATTCAAATGCAGTTTTCTACCATTTCAAGCAGGGTGCAAGGCCACCAAATTCAAGCGCAGTCTCTTACCACTTCAAGCAGGGTGCAAGGCCACCAAATTCAAGTGCAGTTTCATACCACTTCAAGCAGGGTGCAAGGCCACCAAATTCAGGTGCAGTTTCCTACCACTTCAAGCAGGATGCAAGGCCACCAAATTCAAGTGCAGTTTCATACCACTTCAAGCAGGGTGCAAGGCCACCAAATTCAAGTGCAGTTTCATACCACTTCAAGCAGGGTGCAAGGCCACCAGATTCAAATGCAGTTTCATACCATTTCAAACCGGGTGAAACTACCATAAAACCCACCATAAAACCGCACAAAACACCACAAAACACCACATAAACACCACACTCACAGTTCAGTAGACATTCAGAGTGTACAGTTGATTCACAGCTCAGGCAGAGTTGTGACCTCTCCCTCCCCCATCTTGCAGAGACTGACCCACACCCACACTTCCTGGTTTTATAATCCCTCCCACTCACACCGGAAGGGGCGTGACCTTCATGGCATGATTGACAGGAGACAGATTCTCAACATTTTTTAAACACTAATAACACTTTCATTTTTCATTGATGGGAAGAATCCTCTGCACCTGATGAGCGGAGGGGGACTGAGTAAGATTGCCAAAACTCACAGCCATAAGTGGTAGTGTTTTATCTAAAATCAATATACAGTGCAAACAGGAAGTCGTCAAGTTTAGACTTTTAATCATTTGCCATTTCAAACCAACCACCACCAACCATTTGCTGTGCTTTATTTCAAACCAACCACCACCCACCATTTGCTGTGCTTTATTTGAAACCAACCACTGCCAGCCATTTGCTGTGATTTTTCAAACCAACTACATTTTCATTTTCAAACCACATTAAGGGAACTCAAGGTCAGTAAAACCACACTCACAGTTTAGTAGACATGTATTCAGTGTTATTCACAGCTCAGACTGAGAGACGTGACCCTCTCGCTCCCCCATCCTGCAGACACTGACTGAGGCACTCAACACCTCCGGGTTTTATCGTCCCTCCGGGAGGGGCGTGACCTTCAGGAGAGAGATTTTTTAAACTCTAATAACTCTTTTATTTTTCATCAATGGGAAAAATCCACTTGTCCTGTGCAGCGGAGGGGGACTCTGAGTAAGATGGCCAAAAATCACAGCCGTAAGTGGCAGCATTTTTTCTAAAATCAATATAAAGAACAACAGGAAGTGGTCAAGATCAGACGTTTAGTAATATAGATTGTTATTACATCAGGCAAGAGGTACAGAAGTTTAAAAATGTATACCTCCAGATTCAGGGACAGTTTCCCAATTATCAGATAACTGAACCATCCTCTCACCCAACTAGAGAGCAGTCCCGATCTGCCATGTACCTCATTGTCGACCTTCAAACTATCTTTAATCAGACTTTACTGGACTTTATCTTGCACTAAGCATTTTATGCTTTATCCTGTATATGTACACTGTGAATGGCTTGATTGTAATCACGGTTATTATTTTTGCTGTTTGGATAGCAAGCAACAAAAAGCTTTTCACTGTACCTCGGTGTACATGTCTAGAATAAACTCAACTAAGTTAAAATATCTCTCAATGATTACCCAGGTTGACAGGCAGAAGTGGACCCTGCAATTGTAATACATAGCTCATCTGGAAATCTTTAATATGATTCCAAAGATCCATGAACCCATGTTCATTCTGCTTTGATAATTAACGTTTTGGAACAATGCACTTGTTTAAATAAGTTGAATCCTCATCGACACTAAAGATCCTTGCAATTGCAGCGGAATGTCAAAAATACCTTAACCGATCTCAGTGCTCGGTTCTTGCCTGAAAATAGGCCAAAAAACCACAGCCAACACAAACACGGCTGGTTCCAGGAAGTTAGCAAGGAAGAATGAGAACGGGTGATGCAGATCAGAGGACTAAGACAAATTTGGGGGGACAAGGACAAATAAATCTTTGAATGCAACTCGCACAGTTTATTGAAAATGGAAGGGCAGGTTCATAAAAGCATACAGAATCCTGGGCTTTATAAAGTACAAGCACGGACCCGTTGGGCCCCATTCCCCCAACGGA
Organism: Amblyraja radiata; assembly: GCF_010909765.2. Classification (NCBI taxonomy): domain Eukaryota; kingdom Metazoa; phylum Chordata; class Chondrichthyes; order Rajiformes; family Rajidae; genus Amblyraja; species Amblyraja radiata. Next base: position 43,080,827 of record NC_045957.1, on the reverse strand, counting down.
ATATTCCACCACTCATCCGTTCCCCCAACACAACCCATTTCCCCAATGCAATATTCCACCATTCACCCATTGCACAATATGTTGAGAAATAAACCATAAAATGTTCATTGAAAATTATCTCGGCTCGAGGGGAAAAATGTGAATCAGAATCAGTTAGGTCTTTATTCTCTGGAGCGCAGAAGGTTAAGGGGGGACTTGATAGAGGTCTTTAAAATGATGAGAGGGATAGACAGAGTTGATGTGGACAAGCTTTTCCCTTTGAGAATAGGGAAGATTCAAACAAGAGGACATGACTTCAGAATTAAGGGACAGAAGTTTAGGGGTAACATGAGGGGGAACTTCTTTACTCAGAGAGTGGTAGCGGTGTGGAATGAGCTTCCAGTGGAAGTGGTGGAGGCAGGTTCGATGGTATCATTTAAAAATAAATTGGATAGGCATATGGATGAGAAGGGAATGGAGGGTTATGGTATGAGTGCAGGAAGGTGGGACTAAGGGAAAATAATTGTTCGGCACGGACTTGTAGGGCCGAGATGGCCTGTTTCTGTGCTGTAATTGTTATATGGTTATATGGTTATATGGTTAATATGTAATAATCGTGTGAAAGTTAGCATTTTTAAAGCTTTAATTGTGAATAACATGTCAAATATAGGATGAAATCTTCATTCAGGCTGGTCTCTGCTAGCTGAGCCGTTGTGACGTCATCATTTGATGCTGGCGGTTTTAATATCAAAATCTTTTGATGTTTTTAAACTTTAATCAGTAATGTCGAGAAATAAAACATGAAATGTTCAGATAAGGTGATCTTGGCCTCGCCGGGAAAAATGTCAACCGGAATATGTAAATATGTTATCGTAACCGCATAGTTTTTTCGCGAAGATGTAAAGACAACCACATATACACACACATATACAGATATACACACTAACAAGATCAGAGTTTTAATAAGTATATGATGATAAATAGATACAAGAGTATACAAGAGCAAGGAAGCTGTGAAAAAGCTTTCTAAAGCAATATGTCTATTCACTGGTTTTACTGGACAAGAACAGACATATGTGGTCGTTCCCACTTTATCATCACAGAAAGGTTTTGCCAAAGAGGTGAACAGAGGATCAGGCTAGATAGGGCTCTTAAATATAGCGGAGTGAGGGGATATGGGGAGAAGGCAGGAATGGGGTACTGATTGGGGATGATCAGCCATGATCTCATTGAATGGCGGTACTGGCTCGAAGGGCCGAATGGCCTACTCCTGCACCTATTGTCTGTTGTCTATTATACATGAGCTGCAAATTGCTCGACTTGTTGTGAACCAAACCAAAGGTTGTTTAAAATATTTAATCTAATTTACTGCAGCGACTCGGGTAACTCGATCATATTAAATCTCAGTACCTAAATTTAAAACCTAATTTTGGCAATAGAATGAACACAGAGGGTAAAACAAGCCAGATGACTGTCACATGCTGTGTTTTTTGCAAATTAAAATGAATTATTTAGGCACCTCTTTTAAAGAGGAAAAGGAATTATGAAAACAAATGTCAGAAAATATAGATTTTGCAACTCACTAACTGAAATTCTATGCGGTCTTTTTTTGTTATTTTGTTCTTCTACATTAAATAATTATTTGTTTGCACAGTCACAATAACTTGAATGGCCACATAGTTTCCCCTGTGGTATTGAAGATGAGATGAGTATTCTACATTGTTTTCCACAATTTAATGTGGCATTAGTAATTGTGATACTCATCTGAGGTTATATTCACATTTCTTCAATATATAGGAAGTGTGAATATATTTCACATTTCCTTGTTCAGCCCATCAAGGGTGTGCTGGATCCTCTTCCTCACCATTTTTACCTGTAACTAATTCTCCCCACATTCCTATCAACACTGTTCTGACTGTCATCCATCTACACTCTAGGGGGCTATTTGAAGTGGATGAATAACCAACCAATTCATAAGGCTATGAATTGTGCAAGGAAACTGGAGCACCTGGCATTCACATCGAGAATGTCCAGACTCCTCATAGATAGAAGGTACACAAAGTGCAGGAGTAGCTCAGCAGGTCAGGCAGCATCTCTGTAAAACAAGGATATGTGTTTCAGGTTGGGACCCTTCTTTCCACGTAGACTAAAGTTATTGACAAGCTTATTTAGCTATTGTACAGCCCTCATTAATATATTAATCTAGTTAAAGATAGCATTTTGTTACATGTCAATTTTATAACGGTTTTGTTTATATAATTTTATCAGAATCATCTCAAACTGCCATGTAATCTGTGTGCAAGAAGGATATATGTTTAACTTTTACAATTGTTCATAAATTTATACCTGTTTGTCAACAATTTCCTAAATTCTAATGGCATACTGAAAACTGTTCATATATAGTTTATGAGAGTTGCGGTTCTATAAGTTAAGGTGATTATTAGGAGGGATTACATTTTTCAGATGATTGTGAATTTTTGAAATTCTCAATGCAAAGGTGTTTTGGAGGCTGATTCAATGAATATATTCAAGGATGAAGTAGACAGATTTTGTTACCACAGGGAGTCAAGAGTCTTGATAACAGGCATAAAACTGGAGTTGAAACCATGATCAGGTCAACTGTGAGCTTATTGAATGGTTGAGCAAAGGTGGAAGATTCCAACCTTCACGTGGTCCGCCCTGTTTCGACTAATGCAATCAACTCGACGTGCACAAAAGGAAGATCAAATGGAACAATTTGTCCAACAACTTTAGGCTGTGCATGCCACACGAAAGAAGAAGTAGAAGAATGGTTGAGCACAGCCGACTATTGTTCTGATCTATTATAAGACACAAGTAACAAGAGTAGAAATAGATCATTCACCTGTTTGTACCTGCTCCACCATTTCACTAAATTACAGCTCATCCTTTACCTCGGTGCCACTTTCCTGCACGAACATCAAATCCCTTGAATCTCTTGATATCCAAAGATCTATCAACTTATTTCTTGAATATTCTTAGTGACTGTATCTCCTCAGCCCTCTTGTATAGATAGTTCCAAAAATTCACTGCCCCCTGAACAGTATTCTATGTACTCTTAATCTATAATGTATTCTTATCTCCAATCCTGCATGACCAACTCTTTGCTTTCAGACTATGACCCCCGAGTACCCCAGCCAGAAGGGGCAAAATTCCCTATCACTCGTATCTATCCAGTCAATCTCCATAGTAGTTGCATGTATTAAAGGGCAAACTAAGCTCAAAAGAGCATAGCCCCAACCTTTTTAACTTCTCCTCACAAGAATATTCTCCCATACCATCAATCAATCACAGGCATCATTGCACTTTTTTCCAATAATTCTAAGATTTCTGAAATGAATTTATTTTTGGATGATTTGATTCTTTGCACACTAGAATTGGGGTTTCAATTTATTGTGTTTCATTTGATTTCTGTGGCTGGAATTCATGGCCTTATGTCTTCCACAAGCTTATTATCTCCTTTGCTTCCCCAACTCTGAATCTCCACCTCACTGTTTATGCAAGGTGGCCTATTGCATTGATATAATCTGAATCAAGTTTATTGTACCTACTGTAACATTATTTGACTTCAGGATCCATCTTTGCCCTAACACAAAAAGCTAATGCACACAGTCTGAAATTTGGCAGGGTGAAGGGCACCAAGGTGCATAAAAGTTTGGGAGAAGCAGATTATAATTGTATACAACATAATAGTGGTGTAAGAAATAGCACACTATTAGGTGGAATAGCACTAGGAGTTTCAGATGGATTTGAAGTGCATTTATTTAAATACATGTTATATAGTAATTTGTTGAGTCAAAGGATAAGCCGGTCACATTGGATCATGCTTCAGTGCTACTAATGCAGACCTAGCTTAAAAAGGGGTGGACCAGTTGAGTTTGCCCAGGATTGGAAATTAAATATATCTATTTGTAAAGTCAGAAACAGCACAAGGCTCAGGTACTTAGGATCGAGAGATGTCCCAAAGTGGTCACACAAAGTTTCAGTAACATTTAACATATATACCCTGATCCATGGTGTTAAAATTAGAAGCGTCAAGTGGCACTTTCTATAGCAATTACAGGTTCACGATCCTCATCATAAGAACTCATATCCTGAGCTTCAGATAACTGTCTGAACACACATTGGGAGCAGAGAATCTTCTTTATGTCCAGAACATATAAAAAATGTAAGCTTCTAGACCATCCTGCACTCCAAAGATTTAAATAGTTTGTTCATCCACAAAATGGATCTACACAATTTCAGAGTCTGTTTTCAGCATGCCTGATCACAAAGTTTAATGTGCAAGTTTACACTTCTTTTAAGTGTTGTGCATGCAAGTCTTTGTTTTGAGTGACTGCATTCAGATTGATATTATGTTCTGAATCAGTAGCATTACTTTTGAAAGTGGTAAGTGGAGATTTTTATGGCTCTCCGTGGAGTCAGAAGCAGGTGCCCCTCATTTTACATTTCCTATTTTGCATTAGTATTTCCAGGTTGTCTGATTAAGAGACTGAAGTTTTGGAAGATTGCTGTAAGTTTAATTTATTTTGTAGATGCCTAATCTATTTTCATTTGAATTTTCAGATGTTGCAATGTTGTTTTACCTGCTATCTGCAAATTACCATACACATTCCCCAATAGGTATAATTAAGCGATTCTTGCTTAAAAGTTTTCCTGAATGTCTCTCAGAGATGTATTTGGCAACATTAGCACTTTATGTTTGAAAATGTTCTGGTATATTTATAAGATAGTACTTATAAACACATTTGCATATATTAAGATGAAAAATTCATTTAAATTGCAGTCATTTGCATTTCTTAAGCATATGGTATATCAGTGGAGGCCATTGGGCATGCCTTCATTAATTGAGTGTTGTTTCATCATTATCCCATTTTCATGCTGTGGTTCCCTGTGGCGAAGCCTTCTGTCCCTGAGGTTTCGGTGACAAGGGACAATATGTCCCCAAGGTGAAAATCTGGACAAAAGATTGCAGATTAGCTCTCTAAGGAGTTGTAATTATTATTTTATCAGACTAAAAGAAATGTACGCTGCTCTTAGAAGATTATTAATCACTTCACTGATAGTATTCAGAAGTACTTCATCTTCCTGTACAGCCCACACATGCTAAATACTTCAACATTAACTTTCAGCAGCCTACAGCTCTTAATTATGACAGGATTAGCATTTGCACAGAATTCTATAGATCAAGAAATGTTGTGTATGACAGATTTTGTGATACTGTTTGTCAGAATTTGACTTATATATTAAAACATTGTGGCAGTGTTATTCATGGCAAGCTATTTTGAAAAATTGCTATTTGCAGTTCATTTGTTTTCATTAGAACTAACCTTGTTATGTTTAAAGCTGTTCAGTGAGACTTAAATGGTATCTTAAACTGATCTCACATTTTATCATAAAATATTCACTCTGGCAATTAAAGTTTTTGTGAAGCACAAATTAGAATGTTGTTTGTGCATAAATGCCTTTAACAACTGCCTGAAACTTAGATGTATAAAACTATATTCTGCTAGCCTTAAAGGTGAAGCAGCAATCAGCAGCTTTCATGTACTGAAAATGCGAGTAATATCAACACAAAAAGGGATGTGGAAGTTACGTGATCATTCAATCTACAAATTATTAGGGAACGAAACAGAAATGATTAGGGCTGATCTTAACTCAAAACAACAATTGGAGATGGATGGAGCGTGGACTTGATCAAATCACCTAGGATGTGATCTTAACTTTAAAACTATCAATTGCTGTAGGTATGACTCAACTCCTCATTCCTGGGTAATGAGTTGGTGCGAGGAGAGTGGGTGAGGACTGGTAGTGAAGGATTTAGTGGTGGGAGCATATAGAATTTCTTCTGACCATCGACAAAGTGTAAAGAGAAACTGTAAGATTAAATTGATTTCCTGAATATGTTCAGGTTATTTCCGATGGCAGCTTTTGAGCATTCAAACAGGGACTCTCCTTCTTGAAGTAGGCAACATTGCCATGCCTGAAGGCCAGTGAGCGCAAATAAATAAGGTGAAATCTCAATATGAAAGTCCTTCTATCAATCTACTCCCATTCAGACAATTTCTGTTGATAGAGGAAGTGAATTAAAATCGTCTTTCAAATGCAAAAGAAACAGCTGGTCACACAACCTGCTTGGTGGCAGCTAGTAAGCATCTATATTTATTTATTTATCTATCCACTTATCTATCTATTTATTTATTTATCAATCCATTTACCTATCTATTTATCTATTTTCTATGGATTTTTATTTTTGTTATTTCTTTATCTATCTATCTATCTATCTATCTATCTATCTATCTATCTATCTATCTATCTATCTATCTATCTATCTATCTATCTATCTATCTATCTTCTTATCATTACCCAAATATTAATTGCATTTGAATGCGATCACTATTTCAAAAGCATAGTTTAATTCCCAATGGCATAATTTCAAATTTAAAGTTACTTCATTTCATTTCAGCAGCAGTTACTGTTTGGCTTCTAAATCAAAATATGCAGTTTTTTTGGCTTTAAATTAATTTCTCAAAATTCAATTAATATTTAATAATCACTTTAAAAGAAAATACATTAAATGATAGCAATATTTAATAGATCTACGATTAATATTTAATGCACTTAGGTTAACATTTTAGATTGAATATTTATTTTGTATCTTACTACCAATTACCTATTTAATCTGTTGTATTATCTATATATGTTTTCAGGAGATGCTTTTTTACATCTGTATCCCACTTGTAGATTTGGTTCTAACACCTTTGTACTATCCAGTTAGTTCCTGTATTGAAAATCATATTTCCCAATCCCTGTGATCTATGCTATGACAATGTTTACCCACACAACATATTCAAATTAAGTTGTTAATCACCTCCTAGCTTGTCCTAGATGACTAATTATTTTATGATATTCTACATCATTTGACATGTAGAATTAATATAATTAACAGTCCAATATTGAAATTAATGCATGAGATGTAATGTAGGTGATTCGTTATGTGAACAATAAAAAAACTTTAAATGATTCACTGCTCAAAATTATATTAGGGCCAATCTAAAATAAGTGGCCACACTCATTTGCAGGAAGGATAAAATGATTTTTTAAACCGACTAAAATGCTAAAGCACTTGAAATGTAGCATTTGTTTGGTGTGCCTCAGTTCCCTGCTCAATTAATTGTTCCATCAAATTCTGATGTCTCAATTGTGAAACACAGAGGATGGAGAGCAAGGGGAGTCATTATATCCTGTGGTGTGCAGAGATCTTGTTTTGATATTCTTCCACTGGGCTCGGTCACTTCCACAATTATGTTTGACATTTAAAATAAAGACTATGTCTGTGTGCTGCAACCTGTGTTATTATAATGGTTGAAAATTATCAGGACAATGAGTGTTATTATCATTCAGACACCTTCATGGTCACAAGTTACATATAATGGATAACTATTAACTAGTGATACCAACATTTGTTTGTTACTAGTTAAATTAGATTTTACTTGCAAATACATTGGGAAAGAATGATAGATTTATGTTATTTTCTAAGAAAGGAGGAAGCTAATGGGAGATTGAATTGATCTGTGTAAAATTATGAGGGGACTAGATAGATAAACAGGAAGTACCTATGATTCTTAGCCAAAGGGTCAAACAGTAGATTTAAAGTGCAGGAAGGAACTGTAGTTGCTGTTTTAAACCGAAGATAGACACGAAAAGCTGGAGTAACTCAGTGGGACAGGCAACATCGCTGGAGGGAAGGAATGGGTGACGTTTTGGGACAAGGCCCTTCTTCAAACTGGGTCTCAACCAGAAACATGACCATTGCTTCTCTCCAGAGATGCTGCCTGTCCTGCTGAGTTACTCCAGCATTTTGTGTATATCTATAGTAGATTTAAAGTAATTGGTAATAGGATTGGAGTGAAGATTAATGAAGAGGAGGTTGAGGAGAGACCTGATTGAAGTATGTAACATTATGAGGGACATAGGTAGAGTAGATAGTCAGAACCTTTTACCCTTTAAATCTTGGGTTAAATCTAAAAGACTAGCAGGCATTGTTTGAAGGTAAGAGGAGCTGTGCGGGGCATGTTTTTTTTACACAGCGGGTTGTGGGAGTATAGAACACACTGCCAGTAGGGGTGGTGGAGGCAGATACGATAGTGGCACTTAAGAGGCTTTAGGATAGGTACATAGTTTTGCAGAGGATGGAGGGATATGGATCACGTGCAGGCAGAACCTTATCTTTTGCTTGGGCAGCTTACAGCCCAGCGGTATGAATACAGATTTCTCTCTTTTCATGTAACCCTTGCATTCCTTCTCTCTCCGTCCCTCCCCCATCCTAACGTCTCATAACGTCTTGTTAATTTCACTGACGTCCTTCTAGTTTCACTGTCAATATCCTTTCATTATCACTTCTACGGCCAACAACGGACCATTGTGGGCTCCACCTTTAGTTGGTCATCGGTGCTGGCTCTGATATGTTCTGTATGTTTGTATTCCTCTAGTTTCCCTCTCCCTGACTCTCAGTCTGAAGAAAGGTCTCGACCGGAAACGCCACCTATTCCTTTTGTCCAGAGATGCTGTCTGACCCGCTGAGTCACTCCAGCATTTTGTGTCTATCTTCAGTTTAACCTGGCATCATGTTTGGCACAGACATTGTGGGCCACAGGGCCTGCTCCTGTGCTGTATTCTTCTATGTTTTAAGGAAAACATCGCCCAGAGTGTGGGAAAGATCATGGCCTAGCTGCCTGAAAGGGTGGATGAAGCAAAAACTGTCAGCACAGTTTAAAGAGTCATGAACTACAAGATTGCAGACCTTGTGCTGAAATGCAGGATCAAACTGTATGGCCATCCTAGGCATGAGAAAAATGACCTTAATTGCAGTTTTATATGGCTTTTTTTGAATTTGGGATAACCTAAATGACGATGTCCTTTAAAATACTAGACAATGCAATGAAATGCTTCCCTTTCCTTACAATGCTTCACTTTTTAATTTTTTTATTTTTTTATTTTATTAGAAGTACAGTAAATTACAGTAATACACATCACATATATCTTATTACATTTGTTGTACCGCTTCGTTTTTCGAGCTTTAAAAAAGGTAGAAATAAAAGAAGTAAGGAAAGTGAGCAAGAGTCGTGAAGGTGCAGGAAAGTGTTGGGAAAAGAAAGCCCCTTAGAGAAGAAGTTAGAGAAGGAAGTAAAGAAAGGAAATAGACCCTAGAAAGAGAAGAAAAAAAAGGAGAAATAATCGCTCTATTATAACACAAAACTCCGCAAACAAGGATTTACCAACCGTGTTTTTTTTACCCCCCGTTACCAGATCCTGGTACCATTTATTTTTTTAAATTACTATTGCACCTTATGCTTGTAATAGTTCCATAAATGCAGACCACGTCTTTTGGAAGTGGTCTGCTTTGCCTGCTAGGAGGAGTCTCATCTTCACTTTTTGTGTAGAAGAAAGAGCACTTCCTTTCTAGAAAATTGCAATTACTCAATACCCTTTAAAACTTCAATTGTGTCATCCCTTTAGAATTGTTTTCTCACAGAATTTATGCTGGGTTGGCATTGGTAAATTTAATGATCCAGATCTTGTGGTCAACAGCAAAGTGATACTGTTTGCTGCTGACCCCAACAAAAGCCATATTCATAGTTAGCTTCTATTAGACCTAATATTATAGCCAATTGAGATGATAGGCAATTTCCCTGCCAATTGACTTTGATTACCTCAATGCCACAAACAATCATGATTGATTTTATGCAAGAATTCACAGGTAACTATCCATATTCACTATAGAATGTATCTGCTCTGACAGGGAGAAGTTGCAGAAATTTGTTGCCACAGCTCTTTTTAGATCAGTTTAGTTCATAGATACTGTGTGGAAACAGTCCCTTCAGCCCACAGAGTCCACAACAACAAATGATCAACCATACACTAGGGACAATTTCAACGGTCAATTAATCTACAAGCCTGCACATCTTTGGAATGTGGGAGGAAACCTGAGCACCCGGAGAAGACCCACGTTGTCACAGGGAAAATGTACAAACTTCATACAGACAATACCCATAGTCAGGATAGAATCTGGATTTCTTGAGCTGTAAGGCAGCAACTCTTCTGAAAACATCGAGCCAGCACTGCCATTTAATATGATCATGGCTGATTATCTAAAATCAGTACTCCATTCCTGCTTTGTCCCCATATCCCTTGATTCCTTTAGCACTGAGCTAAATCTAGTGGCATTGTGGCGCCGTGGTAGAGTTGCTGCCTTACAACTCCAGGGTCCTGGGTTCGATCCTGACTACGGGTGATTGTTTGTACATTCTCCCCATGCCTGCGTAGGTTTTCTCCAAGGTGTTTGATTTCCTCCCATACTCCAAAGACGTACAGGTTTGTAGGTTAATTGGCTTGGTATAAATATAAATTGTCCCCAGTGTGTGTAGGATACGTTAGTGTGCGGGGATGGCCGGGTGGTGCGGACTCAGTGGCCTGTTTCCGCGCTGTATTTCTGATTTCAAGAAAGAGTTAGATTTAGCTCTTAGGACTAAAGGAATCAAGGGATATGGTGAAAAAGCTGGAACGGGTTACTGGTTTTAGATGATCAGCCATGAAGGGCCAGCTTGCCTTCTCCTGCACCTATTTTCTATGTTTCTATGTATGTTTCTAACTCTCTCTTGAAATGTTTCCTGATTGTTTACTGAGTAACCTAACTTTGTTTGCCGCTCAATAAATGTAAATTCATGAATTGTACAACCACCCATTTCCAACACATGTTCTGACATTATGTTGACAGTAAATGCACTGTACAAATACCAAACAATCTATTTCACTCTGATGACATTTGTAATGGAACAATGCAATCAAGAAAAATCAACCAGTAAAAAAAATGAAACAGAATAAAAATTGTGCCAGACGCTAGCAAATAAGGTAACAAAAATCTTAGTTCAATAAAAATAACTACGCTGAATGAATAATATGCTACACTAAAAATCAGTTTGTCATGCTGAGGAGGGTGGTTCAACAGCAATAACGATTTATCATGTATAGGACCGAACTGCAGATGCTGGTTTAAACTGAGGATAGACACAAAAAGCTGGAGTAACACAACGGGTCAGACAGCATCTCCGGAGAAAAGGAATAGGTGATGTTTCGGATCGAGACTTCTTCAGATGATTTATTATGGTGTTACAAATTTAATTATAACCCTTTTAACAAGGCTTAGCATTCATGATGACTGTTACAATACTTAAATAGTTGGCCTGATTTTTAGAGCTGAGATCAGAGGCTGACACCTGTTATGCCTCAGTTAAAACATGGTGAGCAGGTTGTTCTGAGTTCAGATTTATAAAATGTTAGCATCTAACCTGAGCCCAATGCACCCATTTCTGTGGTTAAGAATTCACAGCATGGAATAGCACAGTGCAGAAAAAGCTGATTCGGTCCATTGAGTCTGTGCCGGCTCATTCAATGAACATTCTCACCACTCCCCTCTCAGGCTCCTCAGATTTGTGCAGTTATTCTCTGCTTCCCTTCTCCAAATTGCAAAGTTCCATTGAATATGTAACTAATATTCTATCAGGCAGCGTAATTCAAATCTTCACCACTCATCACAAAGTTTTTTCTCTCATTGCTTCTTGTTCTTTTCCCAGTCACCCCAAATCTGGGACCTGTCAATCGCCCTCGAATCATGGAAAGGCTCTTGGCTTTATTTGCTCTGCCCAAACTTTCCTGTCTTTTCTATTAAGTCTCATCCTAGTTGTAGAAACAAGAAACTGCAGATGCTGATTTATAAATCAGACACAAAGTGCTGGAGTAACTCAGCAGGTCAGGCAGCATCACTGGAAAACATTTCGGGTTGGGAAAAGGGTCCCAACGTCACCTAACCATGTTCTCCAGAGATGCTGCCTGACCCATTAAGTTATTTCAGCACTTTGTCTCTCTCTCTCTTCATAGTAGTCCCTGCATTATATTATGTATTCTGGAAATAACTTTCCTCTTGATAAATGAAGCAGTAATTTGAAATTAAAAAAAAAAGAAAATGCTGAAAACACTATCTGCTGACCACTTCCAACATTTTCTGTTTTTACTTCAGATTTCTAGCACATGCAGTTTAAAAAAAATGTTACGGGTGGTAATCTGCTTGCGTGGATCGTCCGTATGCATTACATCTCACCTAATTCACATTTATCACAGGCAAATAATCTGCTACTCAATTGATGCATTGTTCGTATCCCTTCGTTATCACCTCCTCCACAATCAACAATGGACCATTGTGGTCTCCTTGGCCATCGGTGCTGGCTCGGATCTGTTCTTCCACTGCTCTTATTTCCCTCTCCCCTGACTCACAGTCTGAAGAAGGGTCTCGACCCGAAACATCACCCATTCCTTCTCTCCAGTGATGCTGCTTGTCCCGCTGAGTTACTCCAGCATTTTGTGTCTACCTTCGATTTAAACCAGCATCTGCAGTTCTTTCCTACACAATTTTGGATGAGAGGTCTCAATATTTGTTATGATGTGTGTAACAGAATTTTGAATTGAATTGAGTATGAGGTCAATTTCATGGTGTTCTTTTCACTTATTTTACCTTGTGCAGATGAATTACTTATGACAAATTAAGTAACAATTTAGAAAATAAAATATAATTAGTCTGGTTAGCTTCCATGCCCTCTTTCTGAGTGTTAACCTGATGGAGCGGATCATTTATGGAGAAGGATAGGCTGCCATTGTTTCCCTAGGGCACAGGAGGCAGTGGGTTAACCTTATAAAGGTTTATAAAATGGTGAGCGGAATTGATACAATAGGTAGTCTTTTTTCCGGAGGTAAGGGAGTCTAAGACTAAAGGACATACGTTAAAGGCGAGGGGAAAAATATTTGAAGGAGATCTGAGGGGCAATTTTTCACACAGAGGATGATGGGTATATGGAACAAGCTGTCTGGAGAGCTGGCGGCGGCAGGTGTAATCACAATATTTAAAAAGCTTTAAAAAGGTACATGGATAGAAAAAGAATAGGGTAAAATGGGACTAATGCAGGAAAAAGGGATTAGCGTGGATCAATAGCTTGGTCGGCAAGGGCACCTTGTGTCTAAGGGCTTGTTTCTGTGCTGTACAACTCTAAGAATCTATATTGAAACAAAGCTCTAGAAATCCAATTCATTGGCACCTATGTAGCTTGCCCCAATATCGGAAGGATCTGGGTCCAGAGATTTATGAAAATGGTTCCTGGGCTGAGGATATGAAGAAGCTAGGGCTGTTTTCTTTTACAAGGTTTCAAAGGTTTCAAAGGTTTCAAAGGTCTTTTGTTGTCACACGTACCAATTAAGGTCAGGGCGATCGAAGCTCCTGCAGCCGGCTGTCAAAGCCCCCGGGTCGGGGCGATCGAAGCTCCTGCAGCCGGCGGTCAAAGCCCCCGGGTCAGGGCGATCGAAGATCCCACGTCGGGGAGGTCGTAGCTCCTGCGGCTTGGAGCTCCCGAAGTCGGTTTCTAACCAGGGACTGCGAGCTCCACAATGTTAAAGTCTGCAAGGTCCGATGGTTGGAGCTCCGAGGTCGATCCCTGGCAAAGGGATTGCGAGCCCGCGATGGTAAGTCCCGCGGGAGGCCGCGGTTGGAGCTCCCGAATATGATCTCCAGCAGAGGCCACCAACTCCATGATGTTAAGCCGCAGCGCGGACGGAGATACGATACGGAAAAAGATTGCATCTCCGTCGAGGTAAAAGATTAAAAAACGTTTCCCCCAACAACCCTCCCCCCCCACCCACCACATAAAGCAAGCCAAAGAACACTAAAAAACATACATTTACCACATACTATTAAAACATCAAAAAAAGGAAAGGACAGACAGACTGTTGGCAAAGCAGCCATTGCTGGCGTCACCTGGTGGAGTCTATAAAAAGGCTGAGAGGAAATTTGACAGAAGCATATGAAAAGATTGGGTGTTTGGTCAGAGTAAATTGTGAAAGGATGTTCCATTTCATTGAAGGGTCAGGAACTAAATGTTATAGTTAACGAAAAGGAAAGGAGACTGCACTACCTGCCAATGTGGGGTAGTCTTCGAGTGAATAAATGGTGTGGAAAAATTTGTAAAACAACAGAGAAAGAGCCAATGAGTGAAGGAACTAAAGAAAAGATTAAAATATGATGGGTCAAATGGCTTCCCTGTGTGCTGCAACTATTCTATGGTTGTATGATAAAGGCAATTCATCCCAACTTAGAGAGGCTGGTAATCATTCCAATGAGAAATGTAATTTGTTGATACAGCGTGGAAACAGGCCCTTCGGCCCATCGAGTCCATGCCGACCACCGATCACTCGTACACTAGTTCTATGTTATCCCACGTTCATATTGTACACACTAGCAGCAATTTACAATAGCCAATGAACCTAAAAAACACGCACGTCTTTGGAATGTGGAAGGAAACTGGAGTAGCCGGAGAAAACCCACGTGGTCACAGGGAGAACGTACAAACTCCACACAGACAACAATAGTATTTAGGATCAAACCAGGAACTCTGGTGCTGTGAGGCAACAACTCTACCGCTGCACCATTGTGCTGTCCTTTACACAGGGGACTTTTCATGATACTTTCCTGATGTTTTCTTGCTGTCACACCCACACTTAATAGTGTTATCTCACATGCAGAGGCTATGTTCTGGATTACAGATAAAGATCCAATAATGACCACTGTTTTTCAATCATGAAATAACAAGGGCAGTAGGTTGACAGATAAGACAGTAAATTAAATGGTCCCCAATGTGACATCAATATTTGACTCATGGCATCAGGCAAACTCATTGTGCATTGCTCAGGGTTCATGCAGATACTGTCTGTTCTTTTGATGATTCCATAGCTCGGTGCAAGTGCTGTGATGTCTGTAAGACTGGTCACCATATACAACAGTGTTTTGGGACCATTCAGGGTACAGGACTCTATCAGGACATTAGATTACATCACATTAAATCACATCTTCCAGGTCATAATTTTCCCTTTACCACACTTGCTCTCACCTCCATGACCATACTTTTACAGCTGGTCCGTGGCTGCTATGAAGAGAGGTTTTTTTTTTATAGGGATAGCTATAAGGTGAGAGGAGGAAAGTTTAATGGAGATGTGTGGGGCAAGTTTTGTACACAGTGTGGTGGGGGCCTGGATCACACTGCCAGCAGTGGTGGAGAAGGCAGATACCACAGTGGAGTTTAAGAGGCTTTTGGATAGGCACATGCACAGAAGTGCAGGGAATAGAGGGATATGAATCTTGTACATGCAGATGAGATCAGTTTAACCTGGCATCATGTTCAGCACTAAGATTGTGGGCCGAAGGACCCGTTCCTGTGCTGTACTGTTCTATGTTCTATTAAAACACAAAATGCCAGAGGAACTCAACAGATCAGGCAGTATTTCTGGAAGGAAGTGACAGGTGACTTTTCGGCTTAGGATTGATAAGAGTCCCAACCAGAAAAGTTGCCTGTCCATTGCCTTCAAGGATGCTACCTGGCCTGCTGAGTTCCTCCAGCACTTTGTGTAATGACAGCAGTAATCTCGGGCGGCAGTTGTCACTGGGAATTGAGCAGGTAATATTGTGAAGCATGAATTTAATTGCAATTCATTCTCCTAATTTGTTTTAGTGCTTTATCCCATAGTTTTCTTTTTTGTTGTTGTGGTAATTGATTAGGCATTAATGGTGTATATAGCATCTATAAAGTGCACCAAATTCCAGTGATAGCCAGTGCATTGACACTTGTTGCCTTCGGTGTGTCATGATAATTCCCACTAATGCTATATTTCGAAGCTACCACCGATTTATCACAGAGGTTGGGAGAGAGGCCCTTTTGATGTGTAAATAAAGGATGCACGGCCCGCACCACAGGGCATAACTCTGTTCTTTCAGAAATATCCTGGGCAAAGTTGTGCTGAACAGAGGTACTCATCTGGATTATAACAAAACAGTTGTTCTTTTGCCCCCACCTCTCTTGCCCTGTCTCTGGAAACATTGACTGGTTTAACATGTATGGGGCCCAGCACTCAAAATGGTTAGTTTGAGGAGCAAGATTGGCCTTGAAGAAAGGCCACGGTGGCACAGCGGTAGAGTTGCTGCCTTACAGTGAATGCAGCGCCGGAGACCCAGGTTCGATCCTGACTACGGGTGCTGTCTGTACTGAGTTTGTAAGTTCTCCCTGTGACCTGAGTGGGTTTTCTCCGAGATCTTCGGTTTCCTCCCACACTACAAAGACGTACAGGTTTGCAGGTAAATTGGCTTGGTAAATGTAAAAATTGTCCCTAGTGGGTGTAGGATAGTGTTAATGTGTGGGGAATGCTGGTCAGCGCGGAGCCGGTAGGCCAAAGGGCCTGTTTCAGCGCTGTATCTCTAAACTAAACTAGAATCCCAGCCCAAAAAGTCAAAAAATTATTCTCAGCAACAATGTTATTTTAAAACAGACTTCCTAAACACAAGTTGTTTAAGAAGGAACTGCAGATGCTGGAAAAATCGAAGGCAGAAAATAATGCTGGAGAAACTTAGCGGGTGAGACAGCATCTGTGGAGCGAAGGAGTAGGTGAATTTTTGGGTTGAGACCCTTCTTCAGACTGATGTTTGGGTGGAGGGGGCGGGAAGAAGAAAGGAAGATGCGGAGACAGTGGGCTGTGGGAGAGCTGGGAAGGGGAGGGGAAAGAGAGAGAAAGCAAGGACTACCTGAAATTGGAGGTCAATGTTCATACTGCTGGGGTGTAAACTACCCAAGCGAAATATGAGGTGTTGCTCCTTCAATTTACGGTGGGCCCACTCTGGCCATGGAGGAGGCCCAGGACAGAAAGGTCGGATTCGGACAAGACATCATTCTGCTCTGGGAACCCAGAGCCAAGGACATCCTCCTTAGTTTTTGCAGCTTATTCTCCTTAGGGCCTAGCTACGCTTTCCCAAAATCCTCCCCCATGCTACCCATGCACATGCCCAGGCTTTGACCTTGTAAAACAGGCTCCAGTTTCTGGGCACCCTGCTGCAACAGGTACAATCCTTGGGCACAATCCCCACCAATCCCCCAGCCCCCATATATGGTTGTCTCACTAGGATCAGATCGGAACCCTTGACCTCCACCAAATCACGCCCCCATTCTGGATCCCTCACATTTGCCACGTGCCTAGGGCACAGCTGAACTAGACAATAGTGAGCTGGCAACTAAATTGATCATTGATGTGCCACACTATAATTCTCTAGCACACTTTTAATGGTACACATCAATTACTAGTCTGGTATGTCTCAGTAATGGAAGGATAGCACACCTCACCAATCTATCATCAAATTCCCCAAACATTCTCAATCCATTCTCAGCCCCTATCATTTACATTTTGCCGAGATGCCAGCTTTTCTTTGCTAATGATCCTTGGGACATTTTGTTCTGATAATGGTGCTATGAAAGTTGTTGTTGTGGTGGTACATTATTTTGAATTAAAAGTTAATTCCAAATAATTTTTGGTTCTGTATTCATCAGTGTTTGTTATAGTTCATATAGTTCCAGGGACTAACTTACTGTACCAATTCACAGTTGTGTTGTGTCTTTTTTTAAATTGCTGTTTTTTTCTCACTAATATGTAATTATGGATTCTGTTCTATTCTGTTTTGTAGTTTGTTGCACAATCTGCAAGCATTGCCCCTTTTCATTTCACTGCGCATCTCGTATGCGTTTGTGACAAATAAACTTGACTTGACTTGACTTCTGTAAATTTGTGACTCATTTATCCCATACATTTGATCACTTCAATTAATATAAAACTATATGGTGTCCTGTATCAGTATGTTCTGCAAGTTCATTACGGGTTACAAGCCCAACCAATAAAAATAATTCACAGTCATGAGATCTGTCAGAACTGGATGCAGATTTGTTTCTGATGTAACAACATTAGTTTCTAGCCAGGAGAAGAAAGAAAAGTGACAAAAAAAGAATCTGGTGCAAATATCGACTCATTCTTGAGTTTACTTTAGTTTAGTTTAAAGATACAGGGTGGATACATGTCCTTCGGCCTGCTGAGTCCGCGCTGACCAGTGATCCCCACACACTAATACTATCCTACACACACTAGGGACAATTTACAATTTTACTAAAGCCATTTAACCTACAAACCTGTGCATCTTTGGAGAGTGGGTGGAAACTGGAGTACCCGGAGAAAACCCACACAGGTCATGGGGAGAATCGCAAAACTCCATAAAGATAGCACCTGTAGTCAGGATCGAACTAGGGTCTCTGGCGCAATAAGGCAGCAACTCTACTGCTATGCCACCATGCCCCCCCAGTTGTTGAGTGTACTTTCTTGGTCTGTGGTTGCTGTGCCCTGTTGTTTCCATGGCTATCATGAACTGAAAGATTGACAGTATACAAATTTGGAATTTGGGATTGTGTTACCTTCTCAACATCTCCCACCCCCACTAACGGTGTTCCCTTCCCCCCTTCTCCCACTACCACACTTCCACTCACCCACCCCTCCTCCCACTATTCTGGTACCGCATGGCTACAGTATTTTCCGAGGATTGCCTCTGGGAATTTATTTTCAAACATTTCATCTCAATGCTTCCTGATGCTCTGCAAGTCACAGGCTCAGGCTTTACATTAATGTCAGAAATGTACTGCTAAGAAGGGGTGACATTCACCATCTGTCATGTTGTGGATAAGCTCAATGATAACCCCAGCTGTACAAATCTGACACCGTTTAATATAATCAAGTTTAATAGCCTGCCCCAAACAAAACCTTCTCTCAGTATTTGTTCCAGAAACCCCCAAGATCTTTCTGCCAACTGTGACAATGCTGGCAGCTTTGTAATAATTCATAATTGCCAAAGATCAGAGGAATTACTACCTACAGAAACAAAGGCATTTTAGCATGAGCTTTGATAAATATTTTAATAATTGAAAAAATATAATTAACTGATTGCTTGGATGATTAACAATTAAAGTGGTCAGGTAATGTATCAAATTATTTTTTTTCAATGCATATTTGTGGGTAGGAATTGTCTCAGTTATTTTTTGTTAAGGCACAGACGTCTTTCAAAGTCCAAATCTGAAAACTAAAAAGAGCCGGAGGTATCTCACTCTGGATGTGAAGAGATAACAGGAACACTATCTTAAGGAAGATTCACACATTCTCAAAAAAACTTCAATGCAGGATGAGTTGGCAGTCGCCATTAAATCAATGCAGGGGCCAGCCTGAATGAGTACATTTCTTTTACATGCATTTATGCATTTATGTTGCCCCTTAAGCCCCACAAGCTCAGAAAACATCACTCTCCAATTATGGAAAAGCTCCAAGTGCACATTAGGCATCTGCACTCATTGGTTATCTTTTGATAAAACTCTTATGCATGTCAAAAAGTTAGGGCCGCATGCACGACAGAATTCTTCTTTGTTATTTTTCGGCTGCCTTATCCATCACATCCCATAAGTTTCCTGCTGAAAGTAGCTGGTTGAATCGCTCAAGACCTTACTGCTACAGGTGCATTACATTTCCTGTTGTACATTGAGATTTTGTAACCGTACACACAGTAAGGAGCATATTATAGTGTACAGTAGGGAGCATATCGACTGGTTGCTTCACAGCCTCGATGCATCGATTCAAAATGATGAAGATTTCGAAGGCTTACGGTATCCCTCTTCGTCTCCCTAGAACAATTGAGCAATTGGGCACCACGTTTGTCACCTCGGATGGCGAGGGCAAAATATTCGAGATCCTCGTGGGGGTCTTACAGGGAGACACGCTGGCACCCTTTCTCTCCGTCATTATCCTTGATTATGCCATGAGGCAGGCGCCCAAGGAACATGAGAACCTCGGCTTTACAATCACCCCAAGGCATTCGAGAAGAATCGGGCCAGTCAACTTGTCAGTCCACGACTTCACTGATGACATCGTCCTGCTGTCATACCAGATTAGGGAGGCCCAGGAGCTGCTCGGCAGGGTCAAGACGGAGTGTGAGAAAGTGGGCCTCCACCTCAATGCCAAGAAGACGGAGTAGATGGTGTACAACGCTGGTGACCATGAGCCTCTCAAGACATGGCGGTGCATCTCTCAAGAAAGTGGAGGACTTCAAGTACCTGGGAGCGAGGATGCAGAGCTCGGAGAATGATACCAAGGTCCGGAAAGCGCCCGCATGGAAAACCATCAATAACATGGGGAAAGTCTGGACGCCTCAAATGTCTAAAGGGCCTGTCCCACTTAAGCAATTTTTTCGGCGACTTGCCGGCACCCGTCATAGTCGCAGTAGGTCGCCAAAAAATGTCAAAATGTTGAAATGACATGTTGAAATATTGAAATGACATAAGAGCAGGGAGGTTCTACTGCGGGGTCTTGGTGAGACCAAGGCTGGAGTATTGCGTACAGTTTTGGTCTCCTAATCTGAGGAAAGACATTCTTGCCATAGAGGCAGTACAGAGAAGGTTCACCAGACTGATTCCTAGGATGGCAGGACTTTCATATGAAGAAAGACTGGATAGACTCGGCTTGTACTCACTAGAATTTAGAAGATTGAGGGGGGATCTTATAGAAACTTACAAAATTCTTAAGGGGTTGGACAGGCTAGATGCAGGAAGATTATTCCTGATGTTGGTGAAGTCCAGAACTAGGGGTCACAGTTTAAGGATAAGAGGGAAGTATTTTAGGACCGAGATGAGAAAATCATTTTGTACACAGAGAGTGGTGAATCTGTGGAATTATCTGCCACAGAAGATAGTTGAGGCCAGTTAATTGGCTATATGTAAGATGGAGTTAGATGTGGCCCTTGTGGCTATAGGGATCAGGGGGTATGGAGAGAAGGCAGGTACAGGATACTGAGTTGGATGATCAGCCATGATCATATTGAATGGCGGTGCAGGCTCGAAAGGCCGATTGGCCTACTCCTGCACCTATTTTTTATGTTTCTATGTTTCTATGTTGCGGGGTGACTGACGCTTGTATGGTTTTGAGTAGTCGCCCAAAAAGTCGTACCTTTTTCTGGTTGCCGCTGGATTTTCAACATTTTGAAAATTTTCGGCGACCTGCTGCGACTATGACAAGTGTCGGCAAGTCGCTGAAAAAATCGCGTAAGTGGGACAGGCCCTTGAGGGTCTCAAACTGGGATTCTTCCATGCAACTGTAGAGACCATATTATTGGACGTGTGAGGCATGGACTCTCACTCGAGCGCTGTCCAATGGTACTTACACCTAAATACTCAGAAATGTTCAAAATGTCAGTTGGAGGGACCATATCACCTACGCCCTGCTCTATGGGGAGAATCTACATCTGACTGAGAAGATCAGGTCGAGAAGGATGAGGCTGGCTGGAAGACGTGACCTGGGACGGCCAATCAAGATGATGCTGAAGACGCATGCATGTGTAGAGACAAAAGAGGAGTTTGCCAGCTGCATGGAGGACAGATATGTATGTTGCGTCCGTCACAGTGCCCATCGGAAACCAGCACCACTGCGGCACTAATGTTTTCAATGATGATGAACGAATTCACGGCCTGGTTTGGCAACACGAACACCCAGGAACAAGGAAGCTTGCAAATAGTGGTGTACACTGCCTAGTCCATCACGGGTACTGGCCTCCCAACCATTGAAGGGATCTACAGGGGTCGCTGCCTCATAAAAGCAACCAGCATCATCAGAGACTCACACCACCCTGGTCACACACTCATTTCACTCTTGCCATCGGAAGAAGGTGCAGCAGCCTGAAAACTGTAACATCCAGGTTCAGGTGCAGCTTCTTCACAACAACAATCAGGCTATTAAACACTACAACCTCCAAATAAGCTACATAGACTTGGGGACATTGCTTTTGTCTTTGACTTAATATATTGCATATGCAACACAACAGCATAATAAGCTACAAAAATGCTTTAGTATATACACACACACGCACATGCACACGTACACACATAAATGTACATAAATACACACAAATATACATATAAATGTACGTGTATGCTTCGACTTGCGATATTTCGACTTTACGATCGGCAAACGCTCGGCAACATGATCGCAATATCTCGCAATGCGTTTTCGACTGGTGATATTTTCGGTTTTCGATGGGTTTATCGGAACGTAACCCCATCATATGTCGAGGAGCAGCTGTACATATATTAGGTATATATACGTATATTTATACATATATTTGTGTGTAATGTATATTTATGGGTGTGCGTGTATACTTTGTAATTTATTATGCTGCTATGTTTACATATCAGTTGTGCTGCTGCAAGTAAGTATTTCATTGTTCTGTATCGGGATATATGAGGGGGTTGGGGAGGGGATATGAAACAAGTTGCCCGAGGAGGTGCTTGAGGCTGGAACTATAATGACATTTAAAAAAAACTCTTGGACAGGTACATGGATAGTTCAAGTTCAAGTTCAAGTTCAAGTGAGTTTATTGTCATGTGTCCCTGTATAGGACAATGAAATTCTTGCTTTGCTTAAGCACACAGAAAATAGTAGGCATTTACTACAAAACAGATAAATGTGTCCATATACCATGATATAAATATATACACACATGAATAAATAAACTGGTAGTGCAAATAACAGAAAGTGGTTGCTAATAATCAGAGTTTTGTCCGAGCCAGGTTTAATAGCCTGATGGCTGAGGGGAAGTAGCTATTCCTGAACCTGGTTGTTGCAGTCTTCAGGCTCCTGTACCTTCTACCTGAAGGTAGCAGGGAGATCAGTGTGTGGCCAGGATGGTGTGGGCCTTTGATGATACTGCCAGCCTTTTTGAGGCAGCGACTGCGATAAATCCCCTCGATGGAAGGAAGTTCAGAGCCGATGATGGACTGGGCAGTGTTTACTACTTTTTGTAGTCTTTTCCTCTCCAGGGCGCTCAAATTTCCGAACCAAGCCACGATGCAACCGGTCAGCGTGCTCTCGACTGTGCACCTGTAGAAGTTAGAGAGAGTCTTCCTTGACAATCCGACTCTCCGTAATCTTCTCAGGAAGTAGAGGCGCTGATGAGCTTTTTTGATAATTGCGTTCGTGTTCTCGGACCAGGAAAGATCTTCAGAGATGTGCACCCCCAGGAATTTGAAGTTCTTGACCCTTTCAACCATTGATCCGTTGATATAAATGGGGCTGTGGGTCCCCCTCCTACTCCTTCCAAAGTCCACAATCAGTCAGGATAGGAAAGGTTTTAAGGGATCAGGGCCAAACGTGGGCAAGTGGGACTAGCTTGGAAGGGGCATCATTGTTGGCATGGACGAGTTGAGCCCAAGGGCCTATCTCCATGCTGTATGACCCCATGACACAGGTTAAAAATTGTGGATAATAAAGGCACTAAATGCAAATTCCCATTCTTGGATGCCTCAGCAATGATTTCAACCCAGCCTCCAAATGCCACAACTTGAGGCACTTTACTTGAGGCCTGCAGCAAAAATTACAGGATGCTTTTCTGCACTAGTGAGGGAATACATGATGTTGTCCTGCATGTAGTTTATCATAAGTGCAGGAGCCGCTGCAAAATGTATCATTGGATATATGACAGTGCAAATGATAAATGGAATGAATCAACTGTAATAATGGTCCATTTAAAATAATTGCATTTTAGTTAATTTAATAATGTTGTTAAGTTTACACAATTCAGATACCAATCGTAATTTGATTCAAGTTGGTCCTGAACTGTACACATTTTATCTGGTTTAAAATTGTAGATTTTCGAGTTTCCTTTTTTTTAAACTTTGAGTCATTTGCAGTACTTCCTGAAATTAAGCTGATCTAATTTGAGTCTTCAGATTGATTCAGAAAATACTTGAAATTTGGCTCTGTTCAAAGTCAACGGCACCTGTTCCTTTAAAGTGCAGTGTCACCTCATTGTGAAATGTTGACTTGGCTCAGTTATTGGAGCAGTCCTTTAAGCGATTTGCCAAGAAGAATCTACAGCAGAGCAATGCAATTTTATTCAATGTGCAATTTATGATTTTAATTATTAATGACAGTACAGATTCTTTGCAACAGGCAGTCAGTGTAGGAAGGAACTACAGTTGCTGGTTTAAAATGAAAATAGACACAAAAAGCTGAAGTAACTCAGCGGCACAGGCAGCATCTCTGGAGAGAAGGAATGGGTGACGTTTGGGTCTGAAGAAGGGTCTTGACCCGAAGTCACCCATTCCTTATCTCCAGAGATGCTGCCTGTCCCGTTGAGTTACTCCGCTTTTTGTGTCCATCTTAAATAATTTAGTAATATGGCTTAATTAAATATGCTGGGACTAGGCTGTCATTTGCTGTGCAGGGCATCAAACAGTATTTGCTGTTGGTTAGACTTTGCACTGGTTAGACTTAACATTGGACTTTTAAATTTATATGTGTTTTGTATTGAAACTCCAAGCTGATAGTTGCACAGCAACATAAATAGCACCTGCGACCTGAATGAGTAAGATTATCAATAGAATCTTTCCACAACCATTTGCAGTAAATGTTTGAGTACTAAGCAGGGCCAGAACTGAGAAGGAATGGGAAATTAGAGTGGCTAAATTTAATACCAATTTTGAGACTGGTGAGTCCCAGAGAGTCCCAAAGGCTGCAGTCCCAAATGCACCATTACGGGCATAACCTCCCACCATCAAATGCATCTACAAGTGGAACTGCTTCATAAAGGCAGCATTTTGTATTGCTATTGGCAATAGTTTACAGTTATCACGTACCAAAATGTGAAAAGCTTTATTTGTGTGTTTTCCAGTCAAATCATACAATACATGATTACAGTCTAGCCATACATGAATACACAGGATGTGAAAAGAGAAAAACAACCAGGGTGCAAAATAGAGTGTTACAGCAACAGATAAAGTGCAGATAGATAGTCAGATAATGGTGAAGAAGCTGTTCCTGAATCTGATGTTACATGCATCAAATCTTTTGTATCTTCTACCTGATGAGGGATGGGAGACGAGGAAGAGGAAATGATTTGGGTGCAAGCGGTGCTTGCTTATGTTGACTACTTTCCAGAGGTAGCATGAAGTGTAATTGGAGTCGATAGGGAGAAGCTGATTTGTGTAATGGACTGGGCTACAATGACAACTATAATATTTGTGCGGTCTTTGGCAGAGCAGTTGCCAAACCAAGTTGTAATGCATCTTGATAGAATGCTTTCTACAGTGCATCTGTAAAAATTGGTAAGTCTCTCCTGCAAGAAGCAACTATAACCCATTCCTTTGTCTCTTGTATAAAGTTACATAATTTCTGGAGAGGAATTTTTGAAATTTTTTCTAAAACACTTTAAAAAAATTGGACCCCGACACTGAACTGATGACTCTAGGTACGTCAGAAGCCTGTTCTGAGCTAACATTATTTCAAAGACGTTTCCTTACTTATGGCTTGATAACGGCGAAAAAACTAATACTTAAATTTTCCGACTTTCCAGTCCCGACTGTTAAGATGTTGATTACAAACATGTCCAAGACACTACATCTTGAAAATATTAGACTTGTCTTGGCAGAAAAACCAGATCATTTTTCCAAGGGATGGACACCCTTCACCGAATTCTTACAAGGATAGTATGGCGCAACACAACTTTGGATTTAAATCCAACTATGGGTTGGGTGAGGTGGGTGGGGAGGGACGAGAGGCAGGTGCATCACTGCTTTTTTCTCTCTTTTTTTTTTTTTTTCTTTTCTTTTCTTTCTTTCTTTTACCCACTCTTTAGCTACACTACTTTGGTAGCCTGGGGGTCCGATCTTTGGTAGCCCAGGGGTCCCATCTTTGGTAGCCTAGGGGTCCTATCTTTGGTAGTCTAGGGGTCCTATCTTTGGTAGTCTAGGGGTCCTATCTTTGCTCCTCTCACTTTTTCTCTCTCTTGTTCTTTCCCTGTTCTTTTCCTCTATTTTAAAGTTAAAAAGTTAAAATTGAAGCTGTACATTAACTGTATAATTTTATATGCCGATTGTTCTACTCTTGTACATTTGCTTCTAATAAATTAAAAAATAAATAAAACAAAATAAATTGGTAAGAGTCATTGAATCATGGCAAGAGTGATGCTCAATTTCCTTGGTATTCCATGAAAGTAGAGGTGTTGGTGTGTTTTCTTGGCTGTAGAGTAAGTGTGGCTAGTATTTAAAATAAATAAATGGATTAAAAATGCAGAGACAAAAGATAAATCAAATTAGTACTTTAGTACCAAGGGAAGGGGGGGGGGGGCATGGTTGCGCAGCGGTAGAGTTGCTGCCTTACAATGGCAGAGACCTGGGTCGATCCTGGCTACAGGTTCTGTCTGTATGGACAGTGCCTACGTGGGTTCTCCCCGTGACCATGTGGGTTTTCCAAGGGTGCTCCGGTTTTCCCCACACTCCAAAAACATACAGGTTTGTGGGATAATTGATGTTAGTAAAGATTGTAATTGATCCCTAGTCTGTAAGATAGTCTAGTATAAAGAGGTCGGCGTGGACTCGATGGGCCGAAGGGCCTGTTTCTGCGCTGTATCTCTAAATTGAAGTATGCTTAGAGAGAAAGACGATATACTTGCATTTGGCCATGCCTCATAGAAGCAGGGCAACATCAGAGCTAAGTAACAAAGTGCACAAGGTGAATAGCGAGTAAATTCATGTTGTTTTGCTCCATTGAAGGTGAACACACTTCCATCAAAGAAAACAATAAAAAAGTGTGAATTGATTTTCGCAACCCTTTCTTCTTCAAAGTCTACTTCTTGGGTAACTGGAAGATTGTATTTATTGGAGTAACTCAGCGGGACAGGCAGCATCTCTGGAAAGAAGGAATGGGTGACATTTCAGGTCGAGACCTGAGGTATCAACCCAAAACGTCACATCTTCCTTCTCTCCAGAGACGCTGCCTGTCCCTTTGAGTTACTCCAGCATTTTGTATCTATATTCGGTGCAAACCAGCATCTACAATTGAAGAAGAAACTGGAAATAAAGGCCTTTTTAAAAATAAATAATTGGACCCGGGGACAAAAAAACAGTAAGTAGGCTTATGTGTATGCATAAAGAAATGAAAAAAGTAAAAGGAACAAAGAGGTGGGGGAATACTGATACACCTGAAAAAAGAAATATTGTGAAAGAGAGAAAATTGTGGGCTAATAGTGAAAATGTATTACTAATGTTTAGAACTGTTCCTTATATCTTGTTTAGGGGTGAGAAGAACATTATGAAACCCTTTGTACATGTAAGGTCTGTGATCATGAAGAAGCAAAAATCTGGATTCATGTAAGAATCCACTGGCTATTATGATGGGAGAATTCAGGGTCTCTATTGTGATGCAACTTGTGATAATATACTGTTGCTGCAGTCCTGATTGCATGGAGAAATGCACCGTTAAAATGTAATATATGATCATATTTTTCAGGTCAGTCAGTGACCTTTTATTGATCAATCCCTTCTTGTTAATTAGTGAAATGTATTTTTCCATTCCACTAACTTTCCTTTGTGTTGTTCAATATTTACCATTATTATTGGGTGGATTACCATAATATTAGTTAATACTAGTTGTCAGAATCAACACTGAATACCTTATGAACACAGTTGGGAATTGCACGATAATTAATAATTGCATATAAAATTTGTGAAAATCTAATACAAACTAAACATGGAGGCTGACGGTATGACTGAAATATTAAACATTTTGCATAATTTTTCTACAAATGCTCTGGTTGTGAGGATGCATGTGTGAGAAGATATTAAAGGAAGTTGTGGAGTTATTGTTCGGTAGATGCACTGTTCGGCTTCTAACACCGTGCGTCTCTGTTTATTGAAAGGAAACCAGAGAAAAGATCTGCATTTCAGCAAATTTCCAAAACAGTTGAATAAAACGCCACCCTTCCCCACCGTCCCACAGGATAAGTGGAGCAATGTGGAACATGTATCTCCTTTCAGGATGGCAAGCATCATGAACACATCACTGCACTTTGATTTGCCCTTGCTGTTGCCAGGAAGGCTACTACTGCTCATGCCAAGAAAAGGCAGTTCTGGATTTTGACCTGCAATAAGACATTGCCCAAATCTTATGAATTTCCAGTGAAAATCAGTAGCTTTTCACAAGCTGTGTGCAGCCACTTTGTGACACTATGTACACGCATAAGGAAAGGAAAAGATGCACAGATGATTTTCGCTAAGGCAAAGCAAAGGTGTGAATGGGTGGGTGGTGCTTCACTGCAATGTATTTTGAAGAAGAAATGCAAGAGCAAGCTGGTATGAGAAGATTTTAGGTTTACGTTTAGGTTTAGGTTTACTACTGTCAAGGGTACCAAGGTATAGTGAAAAGTTTTGTTTTGCAGATAAAACCATACATAAATGTAATCAGATCAAACTCAAGTACAATAAGTGGATTAAAGGGGAAGATACAGAGTGCAGCATTTAGTTAAATGGCACTAAATTTACAGGTAGAAAAGAGATTTAAAAGAGTAGTGCAATTGTATCAGTTGATAGTAGATGCTCCTCTGAGAAGAAGACATAAAGAGTCACAATGCTCCTGCTCCAGTTTACATCCTCCCTAATCCCTTGATGCTTCTTATACTGTAGGAAGAGCCAAACTCGTTCCAAGATCATAGTTTAGCAGTCACAGAATTAATGATAGACAATAGACAAGAGACAATAGACAATAGGTGCAGGAGTAGGCCATTCGGCACTTTGGCTTCATTCACTGTGATCATGGCTGATCATCCACAATCTGTACCCCGTTCCTGCCTTCTCCCCATATCCCTTGACTCTATTATCTTTAAGAGCTCTATCTAACTCTCTCCTGAAAGCATCCAGAAAATTGGCCTCCACTGCCTTCTGAGGCAGAGAATTCCACAGATTCACAACTCTCTGGGTGAAAACGTTTTTCCTTATCTCTGATCTAAATGGCCTAGCCCTTATTCTTAAACTGTGGCCCCTGGTTCTGGCCTCCCCCAACATCGAGAACATGTTTCCTGCCTCTAGCGTGTCCAATCCCTAATAATCTTATATGTTTCAATAAGATCCCATCTCATTCTTCTGAATTCCAGTGTATACAAGCCCAGTCATTCCATTCTTTCATCATATGACAGTCCCACCATCACGGGAATTAACCTCGTGAACCTACACTGCACTACCTCAATAGCAAGAATGTCCTTCCTCAAATTTGGAGACAAAAACTGCACACAATACTTCAGATGTGGTCTCACTAGGGCCATGTACAACTGCAGAAGGCCCTCTTTGCCCCTATACTCCTCTTGTTATGAAGGCCAACATGCCATTAGTTTTCTTCACTGCCTGTTGTACCTGCATGCTTATTTTCAGGGACTGATGAACACCCAGATCTCGTTGTACTTCCCCTTTTCCTAACTTGACACCATCCAGATAATAATCTCCCTTCCTGTTCTTGCCACCAAAGTGGATCCACATTAAACTGCATCTTCCATTAATCTGCCCACTCACCCAACCTGTCCAAGTCACCCTGCATCCTCATTGCATCCTCCTCACAGTTCACACTGACACCCAGCTTTGTGTCATCTTCAAATTTCCTAATGTTACTTTGAATCCCTTCGTCTAAATCATTAATGTATATTGTAAATAGCTGCAGTCCCTGCACCGAGCCTTGTGGTACCCGACTCGTCACTGCCTGCCATTCTGAAAGGGACCCGTTAATCTCTACTCTTTGTTTCCTGTCTGCCTACCAATTTTCTATCCATGTCAGTACCCTACCCCCAATAACATGTGCTCTAATTTTGCCCATTAATCTCCTGTGGGATCTTATCAAAGGCTTTCTGAAAGTACAGGTACACTACATCCACTGGCTCTCCC
Organism: Amblyraja radiata; assembly: GCF_010909765.2. Classification (NCBI taxonomy): domain Eukaryota; kingdom Metazoa; phylum Chordata; class Chondrichthyes; order Rajiformes; family Rajidae; genus Amblyraja; species Amblyraja radiata. The sequence goes on along the minus strand of NC_045957.1, from coordinate 43,051,137 downwards.
TTGTCCATTTTCCTAGTTACATCCACAAGAAATTCCAGAAGATTAGTCAGGCATGATTTCCCCTTCATAAATCCATGCTGACTCGGACCGATCCTGTTACTGCTACCCAAATGTGCCGCTATTTCATCTTTTATAATTGACCAGCATTTTCCACACCACCGATGTCAGGCTAACTGGTCCATAATTCCCTGTTTTCTCTCTCCCTCCTTTCTTAAAATGTGGGATAACATTAGCTACCCTCCAATTCACAGGAACTGACCCTGAATCTATAGCACATTGGAAAATTATCACCAATGCGTCCACGATTTCTAGAGCCACTTCCTTAAGTACCCTGGGATGCAGACCATCAGGCCCTGGGGATTTATCAGCCTTCTGTTCCCTCAGTCTATCCAACACCATTTCCTGCCGAATGTAAGGCACACTGGTGAAGAAAAGATGTATGCACTTTGCAATTGATGTAGATAAATCAGTGTTGTGCAGATTAGTTACTTTGTTCACTGTTAAGGTTCCAGTCACACATTGATTTCATGCTGACATTTGTTCAAGTGATGACCACTTGGATGGTCACATGTAGGCAAAAAGAGCAAATACATCGTTATCTTGTAGTCAGAGTATATCTTTTTACTTACAATATAGGGAGAAGGAACAAAACAATGTGGCATTACAGTGCAGTCCCCTTCACAGAAGAGTGGGGTACCATATATGTACCATAAGACCATAAGACATAGGAACAGAATTAAACCATTCAGCCCATTGAGTATGCTCCACCATTCAATCGTGGCTGATCTATTTTTCCTTTGCTACCCCATTCTCTTACCTTGTCCCCATAACCTCTGACACCCTTATGGGCCTGTCCCACAGGCGACTTTTTAGTCGACTGCAGGAGACTATGCAGTCGCCACATAGTCGCCACATGTTCTCAGGTAGTTGCTGGAAAGTCGCCTTCATGGTCGCGAGGAGTTCCCGCATTCTGTGAATTAGTCTCGGCCTCATTATGGTCGCCGCAAATTTTTCAACATGTTGAAAAATTAGCGGCGACTAGAATGAAGCCGCCATGGAGAGTAGCGAGAATTCTCGTGCCGTAGGTGGATTGCCAGGAGGTCCTAGTGGGTTGCTAGGAGGTTGAATGTTCTCGGAGGTTCTCGTAGGTTGTAGCCGGTGCTGACCGGTGAATTTTATTGGTTCATTGGAAAAAAAAAGATAAGCAGTCGTTTTCAGAACCAAGGATACGTTAAATGTCTGCCAAGCTTCACAACCGTGTTTCTCTGGCTTCTTAAAAGTTGTCTCCACTCCTTCTCCCCCCTTCTCCCCCCTTCTCCACCCCTCTACCTCCCTCTCCCCCCCTCTCCCCCCCTCTCCCTCCCCTCTTTTAAAGGACTACCTGTACACTGTGCTTTAGCCGTCTTACTTACAGCGCCAACCTTTCTGTTCATCCTGGTGTGTGTCTGTATCACCTTGGCTTTGCACCGTGTGAATTTTTTAGACAGCACAAGCGGGGGGAGCGGTGTATAAAAAATTCACATGGGCTGGTGAAGGAAGCGATGTGTTTGTGTGTGTGTGTGTTCCACTCTGACAGTCGCCGTTCCAGTTCCCGGTTTTTCAGGCGACTGCCGACAACTTGACAGTCGCCGGCAGTCCGCTGAAAAATCGCCTAAGTGGGACAGGCCCATTTCTAATCAAGAGCCTATCAATTTCCACTAAAAATAATAGGCAGTGTTGGATTATCATGTATTATGATTAGGATTAGGATTAGGATTCAATTTATTGTCATTTGGACCCCTTGAGGTCCATACGAAATGTCATTTCTGCAGCCACACATTACAAAACAAAAAGACCCGAGACACAACACAGTTTACACAAACATCCATCACATCGTTGTGATGGAAGGCAAAAAAAACTTATCTCTCAACTGCACTCCCCCCCCCCCCCCCCCCCCCCCCCCCAAGTCAGTCAAAGTCAAAGCCCCCGGCTGGCGATGGCGATTGTCCCGCGGCCATTAAAGCCACGCCGGGTGATGCAAGGTCGCGCACCGGGTCTTGGTGTTAGAGCCCCCGGCGGGCGCTCGCAGAGTCCCGCGGCCATTCCCAGCCGCGCGGGGCGATGGTGTAAGGCCCCGCTCAGGTGCTCTTCAACCCCGCAACTCGGGCGGGATATGTCGCCGTTGCGGAAGCCCCGAAAAGCGGTCTCCCAGCAGGGACCCGCGGGCTCCCGGTGCCGCCGCCCGCCAGACCCGCAGTTGCAGCCTCCGAAACTCCGGGGGTCGGGTGGCAGCAGCGTCCACCACAGCTCCACCCGCTCCGGACTCGGCCAGCCCCGTGACGGTGAGTAGTCGGCAGCTCCGCAGCTGGAACCCCAGGTCGTTCCTGTTGGAGGCCGCTCCACGTTGCAGCCCCAACGACAACGGAGACCCGACAAAGAAAAGGTCGGGTCTCCCGTGCAGGGGAAAGATTTAAAGTTACCCCCTCCCACTCCCCCCCACACCATCCCCACCCCCACCCCCAAACACCCCAACAAAAAAAATTACAAAAACTACATAAAAACGAGTCAAAAAAATAATATAACACAGACGGACTGCAGAGGCCGCTGCTGACGAGAGTCGCACCGCCCACTTTCAGATGAAATATTAGATAATATTAGATTAGGTGGAGTTTTCAAAGATTATCTGATGTTGGCAATGTGTTCCCCACGCTTACAGTCATATATTCACAAGACATTTATCCCAACTCATCCACACCAACCACAATGCCCCAAGTATGCAAGTCTCATTTACCTGCATTTGGCCAATATCCATCCAAACTTTTCCTATCCATGTATCTGTCCAAATGTCTTATTAATATTCTTCTTAATCCAAGGGTTAACAAGTAATTTCATATTTGTTGATTATTAGACTTTGTATTCCCAATTGGCTTTAGTATTTGTTAAAATAACTATGATGGCTGTACTTTAAAAATAGTTCATTGAATTTGCAACACTTTCGAGAAGTCCTGAGGACGTGCTAATGCGCTGAGAAATAAAAGTACTTTTAGTTTTACCATGGAGTCATTTCTTGTCACCTTGCGGATACAGTTCCACATCTCACTTCAGGTAAATTGGAGTGTGTGGCTTTATTAACTTAGCAATTATCTGAAAATCTGCTTTCATTAAAGTAAATGGTTTTCACAGGTTGAAGGTAAAGGGCTAAGAACTACTTTAATTCACAATGGCAAGATTTTCAGTGTTACATTTGTGTTTGAAAAAAAACAACAGCTGTGAATAAATGAACACTTCATTTCATTTTTTATACACAGAAAACACTAGAGACTGTCAAATGCTTAGGTTCTGCTGCAGGTAATGACAGTGACTTCTTATTTCTTTATGAATTACACAATTAGCCTTTAAAATGCTGTACTTTAAAACTCTCATTATGATCCGTAGATTTAGGCAAAATCAAAACATGATTAGCAGTGATTCATTATCACATCAAAGAGCATTATTTTTGCAAATGAGATGCATTATTTTTCTCATGATAGTCTCTTTTTATAAAATTTTAATTGGAATTTGTGCAAACTTCCAGATAAACAACATTTAGGACACTGTGAGATGCAGTAAAACACTCTTTTATACTGAGTTCAGTTGAGCAATCACACTTTTACAATGGAATGGGCATAAAATAAAACTTCATAAGCTTTAAATAAACACTATCATCTAAACAAACAAGGCATTTGTCAGCTATGAATCAATGGGCAGCACTTTTATCTCAGTCATAAGGTTGTGGGTTCAATCTTGCTCCAGAGCCCAACAAACAAGACTGACAACACGATGCATAACTGAGGGAGTGAGGCACTATTGGAGGTCTTGACTTCCAGATGAGACTAACAACCTCTGACTTAACTATCAGATGAGTGTTAAATATCCAATGGCACTACTTCAGGTGCCCTGGATAATATTTATCCTTACATTAATATCTCTACACCAGGTTATAATATTGCTGTCTGTTGAGAAATTGCAATGTACAAATTGCCTGCCATATTTCTAATTCTGCATTTTATTTCAAAAGGTACTTCATTGGCAGTAATGTATTTTGGCATCTCCAAAGGTTATGAAATGTGTCACATGAATTCATGTTTTTTCTTTATGAGAAAATAAATGGACTGAAACCGTTGCAAAAAAAAAGTACTGTTATGTAAAGTTAGAATGTACATGTGCACAAAATAAATAAATGTTTAAAATATTGATTCTGCTCTCAGAGATAGTATCATCCATTGATGATGTAGTTCACATCTTGACTAAAATGCCAAATAATTGTTAGTTCATTTGGTAAATGTAGTGAGCTGTGATGCTTTCATGGAAAGAGAAGATAATATGGGTTGCGTTGTGATATTACTTGTAACTTTAAATAGCGATAAATAGATTGATACAAGATAATATGCGTTACGGATTTTCTTCCTTCTATGTTTCACAATAAAATGGTTTAAAATAATCATTAATGTGTTTCCTGTGTTGTGTAAGTCAGAAATAAAAATAATTGAACTGGGGCAATGTTAGACCTTAGCCAATGGTATAAAAACAGGCAAGTGGATGAGGTGTCAGCAGGCAAGCACTTTGGTGTGTTTCATAATAGTTACAGAGAGGAATATGGATAACCCAGAAATTGCATCTGAAAATTGTATTATTCTTAGACAGGGCCCACATACATAGACTGGTAGCAGACAGTTGTGGGTACATCTAAATACAGGAAGTGGGATACAGGAAGTTACAGTTGTGGGTAAATCTAAATACAGGAAGTTTTAAAAGTGCAATTGTGAGAGCTTAGAGCCAACATAATGATTAAAGGGAAAGATGGTTAGTAAGTCCCAGAACTTACCATGCAGAACTTTATCAAATGCCTTGCTGGCCAATATAGACATCAACCTGTTTGGTCACTCCAAAAACACAATCTGATTCATAATAGTAAGATTAAACGAGAACTTACCAGTTTGAAGTTTGATCTTGATTTTATGAGGAGTTACGATGAGCGATTACATGAAGAAAGGCCGTCCGTCTGCATGCGCGTCAATCTTCAAAGCAGCGGTGTTAAATCACAGATAAAAAGAAGACCTGAGAATAGTAAGATTGAAGAAACTAGAACTTCCATGTGACCTTGATAGTATGAGGGTGGGAGCGGTGGGCACGTAATCGCTCATCGTAACTCCTCATAAAATCAAGATCAAACTTCAAACTGGTAAGTTCTCGTTTAATCTTACTATTTTACTTCGGAGTCACGTGAGTGACTACGTGAAGATTTCAAAGCTCTGTGATTTTACGCCGGTTACGAATCCAGGCGTCACACACTGAATGGATTGACCATGGATGCGTGTAATCATTAAAGCATTCAGACATTACGTAGTTAAGTAAGGACACTGAAGCTTTAAATGAAAGAAAAGTTTTTAAAAACTAGTTTCCCCTCCCAACCTTGGGGGTAAACTATGGGACAGAACTTAAAATGGTACGTGCAAACACCCCCAGTCCGGTAATAGGTTTGTTATAAAACCGGTGGACCGTTATTTCATTCATCCATCCTGCAGCCACTAGGATGTTGTCAAGAGGCACGTTCATTGCTCTTGCTGCCGACGTAGATGCAGCCCTGGTGGAGTGAGATTTAACCATATGAACGTTCACTCTGTTACCGCCATTACCCCCTTTGACCATCTGGAGATGGTTTGTGTTGACACCTTCTGGTCTGTTCTGAGCCTCTGTGGTTCTCCGTAACTCTCAGATAGTGGTGTTAGTATGTTACCACACACACAACCGTAGGTCCTCTGGATATGCCAAGAACTGGATCTCCATCCCTGGCATTCCTGGCCTGCTATGTTTATATCAGGTTCCTGATTACGAATGTTATGTTGTTCATATTGGTTGTCATGTGGTCCAACCGTAGCTTTTGCAGTGTCTGGACTCTTTGTCAGCATACCACCTTCAGGGTTAGTTATAGGCGGTCCCCACTGTCAAAGTAGGGTTAGTACCACGCTCACATCCCATGTCCATGTACCTTGGTCTTAGAGGTATTAGATTGTAAATTCTCTTCATGAATTTTGTTGTAAAGGGGTGCATTCCTATCGACCTGTGCCCTGCTTGCAGCATCAGATAGGAGGAAAGTGCACCTCTGGCACTATTGATTGCACTATAACTTTGTTTATAGTTATAGTACAGAGTTGATAGGAAACTCCAAGACATCTGTTATCCGAACTGTGTTGTATTTGTTCGGACAGTCCTATGCCTTGAAATGGCCTCCTCAGAATCTGCAGACCAACAAGTTAATACGTTCGTGTAGTGGATGATTACTCCCTGTAACTGGGTTCACTAGGAGGTCCCTGCTCTTGGGTACAGCCATAACTGGCTGGACTATAGTTCCCAAAATTTTTGGGGACCAGGCTTGAGTAGGCCAATCTGGCACTACCAATATGCCTGTGGCTTAGTCTTGCTTGATTTTGGTCAAGCATCGGTTTGTGAGACAATTTTGCGGAAAGCATACATAAACAATCCTCCCCAATTGAGGGAGAAAGCATCCACTGCCTTTGTTCCTGGATCCTGCTTGCAGGACACATATCTGGGTAACTGATGGTTTAGTCTAGATGCAAATAGATCAAATCTGGTATGCCAAATCGTGTAGTTATTTCGTTAAATACTGCCTGATTCAACATCCATTCTGTGTTGTTATTAAACATCCGTGATCCAGCATCTGTCAACGTGTTATATCTACCTCGTAGATTTCCCAAATATTCCTCTTGATACACCAGTGCGAAATGAGGTTCGACAATCTATCGTAAGATACAGATTTTACACCACCCTTGTTAGTGGATATGTGCCACCGCAGTGGTGTTATCAATCTGAATTTGAACAAGCACCGGTTGCATATTGCTACAGAACCCCTTGAGTCCAAATTGTGCCCCCAACAATTCTGGGTAATTGATTCCATGTGTTGGGGAATTACAGACTCCTGCTCATTCCATCTGCCCCCACAGCTCTAGACTGTGTTAGTGGCTTCCCATCCTTAGCCGCTAGCATAGGTCTGAAGAACCCTTGATGGCTTTCAAGCAAATTTACTTTGAGCTTTCTCACGTTCGTTATCCACCGTAGTTATTCAACAAAGGCCTCTGCTGGCAATCCATAGTTTTGCCAAATTTGCCTGCATGGAATCTGAGTGTTCGTTCCTTTGCTCGCTGTAAATTCTGGTAATGCAAAGGCCCGTACGTACTGCTGGAAAAGCGGCTACTATTTGCCAATTACACTCGCTGTTTGCCTGATAGATGGCTAGTATTTGACTATCAGGTCATAGCAGGCTTGATTAATATAGTCGTTTGCCCCTAGGCAAAGTCACCAACATATTTACTGTTTTTGATAGTAAATTCTAGGTAATCAATTACCCTTGTAGGTGTCAATTTTGATTTAACTGGATGGATGAGGTAACCAATCCTATCAAACAGGGGTTTGCTTTGACTGATGCTTCTGCCAATTCTTGGTGCCTCCAAAATGAAATTTTCCAAATATGCCATTACTATGTGGTTCTGAGACCTTTGTAGACCCAGAATTGGTTTCCGTAGTTTTGTCAATAGTCTAGGAGCTGATGTCAACCCATTTGGCAGATCCATACCATCCAGTTAAACTTCAAATATCTCCTGTTCTTAGTGAATAGACACCGAATAGTATGCATCTTTGAGGTCAATGCATGCCATGTGACCATTTTATAGGAAGCTCCTATAAAACAGTAGTTAGACCGTAACAAAATTACTGTTTCTAAAAGTCTATACTGCACAAATGAGTTAAACCTGGATGAAGTGACATCCTCCATCTGTCACATGTCCTGAATGGCAATCCTGCCCAAAATTACTGGGCCTGCCTCGAAGACAATTCCAGTCCGAGTTCCAAGTCTGCTTGGAACCTGTGTATGTTGTGCAGTAAAATTATCACGTTATTATCTGTTTTGTTTTTTTTTGTTTTAAAAAAAAAAACAGTTCTGAAATTTCATGTTATTGTCATTTTGAACAAGAACACAAGAGTAAATTACCAACATGTAACTGCTCCACAATCCCTTGTTTCAGTAAACCCAGACCCACCTACCTCCATGGCTACCGGTGGTCTTGTGGTAAGCCCAAAGGCCCCTGATGCGGATTCCTTTTCTCTCCTTGATTGGGAGTAGGACTGGTAAGGAGTGTGGATTCCATGTTTCTCCCGACCTCTGCTTGGGTCTGGTCTGAAAACCTCATCATACTGAGCCTGCCTTGTAGGACAATTCTGGCCATTATTTTGAGTCTGCCTTGAAAGACGACTCTGATCGTATTTCCGTGCCCAGCTTTCAAGCTACCACCGGATTCAGTGAACCGCTTACCCCCTATGGAGGTGTGGGGTGTGTTGTCGCCTATGCGGATATTCTACCAACTGCTGGCTCTTGAGGCCATATGCATGCTTCAGTATGTTCATACTTTAAATTCGAGATCAGTTACCTACTGATCATTCACACTCCCCTCCACTGAGAGTGAGGTTCGTAGGCAGCCCTGAAAACAGGTGCTGCTGCCTGCGGGTTCTCCATAATACCCGGGCTGTCAAGAGCTAGATTCCATCCAGGGAAGCACCCAGTGGAACCTGGATGATTGCAGAAGCACTTATTTTCTGTTTGTTGTATGGAAGCTTATTATTCCTTTTATGTAAAGCATTTTGGTGTTGACAGTGCAATATAAGTAAAACTTACTTACTTACTTCCTTCCTTTCTTCTGCTTGTCCCTGGGAAGGTTTTCCCCCCTCTCCTTTGTACTCTGATTCAGAGTGGTTACTTCCACATGTAGTTCCCCCTCCAATGGAAAAGACATTGGGCTGCCCCATGTGCGAGGCTCCCGGCACCGGCACTGCTGTAGGCCGTGCTGATACTGCTCCCTCCCTTGGAGCAGATCATTGTTGGAGCAACTTCTCCATAAGTTGCCCCATATGAGAGAAGTCGTCCTCAGACGCTCTCCGTTGAGGGAGGGTATCCCTCTTCCCCGGACTCATCTGAGTCAACGGGTTCGTTTAGACTTGCGGGTGGCATTACGCCCCGCAGGACAACCATGGAGCTCCTGCTCCCGCGCAAAGTATCCTGCCAATTCTGCTGTCAGCGCGAATGTCGGGAACAAGACCGTCGCCCGCTATTTGGAAGGCTGCGTTCTTCGGCAGCCAACATCCCCGCGGGCCGTCTCCTCGACTCTGGGCTCTGAAAAAAACTTCAAGCCCGAAAGAACGCAGGTAAGTGATTCAACTTTCCTTACCTGCTCATCCCGACGGCCTGGGAGGACTCAGTGCCTGCCAGTCCGTCGTGCGTGTTGCGTTCAGACGTAATGACGCGCACGCAGACGGACGGCCCTTCTTCACGTAGTCACTCACGTGACTCCGAAGTAAAATATAGGATCTCCCACATACAAAACCACACTGACTATCCCTAATCAGCCTCTATCTATACAAATGCATATCCTATCCCTCAGAATCCTCTCCAGTAACATGTCTACCAAGGATGCTAGGCTCACTGATTCCCTGTAGTTCCCAGGCTTTTCCTTGCAGCCCATCTTCAAGAGAGGTACAATATTAGCCACCCTCCATCTTCCGGGACATCACTGTGTCTAATGGTGAGTTATATCTCTCAGCCAGGGCTCCTGCAATTTCTTCTCTATCTTCCCACAATCTCCTCAGATAAATCTGATCAGGCCTGGGAGATTTATCTACTAGGGACATCCAGAACCACCTCGATCATAATATGGATTGCCCTCAAGATATTGCTGTTAACTGTCCCAAGTTCCCCAGTCTTTATGTATTTCCTCATGGTAATAACAGAGACGAAATACATTATGGACTTTGCCCAACTTCTACTGCTCTACACGGAGATGACCGCTTTGGTTTCTGAGGTGTCCTTCTCTTTGTATTTCCCTTAATATTATCTCACAAAGCTTTCACCTGTCCCCTTTTTGCCATCCTTATTTCCTTCTTAAGTATGCTCCTCAATTCCTGAAACTCCTCCAGAGATTCACTTGATCCCAGCTGCCCACACCTGTCCCAGGCCCCCTCAGTACAGCCTCAAGAAGGTAGTTGAGGCCAGTTCATTGGCAATATTTAAGAGGGAGTTAGATGTGGCCCTTGTGGCTAAAGGGGTCGGGGGGTATGGAGAGAAGGCAGGTACGGGATACTGAGCCATGATCATATTGAATGGCGGCGCAGGCTCGAAGGGCCGATGGCCTATTCCTGCACCTATTTTCTATGTTTCTATGTTTCAATGTCCCTGTTCATCCAAACTTCCTTTCTCCAACCTGCCTTGCCCTTCACTCTAACAGGAACATGCATGCCCTGAACAACCATCCCACTTTCCAGCCAAACAATCTACTCCAATCAGCTTTAGCAAGTTTCTGTCTAATCCCATCAGAATTGGCCTTGTCCCAATTGAGAATTTTAACTTGTGGGACTGCATGTGGCCCCCATGAAGGAGGATAAATGCCCAGACCGTGATGAGGTATTTCCCAGGCCGCTAGGGAGGCAAGCAGGTATACTTCTTCACTGTCATCGGTCAGGTACGAGCAGACTGGAAGACAGTAATTTCTTTTGAGATTTAGAGATATAGCACAGAAAAGGACCCCTCGGCCCACTGAGTTAACTCCAACCAGCGATCCCCTTTACATTAGCATGCACTAGTGAAAATTTACAATTTTTACCAAAGCCAATTAACCTATAACCTGTATGACTTTGGAGTGTGGGAGGAAATTGGTGCACACGAATAAAACCCACGCAGCCATGTGAAGAATGTACAAACTCCATACAGGCAGCACCTATAGTCAGGATTAAACCCGGGTCCCTGGCGTTGTAAGGTATTGATGGAGTTAAGTTGAGTTTTTTTTTAAAGCAATAACTAAATACTTAGATCAGGACAGTGCATCTGATGTGGTTTAATAGATTACAGAAAGGCATTTGACAAGGCCTGACATGGAAGGCTGACCCAAAAGCTTAGGACCCTTGAGATCTGAGTAAAATTGGTAAGTTGGCTTAGTAATAGGACAGGGTGATGTTGAAAAGTTGCTTTTCAATGGTCAATGGCCAAGAGTCAATGGTTTATTTATTATCACGGGCACCAAGGTCCAGTGAAATACTTTTTCTGCATTCAGATCAGCAAGAATATCACCTTACATAAACACCATCACCCGGTTCGTACAGAATGTACGGCACAGCCCATTGAGTCTATATGCAAGAGGTGCCATTTTGTGATTGGAAGCCTGTGACCATTGGAGTATTATTGGGCTAGGTGCTGGGAGCTTTCTATTAATAACTTGGAGGTGAATGTAGGAGGTATGGAAAATAGAACATAGAAAAAGTGCAGCACAGTTAGAGGCCCCTTTGGCCCACAATATCTGTGCCAAACATGATGCTAAGATTAACTAGTTTCATCTGACTGCACATGATACGATTTCATTCCCTGTATATCAATTATGATTAGTAAGTTTGCAGATCATTTTTTTGTGTGTTTTTAATAGTAAGGAGGTTAGTTTCAGGCTACGGAATGATAATGAAATTAATCAATAGGTAGGTGGGCAGGGCAAAAGCCCTGGATTCTAATAAAAGAAATACCCCCACAATCTAGTCATATTTCCAAAGAGGGGTGGCATGGTGGTGCAGCGGTAGAGTTGCTGCCGTGCAGTGCCAGAGACCTGGGTTCAATCCTGACTACAGGTGCTGTCTGTACGGAATTTGTACGTTCTCTCCTGACCAAGTGGGTTTTCCCCGGGTGCTCCGGTTTCCTCCCACACTCCAAAGTCGTGCAGGTTTGTAGGTAAAATTTGGCTTTGGTAAATAAATTGTAACGTGTGTAGGATAGTGCTAGCATATGGGGATCGCTGGTTGGCATGGACTCGGTGGGCTGAAGGGCCTGTTTCCACGCTGTATCTCTAAACACTAAACTCTGAAGATCTGAGTTGAAACTTCATTTGCATCTTAAAATAATCACTGACATAATTTTGGAAAAAACGAGATTGGGCTATTGGCCATTGCTTGTGTTTGTTCAGTCGGTGAATTTGCATTGTTTTGCTGAGAGTTCCTGACATATGTCAACACTTATGGTGGAATTTTCAACATTGTGTTTCATTACAATTACAAAGTAGGCCACCGAATTGATGGACTGCAAGGTGGCAGCTCGAACATGATACAAAATGCTCAAAGATTGACAAGATAAATATTTTGAAGTTTTATTTTATTGCTGGACAACTTCTTTTTCCAACTAGAATGTAAATGTGAATAACGTCTAAATCATTATGCCCCTTGTTGTATTTTGGTATCCCAAAAATATACATGCGTGACAAGACCTCAGACTCTTCTGTGTGTGTATAATCCAGGTCACATTTCAGTGGTTTTAAATTATGTGAAAAATCAAACATGGTGAATACTAGTAACTACTGTGTTGATATCAACACTCTTGGGACATGGGAAGATTGATTTAAATATTCTGCCCTAAACCAACTTTATTTTAATGCCAACAAATGACATTTGTAAAATCCATGTAAAATAATATTTGATTATGCTTTGTACAGCATAAGTATCTGATTTTAATTGTACATTGTTTGGCATTTGGAAAAAATCTATTCTTCATAAAACCACTTGGTTTGAATATATGAAAAACAGTAAGTGACAATGAACAGATTTACACATGTTGCATTGCACAAAGTCAATTCTGAATCTGTGTTGCAAATAGAAAATTCCGACTTCAAATGTTTAAATATTACAGCATGTAGTTTTGTTCTTTCTGGTGCCCATTTCCCATTCACCCTGGAATAGTGGGCAGAAAATCCAAACTTTCTTACAAGTAAATTCTTGATGAATTAAGTGCGGGAGCTCTCTTGACAGTTCTAAAGAACAAAGCAACACAAAATCTTAGGCTATTTGCAGCATTGTGTAATTCAGAAACTGTTAAGCGGCCTTTTCACGGGGCGACTTGACGCAAGAGTTAACCGGAGTTTAACATCGTGGGAACCTCGTGCGATAACAGTGCGGCATTCGTGGGCCACCGTGGACCACCGTAGCGCTAACGGCAGGTCATCGTGTAACTTGGTCACTCGGGAGAAAATTCAAGAAAGTTTGAATTTCTCCAAGATTGACTTGTACACTTGTGGTTGAGTATTGCAACATTATATGAACGTAGTGGCCAGTGCGATATCCATAATAACTCTTGCGGGTACCGTGGGAACTCCTGCGAACGGTGAACCCGGAAGCTGGACAGAGAGAACAGAAGGTGAGTAAAAATTATCTTATGTGGGATTGAATTTAAAAAATAAATAAAAATAAAGATTTGCATCCGCATATGGACATCAACTTATTCATGAGTTATGTTAATGAGATTCAAGAAAATAACTATAATCTTTAAAAGGGACTTTAAAAAGGACTTTACTGAAAGGTTACGCATTTTTATGGTCCGTGAGAAATTTTTCACATGTACTTCTTTGAGAGATACAGATCGGAGTCCTCGGGTCCAGGGGTCCGGAACGCTACCAATCAATGTTGTACAGAGACCCGTGTAAGGAGTGAACTGCACATGCTGGTTTAAACCGAAGACAGACACAAAAAGCTGGAGTAACTCAGCGAGTCAAGCAGCATCTCTGGAGAAAAAAAGCTGATGTTTCGGGACGAGACACATCTTCAGACTCAATTCCGATTAGGCTGTCTGAAGAAGGGTTCCGGTGTTGGGGGAGTCCAGAACCAGGGTCCCAGTTTTACAGTCTACCGTGGGAACTCTTTAACTCAGTAAAGTAAAGTAGCCTTTATTGTCATATCAGCGCACAGGCAGCAGTTGACTGTTGCTGTATTCAGTTTCCCAGGGGGTCGGGACGGGACTGGAGATGGGAGAGAAAGGTGGGGGAGTCGAGGGAGAGGAGGGGGAGACAGATGGGGGTGTCTTCATTTACTGACGGCGGGTGTCTGTCACTGAAACAGGCAGGTGAGATTTCACATCCACCTTGTGTGTGCCTCTCGCTCTCTCTCCCTCCCTCTTACACAGGCTGAGAGACTCTGCCTCTGTGAGTGTACGTCTCTTTCTCCCCCTCTCCCACACACAGTAAGACCGAGGTACTGTGCTCAATATAAAATAATCCTTGTTATGCATCTACACAAGGTGCTGGAGCCACTGAGTTAATCTGTGTTTTCTTCAAGATTCCAGCATCTGCAATTTTTTTATGTCTCCTTATTGTGCAGCTATTCTGAATTCTACCTGGACTCGGAGCACTAAATTTACTAAAATTGACACTAAATTTGTGATGTTTCACTGTCACAGTTACTTTATTGAGTGCAGATAATTTTATAAATGAAAACAAATGAAAAATAATGGCTCTGTTGGCAGTAGTAATGTACAAGCGTTTCAAAACCAGGCTTTATTCATTCCTTTATTATAACCAAATATATATTGTTCTTTGGCTTCTCTAAGTGGAATAGTAAGTTCAGAACTTGAATGGATTTTGAATACATAAAATTATTGCTAACTGGTTCTTTCTGAAAAATATTTGGCATCAACAAATATGATTTTGCAGAACAGTTTGGAAGAGTTAATTGGGGCTGAATCTTACCTTTCCTTTCAGACTAACATTAACATCCACCAGCTTAAAATGAAAAGAATAACATTCTTCAACATATATGTGTTTTCTTTTTAACCAATTAACTAATTTTGGTTGCTCTTGACATTATTTTAGCATGCAACAAATATAGGTGAGACATTATTATCCCTGTAAATGGTTATCTTGTTACAATGAAAAATAATGAGGTAGGTATGGCAATCATATAGTATTTCTGTTTAGTCCTAGGTGGTCTCACTTGTCTAATTCTGATAGGTGCTAAATGATACCAGCTGCCACTTCTGACAAAGAAATATTAAAATTATCATTTATGATTTACAGTGCATTTATATGCCACATAATATGTTTCTTTTGGCAGTTCAGCGGTGTTTCTATCACTGGCTAGCTCCAACCTTTCATTCCTTTTAAGGCATCAGCACTTGCAGCAAGGCTGAAAATTGCCAAGCATTGCAACAAACAACATCTAATTGTGCAACACACCAATTAGATGATATTCAATCACGTGAAGCTCTATTCTAGTCATACATGAGGCAATGACTTCCAAGTCTTAAGGAAGGATCTGTGCTCCACTGAAGTTTATAGAAGAGCGTGTAAAGATGAGTAGCCAAGGACAGACTTTGTTATGTTGAAAATGTGGAAATGCTGTTTCTTTTAATTGCTATATTTATGCAAATCTTCAGTGACAGCTTCCCTATTGATTGACCATTTGGCTGGTGGGTGACTGTAGATATTAGTGTTAGGAGTTGGTTTTATATGGTAGTGAAAGGATATTGGAGGTTGAGGCCCCTATGAGAACAGAGTAAGCGAGAGTGAGAGAGATTCAAGAACTCCCAGAGGGGACTGGAAGTCTTCCCCTGCTCCTCCCAGAGTAGATCTTCAAAACTTACCAAGCAGCTGCTGGTATGGGATTCTCATTGAGGTTAAAGTAATCCCTTGTAATGACGGAACTCATGCCCTCAAATATAATGGAATGTTCAATGTTCAATTATAACCCAAGCCACACTTGCCTTTTGTGGAAGTTGCATCTTTATGCCCCTGTCCCACTTAGGAAACCTGAACAGAAACCTCTGGAGACTTTGCGCCCCACCCAAGGTTTCCGTGCGGTTCCCGGAGGTTTTTGTCAGTCTCCCTATGGACGAAAGTGGTTTCCGCTTCTTCTATGTT
Source organism: Amblyraja radiata (assembly GCF_010909765.2). Classification (NCBI taxonomy): domain Eukaryota; kingdom Metazoa; phylum Chordata; class Chondrichthyes; order Rajiformes; family Rajidae; genus Amblyraja; species Amblyraja radiata. The sequence continues at coordinate 43,035,400 of NC_045957.1, read as the reverse complement.
CCGGCGATTATTTCAAAAAATTCAAAACTGCCGCGACTAAAAATTGGTTGCCTTTTTAAAAATCGGTAATTTTTTAGTCGAAGCCGGTTGCGATGCTAGTTGAAGGTGGTTGCCGGAGGTTGCAGGTAGTGGAAGGTCTTACCTTCCACTACCTGCAACCTCCAGCAACCACCTTCACTAGCATCGCAACCGCTTTTAAAACAGCAACCTATTTTTAGTCGCGGCCGGTTTTGAATTTTTTGAAATAATCGCCCGAACATAGAAGAAGCGGAAACCACTTTTGACCATTAGGGAGACTGACAAAAACCTCCGGGAACCTTCGGGAACCTCCGGGAGCCGCACGGAAACCTTGGGTGGGGCGCAAAGTCTCCAGAGGTTTCCGTTCAGGTTTCCTAAGTGGGACAGGGGCATTAGACTATTGAAGGATAGTGAAAATTTAATTGAGCAGGAAGATGGTGAGTTTAAGCTCGGAAGAGAAATTTTAAATATTAACCCCTCCCTTGTATAATTCACTCTGCTCCAGAGTTTTAAGAAGTGGCCAATGAAAGACAATCAAAGGACAATTTAATTAGATAAGATAAGGAGATCTTGGGTATTTCCATTAGTTTTGTTACAAGAACAAAAGGCACCAAACCATGATTTTCAGTTCCAATTGATATATAAGACAAAATCCTATTTATGAATAGTCATTAAATGTTTAATGCATATTTGACTTTTATGAGATGGGAGAAACATTACATTGGTACTTAATGGGTTGAAATAGGCACATCTCCTTACCAAAATTGATATATTATTAACATAAATTAAATACTCAATTATATCATCAATTGTCCAGCAACAACATTTTTATTTTCAGTCCTTGTGAATGACCAATGCATCTCAACAAATATATTCTGAAATGTTATAAAATATAGAGCATAGAACAGTACAGAGCAGGAACATGCCCTTTGGCCTACGATGTATATGTCAAACATGATGCAAGACCAACTCTTATCAGCCTGCACATAATCCATATCCTTCCATTCCCTGCATATACATGTGCTGATCCAAAAGTCTCTCAAATGCCACCATCATATCTGTCTCCACCACCACCACTGGCAGTGCATTCCAGGCACCCATTACCCTCTGTGTGAAAAACCTGCCCCGCACATCTCCTTTAAGCTTTGCCCTTTTCACCTTAAAGCTATGCTCTCTCATATATGAGATTTTCATCCTAGGAACAAAAAGGGTCTGACGGTCTACCCTGTTGTGACTCTCATAGCTTTATATTCTTCGATTAGTTGTCCCCTTAGACAGTCGACAATCCAAAGCTGTCCAACCTCTCCTTGTAGTTAAATGTTGCAGTCATTTTCACATCAATGATTCCCCAGAATGATTTTCTGAGTAGAAGATTCCTTCAACTCTGCCTGCTCTGGAGTTAAGGAATATGAGTAGTGGTCAGTAAGAATATGGATTTTTGACAATTGTGTAAAACAGATGATAAAGGCTCAACTGTCTGTTAAACACCTCTCCATATTTTTGCCTTTAATGAAAGCAAGGGCAATATGCCCAGTGTTGTCAATCAAATCTGATATTATTAAACAATGCTTTTGATAAAAAGGTCATTTTATTCTCCACACGTGGTCCTTGATTCCATTGCCCCAATCACTTGTCCTGTGCTGTACAGTTCAATGTACAGCAACGCTATGCGAGCTTACACTCAATAGGAGGATGAACAGTTTAAATTTAATTACTTTGCACAGAGGGTGGTAAACAAAAGATTGCAGACAGGTTGGCAGTGAGAGCTGCTAGTCATGTAAAATTCAAAGGGTAAATAACTTAGAAAAAAGTGAATCCAGGAAATTAATTAGTGTATTGGATTTGAACTTTAGAATTAGCTTGGTGACCCATTACAGATGATAAATTCTTACCATAAAATATCATCAGCTATTGCAATAAAATTAGTACTGGTCCTACTGAGAATTGTGTTAACATGAAAGTGTCTGCCAGTCTTTATCTGTTGTCACCCAACACTTTTTTGGACCATTCTTAGTGATATGCTTCAACACAGCAGTTATCCTGCTGATTTTGATCATGTACAAGCTGCAGTGAGCTTTTTGTGATGTTCCTTTTCCTTGCATTGTTCCATAGCACTCTCCTTTCAAAGTTTCAAGGTCAGTTTATTGTCACGTGTACCAATGAAGATACAGTGACATTTGAGTTACCATAGAGCCTTATGCCCCTGTCCCACTTAGGAAACCTGAACGGAAACCTCTGGAGACTTTGTGCCCCACTCAAGGTTTCCGTGCAGTTCCCGGAGGTTGTAGTTGCTTGCCGGAGGTTGCAGGTAGTGGCTACTGACAAAAACCTCCGGAAACCTCACGGAAACCTTGGGTGGGGCACAAAGTCTCCAGAGGTTTCCGTTCAGGTTTCCTAAGTGGGACAGGGGCATTACTAAGTGAAAAGCAACAAGACACACAACCAAATACAAGTTAACATAAACATCCATCACAGTGGATTCCACATTATTTACTGTGATGGAAGGCAATAAATCTTCTTCCTCTTTGTTCTCACGTGGTCGGGGCAGTCAAGCCATCCGCAGTCAGGGCAATCAAAGCCCCCGCAGCCGACGATCGAAGCCCCCGTCGGGGTGATCGGAACTCCCGTATTGGGACGGTTGAAACTCTCTCCGCGGCATGGAGCTCCCAAGTCAGCCTCTTCTTACCAGAGAACGCTTCAAAATGTTAAAGTCCACAGGCTGCCCGGTTGGAGTTTCGATCCCGGCAAAGGGATCGCAAGCTCCGCGATGTTAAAGACCCGCAGACTCTTGACTTCCAGTGAAAACTCACAGGCTGTATGTGTGGCTACCCTGTTTAAAGTTCCAGCAGTTGCCAGTGCATGTGGCTCTCCTTGATGTACATTTGCTAAAAATCCAGTGGCTGTATTTGCAACCTCAATGGTACCCTGGAGCATTATCATCTCAGTTGCGAAATTAGACGCTGGAAATACTTCCAGCAAAAAGTTTTTAAGATTCAACCGGGTAAAAGTAACAAGTTAACAGTGTGCTCTCCGTGTCATGGCAGTAGCATATGATAAGAGATATGATCATCTATTTCAATGTACATCATTGGATTACTTTTGTCAATGACAAAAAATTGTATGAATTTATGTGAAGGAATAAAATAACTTAATTTGACTATAATAAGCTTTTTGATTGAATAAAAGATGCAGCATGGAAAGAGGCCCTTCAGCCCATTGTGTAGGAAGGAACTGCAGATGCTGGTTTAAACCAAAGCTGGAGTAACTCAGCAGGAGAGGAAGCATCTCTGGAGGGAAGGAATGGGTGACATTTCAGGTCAAGACCCTTCTCGAACCGAAACATCACCCATTCCTTCTCTCCAGAGATGCTACCTGCTCGGCTGAATTACTCCAGCTTTTTGTGTCTTCCTCTGCCCATTGAGTCTATTCCAACCATTGATCATCCTTCACACTAGTTCTATGGTATTCCCCCACCCCACCCCACCACACACAAACACACATACATACGCTACAATTTACAGAGGCCAATTAACCTATAAACCCTTTTATCTTTTGGATATGGGAGCAAACCAGAGCATCCAAAGGAAACTCACAGTCACAGGGAGAACATGTTAATTTCACACAGGCACGAGTTCAGAATCGAACCTAGCTCTCTGACATTGTGAAATAGCAGCTCTACCAGCTGCACTGGTGTGCTGGTCCATCAAAAGGTTGAAAGTTAGTAGCTTGTCACAGGGGCTTGTTTACAGTAATGGAACGATGAACTCTCTTCCCCCAATGATCATATTCATGGTCATGGCACAGGTTGGAATCAAACATATGTTGGTACCAAAGGCTATTTCCCTCAGAGGATGTTATGGATATTTCCAGCATTCCCCATTGCATCAAAAGTCCTGAATGCTTTATATCTATATTACTAAAAGTCTGTTCTTGACCGGTTTTCGCCATCTGTGCTGCGATTTCCGAGAGAACGCCGCCACCTACGGCCGTCATTTTTGGCCACCTTGCTCAGAGCCCCCCTCCGCCACATGTGTGCCGAGTGTTTTTCCGGTCGATTAAAAATGACAGAGATATTAATGTTTTTACAAAATTCCCCATTCTCTCTGCTGCCCCCGCTGGCGGCAGGGGGGAGGGACTATAAAACCAGGAAGTGGTGTGCATCACTCACTCTTCAAGATGGAGGAAGGCATAGGGTCACGTTTCTCTGAGCTGTGAATAACACTGAACACATGTCTATTCAAATGTAAGTGCCCTTAGTGGTTCTAAAATGCTTGCAGAATGTGTCTATTGGTTCTAAAGCTTGCAAAAAAAATGTCTATTGGTTCTAAAGCTTGCAAAAAATGTCTCTATTGGTTCTAAAGCTTGAAAAAATATGTCTCTATTGATTCTAAAGCTGGCAAAAATATGTCTCTATTGGTTCTAAAGCTGGCAAAAATATCTCTATTGGTTCTAAAGCTTGCAAAAAAATCTCTATTGGTTCTAAAGCTTGCAAAAAGTGTCTATTGGTTCTAAAGCTTGCAAAAAGTGTCTCTATTGGTTCTAAAGCTTGCAAAAAATGTCTATTGCTTCTAAAGCTTGCAAAACAATGTCTATTGCTTCTAAAGCTTGCAAAACAATGTCTATTGCTTCTAAAACTTGCAAAACAATGTCTATTGCTTCTAAAGCTTGCAAAACAATGTCTGTTGGTTCTAAAGCTTGCAAAAATATGTCTCTATTGGTTCTAAAGCTGGCAAAATATGTCTATTGGTTCTAAAGCTTGCAAAAAAGTCTATTGGTTCTAAAGCTTTAAAAAAAATGACTATTGGTTCTAACGCTTGAAAAAAAAATGACTATTGGTTCTAAAATGGTTCATACTAGCGCTCCAGAAAGCCCCCCCCCCCCCTCCCCTGGTTGGCTTGGCTTGGGTGTGTCTTGAAATTGAAAGGCACTACTTACTACAAATGGTGGCTTGGTTGCTTTGGCTTGAAGTTGAATGGCATTACTTACTGCAAATGGTGGCTTGGGAGCTTTGGCTTGAAGTTGAAAGGCACTATTACTGTAAATGGTGGCTTGGTTGCTTTGGCTTGCAGTTGAAAGGCATTACTTACTGCAAATGGTAGATTGGTTGCTTTGGCTTGAAGTTGAAAGGCACTATTACTGCAAATTGTGGCTTGAAGTTGAAAGGCACTATTACTGCAAATGGTGGCTTGGGAGCTTTGACTTGAAGTTGAAAGGCACTACTTACTGCAAATGGTGGCTTGGTTGCTTTGGCTTGAAGTTGAAAGGCACTACTTACTGCAAATGGGGGCGTGGGTGCATTGGCTTGAAGTTGAAAGACACTACTTACTGCAAATGGTGGCTTGGGTGCTTTGGCATTAAGTTGAAAGGCACTACTTACTGCAAATTGTAGCTTGGGTGCTTTGGCATTAAGTTGAAAGGCACTGCAAATGGTGGCATGAAGTTGAAAGGCACTACTTACTGCAAATGGTGGCTTGGGAGCATTGACATGAAGTTGAAAGGCACTACTTACTGCAAATGGTGGCTTGGGAGCTTTGACTTGAATTTGAAAGGCACCTCTTACTGCTAATGGTGGCTTGGGTGTGGCTTGGGTGTGGTTTGAAGTTGAAAGGCACTACTTACTGCAAATGGTGGCTTGGATGCAATGGCTTGAAGTTAAAAGGCATTACTTACTGCAAATGGTGGCTTGGGTGGATTGGCTTGAAGTTGAAAGGCACCACTTACTGCAAATGGTGGCATGAAGTTGAAATGCACTACTTACTGCAAATGGTGGCGTGGGTACATCGGCTTGAAGTTGAAAGGCACTACTGTAAATGCACTTACTTCCTGTTTGCACTGTATATTGATTTTAGATAAAACGTTACCACTTACGGCTGTGATTTTTGGCCATCTTACTCAGTCCCCCCTCCGCTGAGCAGGTGCAGAGAATTCTTCCCATCAATGAAAAATAAAAGTGTTATTAGTTAAAAAAAAAAAATGTTGAGAATCTCTCTCCTGTCAATCACTCCATGAAAGCCATACCTTTTCCGGTTGGGGGGGGGAGGGGTTATAAAACCCGGAAATGTGGGTGTGGCTCAGTCTCTGCAAGATGGAGGAGGGAGAGGTCACGACTCGCTGTCTTTAGTGGCTTTGCACCCTACTTCAAATGGTATGAAACTGCACTTGAATTTAGTGGCCTTGCACCCAGCTAGAAGTGGTAAGAAACGGCACGTGAATTTGGTGGCCTTATACCCTGCTTGAAATAGAATTTCAAGGATTAGCTGTGAGTCAACTACCAGCCCACCAGCCGTGAGTGAGTGAGTTGCCAGCACAACAGGCTTGATTGACTGAGACGCCAGCCCAAGAATCCATTTGGCGCATAATTTGCATACTAGCCCTCTGGAAACCAGTCCCTTCAGCCATCAACACCCATACTAGCGCTCCAGAAAGCCCCCCCCCCCCAACTGGCCACCAATATTAGAATTGGTGGAGAGGTGGAATATTGCGTTGGATGACCAGCCCTCCTGTGTGATGCTGGGACCCAACGGGTCCCACTTAGTCTAGTATTTATATATATATATATGTATATGACCCATTCTCTGTGAGAAGCACAATGAACAGTGAAATATAATCAGTGCCAATAGGTAAAATGAATGATATGGTGTTGGGGACAAGAACAAGGTTCAACCAGAGGGCAGAGCTCTTAGTTTCACACTCCTGAGCAGAAATAATATTTTGAATTGTTTTAAACTTGGATGTGTCGGAACCACAGGCTGTTTAAAAAAAAATCCTGCCAGATGGTGTGCATTATCTTTTTCTGGCAAAGCAGCATTAATTGCAGAGAAGCCTAAGGCTGCACTCAGCTCATCAGTGTGATAACACTACATGACCCTGATTATCTGTCAATCTGCTCAATTAAAAGAATCATTTGGATATTCACCCAATCATTTGCCCATCCAGCCACCTGGGCCTCAACCAGGCTCCCTTTTTAACGCTGGCCTCTTGCGTTGCGTGGCTTTTACATGCTTCAGAAAGATGTAATTGAACTAAAAAAGCGTCTTGAGGGCAGCTGCAACATCTGCTGTTTGTGGTATGTCAAGCCTTCAGCATTAAAAACAGTTACATATGCTCCAAATTAGCAGGTCACAGAGATGAAGCAGTTGATGATAGTGTTTTCGCTTGCATGATAAGCAGCGTGCAGCTGTGTGCAATTTACAATTAAAGGTTGCTCAGAGCTCAGTTGCAATGGTGAATAAAGTGGCAAGAGGTCAGTCAATGAATTAGACCAATTAGAGCTGAATTATCTATTCTCTTACATGCTGATAAGCAGCCCTGTCATTGGTTTTAGATGCTACCCAAACTCAAGTCTGCTTTCTGATCTGACATTGTGATTCTTAACATTCAAGCACGTAATTCACTCTCTTCAAAGATTGTTTCTACATCCAATCTGACATTTAAGATGACTGATACTAAGAGTTACGATTATCTAAATCTTTTTTTAATTCCTCAGTGAATAAACTTCACAAGTGTGCTCAAATTGACACAATCAAAAACTTATGTTTTACAAATGCATTTCACATTTAACTGATCATTTTTGGATTGTTTAAAGCTGTTATATCGGTTTGTCTAAATATGACCAACATTGCAATCTGGAAATGGTTGCTATTTTTCCCTTGTAACAATTAGGATTAGGAAGTTTACTGCGGATGTGCTAAATGATGGTGCAGATTCTATTTGGTTGGATACTGAAAGAAAACTGATGGGAAATTCAACTAAAACATATTGCCATCTCCTATTACTAACGATAGGACAAACTGAAAAATAATACAAAAATATTAAATACATTTTTTTTTTATTATTTGGGGAAAATATTTTATCAAAATGAGTTCAGAATGGGATACAATGGAAAATTGAATGCATTGGATTTGAGGTTTTGGAAATGTTTAGTTAATTTAATATTAACAGACTGTTCCACAGCCTAATGGAACCCTGATATGTCTGCAGCAGCACAAGTTCACTGTCGTCACATGAATTCCCAATCATTGCCACATTGTTGTGGGGTTTGCTGTGAGTTGAGACCAGGTGCTTCCCTGCAGGGAGGGGATGGGAATCAGAGGAAATGGTACACCAGCTGTTCTTGGGCACCTTCAGACTGTTAGAATGAGAGATACTTTCCTAGGACGTCGGTTGGGGATGGTTTAAGGAGAGCCAAGAAAGAAAGAAAAAAATCTCAAGAACATGCAAAGTTAAATTCTGATCTTCATGAGAAATATAAGACCGCCAGCCCTTCCCGTTTTTGAGAGAATTAATCGGGCTAAAGTACTTAATTTTGCTGACCATACTCAATTGTCATGTGTAAACTGGACCTTGAGAGATATCCATTATGCTCCCTAACAATTTCAATACTCATTTTGCATGTACCCTATCCCCTATGGGGGGCGGGGGGGGGACAAGGCTTATGTACAAGATTATATTCCAGGTAGACAAAAATGCTGAAGAAACTCAGCAGGTGAGGCAGCATCTATGGAGAGAAGGAATAAGCAACTGGTTTTATTTACCAGGTTGACTAGTCACTTACAATGAATAGTGACTAGCGTATATGATAATTAATCTCAGAATGATTTAAACAATAATGGTTTTAAATTATCCTTTACTTTTTGAACATTCAGTTACAAAGACTGAAATGCATTGATAAATACGTTGGACTGATAAATATTTCAACGGTAGTGTACAAATAGCAATCATATCACAGCAGCATGATAAAATGGAGACCAAAGCAAGATTGTGAATTACACTTATGCAAGCCCAGTTCTAATAGACTGGCACTGAAATGTCTTTCAAGTGTAAAAAAATATCTTGGAACACCTTCGAAAGCAATCCATAATTTCAGGAAGTTGGTATTGTATTGAAGCTGAGCTATTCCCAGTGGCTGACCCACCTTTTTGTGAACTATCAGCAGGAATTTAGAGTCAATTGATTGCCAATGTAATGATGAGTGGTATGGTCACTGTGATATTTATGGGGAAACTCTTGAATTCAGTGATCATGTAATGAAGGTTCAACCTCATACACATTAATAGTTAACTACTACCTGCTGAACATTTCAAAATGATAAGCCTGGTGATGATGGTAGATCAGAACTAAGTCAATTGATGGTGGCAGACTTCAGAAACTGACTGTGCTGTTTACATCACCATGCCTGTCTGTCAGAAAAGGAATATATTGTACAAGTTGTTTCTATAGCATTCAGTGCCCTTTTAATTCACTAACACATTTCTTCTCAGCTCTTTATTTCACAAAATGTTCCTTCTATTCCAGTTCTTTTCAAGTTCACAGGTTTTTTTTGTTGGTGAGGTATGCTATTAGATTCAGCTTAGGCACACAATTAAAAGGAACAGAGAAAACCTCAGCATATTCAAGCTCAAATATTATCGAGAAATTGCCTTGGGATCTATCATTGTTTCCACGGCTGCTGGTAGGTAGAAAATACATAGTTCTCTCTTTTTCCCGAGATATCCTCATTGTCACATTCTCTGCAAATAATTTTGTGATCCTGCCACGATGAAATCAAACAAACAAACCTGCATTTCACACCTGCCCATATGCAATGCAAAACGTGGTTATAATTACATCTGCTTTCATCTTACAAATCATTGGTGGGGGTAGGGGGATGTGGAGGACATATCTTACTGCCTTCCCACACATTCAACTCAAGCAGCAAGGTTAGATGGCAGCTTGGACCAGACAGTGCAGTACAGAGGTCCCACCATCAGGATGCTGCAATGTTAGTATTGTAGCGGCGCCTGTTGGCGCACGCAGGTATCGAACCCGGCGTTCGGAAGCCGCGATCACGTGACATGGGAGGTGCTGCTGGTTTTCGCGCGGTTTCGCTTTTGCACGGCAGTTCAGTGCTGACCACCGTTGTGGCCAGATGTGCTGTGAGAGCCTGTGAACTGAGAAGTGATTTTCTGAATAAAAATGTGTTTGAAAACTCAGTTGTCGTTCTTGCGACCGCCAAATTGGTGACCCCGACCTGTCTAGCCGTTGTTAGATCATGCAGGAGGACTACGTTCCCGCAGAATCGGTCGGCACGCGGCAGGGTTCACCGGGCTTCAAATTGTCATAGTTTTGGCCCGATCAACCTCAGGTGTGGTTTGCCCACGTTGAGGCACAGTTTCACCTCCATCGTATCATAGCAGACGATACCATGTACTTCCATGTGGTGGGAACATTGCCACAAGACTGTGCCTCGAGGCTGTTGCCCTACATCAGGGACCCGCCGTCCATTGCCAAATACGAAGGGCTGAAGGCCCTGCTGCTCCACACTTTCGGTCTCAGTCGCAGAGACAGGGCGGCGAAGATACGACACAGGGACAGTGTCGGCGATCGGCGGCCATCCACCATCATGGTGGAGATGTTCGCCCTGATGGACAGGCACCACCCATGTCTGCTCTTCGAACAGGCATTCCCGGATCGGTTTTGCGAGTACCTGGGGATTTTCTGCCCGTCCCCCGGGATCAGGAGATGGCTTTGGCGTTGTTAACTGACCTTCGCGAGCGGGAGCGTGCTTTGGTCCCAGTTCCCACTTCCCAGCATGGTTCATCTGCGGTGCATGTGCCTACTATGTTACGGGATTGTGCTTATGTTTTCCTTCGTAGGGATGCTCACCGCTCACCGTTACAGCGGGTGTATGAAGGTCCGTACAGGGTGCTAGAGACTGGTACCTCGACGTTTACATAGGACATGGGTGGCAAGGAGGAGTTTGTCTCCGTGAGCCGCCTTAGGCCAGCACACGTCGACGAGGATAGCCCGGTAACAGTGGCCACTCTGCGGCGTAGAGGACGTCCACCGGCCATTTTGCAGCCCTCTGCACCTCTTACCCCCGGTTATGTTTCTCCGGTCTCCTCTGTTACGCCCGTCCCTCGTTCACGTTTTATGTGTCCCTCCGGCTCTGTTTTGCCGCCCCCTACTGTTATGCTCGCCCTGCGACCTCGGACTACGCGTTCCGGTCGAACCGTCTGGTTACCCTTGCGTTTCCGTACCGCAGATTTTGGGGGGTGCCATGTAGCGGCGCCTGCTGGCGCACGCAGGTATCGAACCCGGCGTTCAGAAGCCGCGGTCACATGACTCGGTAGGGGCTGCTGGTTTTCGCGCGGTTTTGCTTTTGGGCGGCAGTTCAGTGCTGACCACCATTGTGGCCAGACGTGTTGTGAGAGCCTGTGAACTGAGAAGTGATTTTCTGAATAAAAATTTGTTTGAAAACACAGTTGTTATTCTTGTGACCGCCAAAGAATGGTCATTTTATCCCATGTCGGTATGTTTCCTTTCTAAGCACACTGCATTTTTTCGCTTTAAGATCTTAAAGCGAAAAATGAGACTCCTCCTAGCAGGCAAAGCAGACCACTTCCAAAAGACGTGGTCTGCATTTATGGAACTATTACAAGCATAAGGTGCAATAGTAATTTAAAAAAATAAATGGTACCAGGATCTGGTAACGGGGGGTAAAAAAAAAACACGGTTGGTATATCCTTTTTTGCGGAGTTTTGTGTTATAATAGAGCGATTGTTTCTCCTTTTTTTCCTTTTCTTTCTAGGGTCTATTTCCTTTCTTTACTTCCTTCTCAAACTTCTTCCCTAAGGGGCTTTCTTTTCCCAACACTTTCCTGCACCTTCACGACTCTTGCTCACTTTCCTTACTTCTTTTATTTCTACCTTTATTAAAGCTCGAAAAACGAAGTGGTACAACAAATGTAATAAGATATATGTGATGTGTATTACTGTAATTTACTGTACTTCTAATAAAAAAAAAGAAAAAAAATAAAAATAAAAAAAAGAGAACTGGACCAAGTATGATATCTTAGGTATTGCAATAAAGTAAGCAGTCGTTGTTTATAATATGCTCAACACAAAGACCATAATCCCGGTAAACCTCTTCTGCTCCTTCTCCAAAGCCTCCATATCGTTCCTGTGAAGGGCCTGTCCCACTTGGGCAACATTTGGGCGACATTTAGGTGGGCGTGACGCATGGTGAGGCGTGGTGACGCATGCAGTGACGCGCGGTAACACGCAGTGCTTCCCAGTCACCCCAGGATTTTGGAATGTTCAAAATCCTGGGGCGACATTTGGGTGTCTCATCATGTAATGCGCCCTGTCACACACTGATGTATGCTGTCCTGTGGGTGACGCCTGATTAGGGTTAGGGTTAGGGTTGGGGTTAGGGACCACAGATGGGCTGTAAAATATTCTTCCTTCAATGCATGGATTTTAAACATTAATATATTAAAATTAATACAAAATCAATTGTGCAAATGAAAAGATGTCTGACTCATTCAGTTTTATTTATAGATGTATTATTATAGATTTATTAGTTCACTTCCAGATGCAATCACCGTCTCTATAACTTTCACAGGGATGCATTCAGTGAGTGTAGACTGACTTCCCCTCTCCCCCCTCTCGCCCCCATCCCTCCTTCCCCACTCGCCCCTACCCTTCTCCCCTCCCCTCTCCCCCCATTCTTCCCTTCCCCCCTCTTCCTCCCTTCTCCCCGCTCCACTCTTCTCCCACTTCTCCACTCCCCCCCATCCCCTCACATCCCCTTCTCCCCCTCTCCCTCCCTTCTCCCATTCTCCACCCCCACCAACCCCCCCCCCCCCCAGCTAGATCCCACTAATAGCACTGCAAAAAGGCCACATCATATGTTTTAGTAACATTGACAATGGGATAAATGCAGACTTTGGGAATAATAGGTGCCAGAAAATCGGTGGTGGACCTGCATTACGGCAATGGAATCCACGCATGCAAATTGCAACTTCCTGCTAAGGAAATATAGAGAAGGTCAAGAATATTAGTTCAACCATTCATTCCATAAAACCAGTATAATGAATGTTGAAGCTGATGCAGAGAAGATAACCAAATCTGATGATCTCTAGATGGTATTTGCTAATCACCGCACATTTCAGACTTCCTGGAGATGAGGTCACCTCATACTCCCCTGCAGGCTACTTTCTGAACCAACCCCATTCATTCCATGGCAGCTTCAGGCAGATTCTGCAGGTTCCCCATCAGCAGAAATACTTAACTCCAGGGCTGCGTTTGCTGCATCCCCTAGTTTTCCTCACTGTTGGGGACTGATCCAAATCTGCACAACTCTCAAAGCTATGCAACTCTCAGACCTGCCACTGGCTTATCCAATCTCACCAGCCTGACTCATGAATGGCATCAGCACTAAAAATCACTTCTGTAGGAAAATCAATGGTAAAGGTCTCAAAGATGCCATAAATAAAGCTCTAACTGAGCAGTGGCTCACATACAACTTGATGTCCCCAAGTGAAAGGAAGCAGAGAGTGTCCAGTGTGGGGTTGGTCCTCAAACTGTGCAGCCTGTCATGAAATTCACAATAATTAGTATTGTAAAGAGAGTCTCAGCTTCTCTAGTATAAGATACCAAGACTGGCTTGATTAAAATGAATTACTGGACTGGAAACACCATCATGATTCAAGGGAGAGAAAACAGATTACCAAAAAACTGAAAATTCAGGCACAAAAATTCTTATGACCTGTAGACTAATGGTGCTGGTACAAACCCAAGAAATCTGGCAATTAAGCAATAACTTAAACACAAATGGATTCTTAAGATCATCTACATCCCAAACAGGCAATCTTGCTGAGAGCCAAGTGATGGAGCACAGAGGGGCATCCAGTGCAAATTGGAATTGCAATTTGAAGATCCTCAAGCAAGAGTCCATCAATGATATGCATTCTTGACTCCATCCCACAGTGATCTAAACACTCGAATATTATCCCACTACAACACTATCCCAGCTAGACATGAGGGTGAATAGCCATCCAATAGCTGTAAACAAATCTACTGAAGCTGACGAAATCTCTTCAGAAATAATAAGTCAAGGCTCTTAGCACCAAAAGTAGCTATGGTGAGGGCAGAAGCCATTCAGAAACAATAGAGGGTGGCGTCTCATCCCACCCATCTGCCATGTTGAGTCTGTGAATTCTGCATAGGATTCATCAGCCTAATGGGACACCCAGAACTGGAGCATAAGCCAGTCATCTTTAATTCTGAGCGACTGTCTCTGAAGGAGGATTTGTCGGAACACTCAGCCATGAATACAAATGTTTGCAACTCACGAATCAATGTGTTGGTTGATGCAAGCGCATCTGTCTATGTGATGAGTAAATAAACCTACACCAATCTTCACTGTCATGTTATTCTAACCCGGTGAAGAAAATCGCGAAATAGTTCCTCACAGAAACACTTTTATCACAAATGACTTTCAAATCCAAGGAAGCCAAAAATGCTGGAGAAACTCAGCAGGTGAGGCAGCATCTATGGAGCAATTGAAGGTAGACAAACATGCTGGAGAAACTCAGCAGGTGAAGCAGCATCTATGGAGCTAATCGTAGGTAGACACAAATGCTGGAGAAACTCAGCAGGTGAGGCATAATCGAAGGTAGACAAAAATGCTGGGGAAACTCAGCGGGTGAGGCAGAAATCCAAGGACATCTATGTGACACAGTGCAGGAGTAACTCAGCAAGTCAGGCAGCAAATCATGAGAACATAGATAGGTGATGTTTCGGGTCAGGTCACTTATTCAGTCTGAAGAATAGTCCCAACCTGAAATGGTACCTGTCCATGGTCTCCCGAGTTGCTGCCTGACCCAGTGAGGTACTCCAACATTCATTGTCTTCCTTTATAATTCAGCATCCATAGTGGTTTGTTTCTAGCATTGATAATACATTCTGTATAATCTCAGGTGACTAGGACTCTCCTCTGAATTTCAACACGTCAAATGTTCACATTATGAAGATCAAATAGATACTACTTACATGCAATGATATCTGTCATGTTTAGTTGTCATAATATGATTGTGTAACAGTTTATTGGTTATGTGAGCATATACAGTGCCCAAAACAATGATATTGAGTGAAATGAAATGACAACAATTTAGTTAAAAACTGGAAATGTGTCATGGGAACTGCATCTCCTGTGATGTTGTTCATGCACTGCAAGATTTGCATTGTTCAGTTAACTCATCAGTTAACACCTCAGATCCTATGTGGTGGAAAAAATGCATTGATGCAAAGGAAAATGTTTTTTGTAAAGCAACTCCTCAGGGTCGATGGCAAATTACTTCCCCTCTTGATTTGGATGTTCTGAGGAAGCTGATGAGGCTAATGTTTAAGCCACAGACTTATCCACAGTTGGGACAGGATGTGACTGATGGGACAGGCAGGTAGGCAGGACGTTTGTGAAATGTTGCATTCCTTTTTACCTTTACACTGGTATTTTGTGTCCTCCAGATAACATCAAGATTCTCAATACCATCCTGAACGCATGTTCTCCACTTTGTGCAGTCATAGGGCAGTCGAGATGCTGTAATTTTACAATTAGCTTTTTCAATGCTTTGTGTATATTTTTCATGAAGGGAGAATGGGAGGGGATGAGTTTAGTTGAGCTGAGTTTAGTTAATTGCCACTTGAACCGAGGTACAGTGAAAAGCCTTTGTTGCATGCTAACCAGTCAGCGGAAAGACAATACATGATTACAATCAAGCCATTCACAGTGTACATGATACATGGAATAACTTGAATAACATTTAGAGCAGAATGAAGCCAGTAAAGCCTAATCAAAGATAGTCCTGTGAAATATCCTGAAAGGTCTTGACATGGTGGAACTGGAGTGGGGTTTCCTTTTGTGGGAGAATCCAGAACTAGAGATCACATTAAAAATAAAGTGTCAACCATTTAAGACAGAGATTACATGATTTTCTTTTTCTCTCAGAGGGTTTTGGAATATTCTTTAATTTTTGGGAAAGATAATCTTTGAATATTTTAAGTCAAAGTTAAATAGATTCTTGATAACCAAGCTGAAAGGTCACCATGGATAGACTGCAATGCAAAATGTGATTATAATTACATCTGCTATGATCTTATTGAATGATGGAATGGGCTTAAGGAGTTGAGTGTTTACTCTTGGTTCTAATTTGAATACTCGAATATTTCGGTCATAACTGACCATGGGTGATGCACCCTGGTCGGATGCAAGCCTGGGCGATATCATATGGAGGACAGGCTGTTGCCCATGCAGCACGTCCCCCCCTCTCCACGTCGCTGATCGATCCAAAGGAACAGCACCGTTACAGTTTGGCGCCAGCGCCGTCGCAGGAGCTGACAGAGCGAGGTTGTAGACAACAACGAAGTGCCTGAGGGTCTCCCACTCCAGATTTTCTTGAGGTTTACTCATGGAGCCTTTTCCATGACTGGATATGGCCACAAGGCAGTGGAGGTTTGAAATCAGAGTTTTCCTCTAGATGGACTGCCTTCCCAGGCTGACAAGCCCCATCTGCCTGAGACTCGTGGGGACGGGAGCGTCCACCTTCCCGTGCAGGTCTATAGCAGGTCTATAGCACCTGCCCACTGCCCTGTTAAAACTAAACAAACAATAACAAAGAAGGGACCATTCCCAGGAATAGATTGTTTGTTTGAACACAAAATCGGCAAATGTAGGCACCCGAGATGCCTACAAGGATCAATATTTGTATTAATTTACAAGACCCACACTCTGGTGATCAGTCTGTATTGTGGCAATTGCCAGTTCAGCATCAGTTATCATCCCAAAGCTTGATTACATTGAAAGCTAGTGTTGTTCACTGGTCTTACCATGTGAGGACCTGTAATGAACTGCTGATCAAGAGTGATAATTTAACATCATACATAGGTTTTGCTGATCGCAAAATCAGTGGTCGCTGGCCATGTGCCAGAAGTGAAGTGGAGAAATCTATGTCAAGTTTAATGAAAGTCATCCAGACTATTCATGCCAAAGGGAAATCATGGAAACAAGATCCCAATTGTTTTTACAAAACTGCCAAGCAAAATTGCATTAAATATTGGGAATATCGTCACTTTTGCACAACCTTTCAGAAATACTCCATAAGACAGCTAACCAATGTCTATTTTAGCATGAATAAGCCAAAAAAAAGCATGAAAGCAAGTACAGAGAAACATAACATTCAGAGCAAAACACAACATGCATTTGTGGAGGGAATGCTGAAGATTCCAGAAATTGCAGTTCTTTGTGTCTGCATAGAATTCAGATATTATGCTATTGACTGAGAATGTGCAATAGCCATGCAGACAAGAAAGCAATTCCACATGGCATGCAGCTTCATGAAAGGATTCACAATGGTGTGTATCACCAAGCATTACATGAAGTGTGTCTGTAAAGTCTGCAGAATGCATTGAGGCGCAAGACATTTATATTTCCAAAAAAGTAGAGGGTGACTTGTAAAACAGCACACTAACCATTTGCTGCTAACACATTGAAACTTGGTTTGAGCCATGCTGTGAAACAGTTACATGGTGTGAGAAGAAGGCATCCAACATAAACCTACTGTCCCAATAAGATGATAATACAAACACAGAGAGACACAGAGGAAGCACCATACTTCTTGCTTAATGATTCATTACATTCTGCTCCTCCCTTTTTAGAAAACAACACTGAAATGCAGTGTTGTTAACATACATATTTAATTAACTAAAACTTTAAATTTGTCTATTAACTGGTTTTCTAACTTTGCCTGAAGTCCTTTTAAGTTTTCATGTTGAATCAACTTTTGGACTGTTTGCTTCAGGATTTAAACTCAAAGAAGGTTTTTTTTTTTTGGTCAGACTTGTACTTGATAATTTATTCCCTATTGTCCACGCTAGATACAATTCAGAAGCAACTTTATGTTCATTTGCTTCAACACCCAATATCGGTTCATCTCTAGCAGAGATCATCGATCAATGTCAATTGCATTCTGGAAGCCAAATTATGTTCAACGAGCTTCAAGTGTGGTCTTGATGACCTCTTTATCAAGGTCTCCCTTAATGTGCATCAAGGATACAAAATTAGGTTGCACTTCTGGAAGAAATTTCCCCAAGTGTTGTTTCATTGTGGGTTTTAAATATCCCTGCAACACCTCTTCTTTCAGAGCTTCCTCAACTATTCTGACTGACCTTTCAGCTGCTTCATTCGAAGTTGTATGTATGTGTCATCACACCTATGAGGCTGTTTGTTGACATACATCTGATCAAACCCAATATGATCAACACATTTGTCTGGAAATTGTGCAAGTGTTCTCATGTATACTGCCTGCAAAATGTCACCTCTCCCTGGCGACAACACTGCCACTCTCTGTGAAAGAGCCTTAACCAGTCAAGTCCCACCAAACAAACAAACAGGGCGGCACCTTGGCGCAGCGGTAGAGTTGCTGCCTTACAGCGCCAGAGACCTGGGTTCAATGCTGACAGTGTTGACAGTGGAGGTGGATGATGCTGGACTGATTAGTAGATTGGTGGAATGGGGATGGTAGGCAAGGGCCTTAAAATGAAGTAAAGTAAAGTAAAGTATCCTTTATTGTCATTCAGACTTTACAATCTGAACGAAATTACGAACCTTGCAGTCATAACATAGAATAAAATAACAAAACGCACAATAAACACAGATTTAACATCCACCACAGTGAGCCTACCAGGCCCTCCTCACTGTGATGGAAGGCAAAAGTCTTAAAGTCCTTGTCTCTTCCCTCCTTGTTCTCCCTCTGCGTTGAGGCGATCCAGGCTTCCGATGTTGTGACCCCACTGGGTGATGGTAAGTAAGTCCCGCGGCCGAATCCGATAGGTGCGAACGGGCCGGTTCAAACTCCGCAGCCCGGGGCCCACGAAGCTGCCACCCTCCAGTCCAGCAGACAAAGCTGTTGTAGCGGGAGCTCTGGAGAACAGGTCACCAACCTGGGTCCTGCGAGCTCCCGACGATGTCGTCCACTGAGCCTGCGGCCGAGTCCACTGGGCCCGCGACCGAGCCTCCGAGGCTCCGAGGCTCCGAGGTCGGGTTGCTGCCGCTGCAGCAACACCACCGCAGCCCCGAAGTCGGCCAGCTTCGCGATGGTAAATAAGTCCTGGCTCTGCCTCCGGAGCCTCGAGGTCGGTCCCAGTTGGAGGCCGCCAGCTCCACCATTAGGCTTCAGCGCAGACGGAGACGGAGACGGGGATACGACAAGAAAAGGTCGCATCCCCCCGAAGGAAGAGACTAAAAACAAGTTTCTCCCACCCCCCACACATACATAACCAAAATTAGGGGGATCTTCTATGGGGCATATTCTAAGCTAGAGAGCCCAAAGGAAAGTGAAGTAACTTATTTGGGCTCCAAAACACAATGAATGCTTCTGCATGTGTCAGGATTACTTTGTATTTTGGCATATCTGAAATGTAGAGCAGAACAATCATTAATTTTGCGTATTTTCATGATCCCCTTAATTTTTTAATCTTTTTTTTTCCATTTTCACTGACATTAGATAAGCTAATGCAAACTATATGGTTCTATCTGATCTAATTTCTGGACAATTAAGCTTTATATAGTGTAGTACACAGAGATTGGACAACTATCTTTAATGTGATTTGTCTTTCATTATAGTGTTTTATTGGTAGGTTCCACTTTAAGAATTGCAGCAAATGACCAATGGCTTTTTGAATGTTATTGTACTTCTTTGTTTGCAAGTGAAGGGAATTGTACCATACCATAAAGCCTTTGAATCATTCTCTGTAAAATGCATCGCAAGCACATTGCATGTACCCACCTAAAAATGTACATTTGACTATGTGATAAACTCTCTTTTGGAAATGATCATTGCTTTTTGCACCATAGAAATGCCAGATTGAAGTGTAAAACAGTGTGGGAGGATAACTGAGGGCAACCAAAAGAAAACATCGACATTTCTACAACAGATTTGTTAAAGCCCCCACCACTGAGAAGGGCTGGAGACGCAGTGAGGATGAGTCCATGTCAGACAATTGAAGAGTTGTGTTTGAAAGAGGCAGTGGAGAAACCAGAGGGTGCAACATCAAATCTGCAGGACAAGAACACCACAGTGTAACAACAGGCAACTGTTAACCAAGGAAGAACCAGTTATGACCAAAACCAGAGGTCAGTTGTGCAGAAGTAATGCACACAGAGATTGGACAATTTTACTTCGGAGTCACGTGAGTGACTACGTGAAGAAGGCCGTCATCCCACTTGGCGCGTCATTACGTTGACTCGCTTTGCGCAAACAAGCCGACTGGCGGCAGCATTCGTGCTGTCCAGCTGTAAGTTTAAACCAACAAGGTAAGTTTTTAAACTTACCTCTGGGATTTGTTTTGTATTGCAGGAAACTCATTTTCAGAGTTTGCCTGCTCGATTGGGGGCGAAGTCCGGACCGGCCGCGGGTAAACCTCTATGGACCGCGGGAACCCCAGTCACGTAACAGAGGGAATCCCGGTCATGACCTCGGTCACAACCCGCTACAGAGACTGTGGCAATGCGAGTAGCAGGTGGAGATCAAAATGTTGCCTCACGAATCGCTGGCAATGGAGCCAGCAGCGTCGGACTGATACCGACAGCACCTAGACAGCCGTTTGAAAGGTTAGTCATAAAATTGTATCTCCCGCTCTGAGGCCCATACATTTAAACATACGGGCCAGAAGTACCTAGACAAACCCGTTTGGAGGGTGAGCTATTAAATTATATCTCCTCTCTGTGGAGAGGAGTGTAGGGAAGAGGCCCATTCATTAAAACAAAATGGGCCAGGAGTACCTAGGCAAACCCAATTGGAGGTTTAGCCACTATTTGATCTCTCGCTCTGAGGAAGGGAGCGCAAGGAGAAAGCCCGCAAACAAGCCGGGCCAAGAGGATTCCGGATGGAGAGGATAACCTCCTTCATGGGTAACGTGTTTAAACATTCAAACCCACATGGAGCACCTGATGGAGAGGTGCTCCACAATGTTATACACCAAATAGGGAGTTATCAGCCCGGGTATTATGGAGAACCCGCAGGCAGTGGCACCTGTTTCAGGGCTGCACAATGTCTCCCGCTCTGAGGAGAGGAGCATCCACGGACAGTTTCAGTCGGACCCAAATCAAGAACCTAACATAGGTCCGCTGGACGGGCCATGTCAGCGCAGGTATCCTCAGGGGCCTGCGGCATCACCTGTTTTCAGGGCTGCCTACAAATCTCACTCTCTGTGGAGGGGAGTGCGAGTGATCAGTAGGTAACTGATCTCAAATTTAAAGTATGAACATACTGAAGCACATGCATATGGCCTCAAGAGTACTCGCAAACAAAGGGTTTGCTGCCAGAAGAGTTGGTCTCCAGCCATTGGCAGAATAGCCGGAAGAGGCCAGAGTTTCTCACACTACAAGTGCCGGCAAGGGAACAGCGCTATCAGGGTGACATTGGAGAAACCAGCCACGGAATCCTCTCTTTGGGTAAGACCAGAAGAAGGAAGCAAAAGCTGTCGGACTAATCAAGGTACCAACGACAAGCAAAACTTCATCAGAAGGCGACACACACCCCACACCTCCATAGGGGGTAAGCGGTTCACTGAAGCCGGTGGTAGCTTGAAAGCTGGGCACGGAAATATGATCAGAGTCGTCTTTCAAGGCAGATTCAGAGTTATGGCCAGAATTGTCTTACAAGGCAGGCTCAGTATGATGAGGTTTCAGACCAAGACCCAAGCAGGGGTCAGGAGAAACATGGAATCCACACTCCCTACCAGTCCAACTCCCCAATCAAGGAGAGAAAAGGAACCCGCATCAAGGGCCTATGGGCTTACCACAAGACCACCGGTAGCCATGGAGGTAGGTGGGTCTGGGTTTACCGAAACAAGGGATTGTGGATCAGTTACATGTTGGTAATTTTACTCTTGTGTTTTTGTTCAAAATGACAATGAAAAACAACATGAGTTTCAGATCTGGTTTTAAAAAACAGATAATAACATGTGATTATTTTTACTGCGCAACATACATAGGTTCCAAGCAGACTTGGATTTCGGACCGGAGTTGTCTTCAAGGCAGGCCCAGTATTATGGGCAGGATTGCCTTTCAGGACAGGTGACAGATGGAGGATGTCACTTCATCCAGGTTTAACTCATATGTGCAGTACAGACTTTCAGAATAGTAAATTTTGTTACGGTCTAACAACTGTTTTATAGGAGCTATATGGCAAGCATCAATCTTAAAGACGCATGCTATGCAGTTTCCCATTCACTGGAATCGCCAGAGACATTTGAAAATTACCTGGATGGGGCTATAATAACAGTTAAAGCGTTGCAAAATAGGCTAACTACAGTTCCCAGGTTTATTTACCAAATTTCCAAACAGAGCTTGGGCTGCTCAGAGCTCAAGAACATTAGTTATCATTTATCTGGAATGATGTTAAACGCTGGGTTTTGCTAAAAATTAACTGTTATAGGCCCAAACTATATTTGAAGAATCAGGGTCCTACCCATCCAGTTAAATTTAAGTTGATACCAATCAGAACTACTGATTATTGGGATTAACATTTAACTATCAACTAACAAGGGATTCCGCCCTAGAGCAAGAGATGCAATTAACAGAAGCCTGTAACAACCTCGTTGGTTATTAAGCAGCTTTCTATTCATCAAGATGTAGTTGACAATTTAGCAGCTGTGTATCAGCGGTACAAATTGGGCTTTGCATTACCTGAAGTTAAAACATGCAAAGAATTAGCCTTTCTAGTACCATATAGATCATTACAAATAAACCTATGCTATTCTCAGCTGAAGCTACCGAAATCACGATGGTGGCAGTATTCAGCATTGCTGCAGTATTTTTGATCGGGTATACTTAGTATTACAAATTAATACAAATGCTCAAAGATGAGAAGTATGGTATGCCATCTCCAGTTACAGAGGCGGATGCGGCTTGCATAAGTTACCAATTTTCAGTAATTGGTATCAACTACCTATAACTCAGTGCATTCTATACGTTAACGGTTATTGCAAGAATGTGCACAATCTGCATGCTCAACTCCAAGTTGATACACTATGGGGGTGGCATATGTTAGTCACATGGGTGCTATGAAGTTTAAATATCCTGTGATATTTACCTAATCTCATTTTGAAACTACTATCTCATGTGAAATCTATGAAACACAGGATGGATGTTGGACTACAAAGTATTTAATGTCATTTTGGCTCGATGGAACATCGAATATCGATATATTTACCTACAGGCTTAATTACCAGCTGCAAAACATGTGACATACAGTGGCAAAAGATACATTATCGCCACTTGGTGGAGGAATTATTGCATGTGTGTTTCTCCATTCTGCCTCATCAGTGGGGTTTTGCAATTTATACAGCGTCCAATTTATACAGTGTCCGCGTTCAACTGCTTAGATGGACAAGTGGCGTATAGCCACACGAGATTGAGCAATAACAGGCCTCAATCTGCCTGACTGACATATGCAGCCATGGTTCCCGCTAATATAGGGAATTATATAGAACCTATATGGTTATTCAAAGTATAAACTTGCTGGTACAGCCTGTGACTCGGGAGACTAGCGTCTGCATGATACATCAAGTCATTGACTTGAAGACTCCAAGATGATTTCCTGCGCCGCGGGTTGTCAAACAAATCCGTGGAGTGCTCACTGCAGAATGCAGGATAGCACCAAAAAGAGGCAGGACATCTCCACTTCAGCAGATGGGAAACGGGTTTAGCTGAATATACATGTTACATGCTATACAGCACGAATAACTGATGTCCTAGAGTTCATTTCTTATGAGTCTTTGACAATACTCAGTTACAGTGCCATTAAACGGTGTAAACGTGCTTCTCATCATATTTGCTGCAGCAAGTGGAACCCACTCTGTCGGGCCTCACCCCCTGATATCCAGAATTATGTAGGATATCTTAACACATTTCTCCCAGGCCCATTAACATGGGAGTATGGGACATGACGTAATGTTAACATTACTTCAGCAGGGGGCTCCAGCTACATCCTTATCTCAAGCCAGCTCTCAAAAGGTAATAATCCACATGGCACTGGCCTCAGTGCAACGGGTCCAGTCACTACATAGATTACAACTGGACAGGATGGTTACACATGTTAATAACATAATATATTATGATTTGATTTAGTAAACCAGAGCTAACCAGGCGTGAGGTACATACAGTTTCATGGCGTACCCGATGGATCTTCGGGAATGTGTAGTCACACATTCACAACAATACGTCTAGATCAATTAGAGCCTTAAAGGCTCCAAAGGAAACAATGTTTTGTGGAAGAAATATATATATATATAAAATTCCATTAAAAGTTAGTTCTACCATCTTCAGGTGGTAAAACGGGTTTGGTGAATGCAGGAGTCAATACTAATATTTTAACACGCACTCCACCGGGGCTGCTACCACATCAGCTCATAGGATTATGTACGTTTGCTTTGGACCACATCCTAGCAGCTGCAGGATGGTCAAACGAACATACTTTACCAACTTTTAATACAACCGTTGCCAAATCGGGGGTATTTGCCAACTCCATTTTTGACTTTGTTAATAGTTTCCTCTGGATGAAAGGGGTCGCTATTATTTTCATTGGATGATCAAGCATCAGCATAACAAACCAAGTCATGTCTGAATGCATGAATCTTTTTTCACTCATCCATGGTCACTTCAAGCAGTGTGTTACGCACGGATTCGTTTCCGGCGTGAAATCACAGAGCTTTGAAATCTTCACGTAGTCACTCACGTGACTCTGAAGTAAAATAGTAAGATTAAACTTACCAGTTTGAAGTTTGATCTTGATTTTATGAGGAGTTATGATGAGCGTTTACGTACCCACCGCTCCCACCCTCATATTATCAAGGTCAAATGGTAATTCTAGTTCTCAAAATCTTACTATGTTCATGGTCAACTAATTGTTTCTGTGATTCCACACCGCTGCTTTGAAGTATGACGCGCCAAGTGGGATGACGGCCTTCTTCGTGTAATCGCTCATCGTAACTCCTCATAAAACCAAGATCAAACTTCAAACTGGTAAGTTCTCGTTTAATCTTACTATTATCCAGTATGAGTTTTGTCTTTCATTATTGAAAGCGATATGTAACAATGTTTATCAGCTGATATCTCCTCCAATATTGGTTTAAGAGTTGTACCATGTAACCAAACGTGTTCTGTATGTTGCTATAACATTTCAACCTAGAAGCTCCCATATTGTCTCTGTGCTGTAACCCACCATAAAAACGATGTTGATTTGCACAATGTAATTTCCTTTATAAATCAAATAATTTTGTTTGTTAGTTTAATTTACCACCTGCCTTCCAATGTCTTAACATGCACACAAAAAGTTACTTAGCCAGAGAGTACTGCATAATATATCTGGTACATAATTGTTGGAGAACGTAAAGGAGGAAGAGGTTTGTACATTTGCTCTTCAACTGTAGATGAACGAGTAGTCTCAGGAATCTTGGGAAGAAAAAAATCCATTGTAAGATAACCCTAGAGATACACTGTAACTTAGATTTGATATTCAAATAATTGGTGATAAAGTAGGCTCTTTTAAAGTAAAGGCAACATTACAACTGCCTGGAAAGAAGACAGTGCTTTACACATCCAGGGCCGATGATTTTAAATTAGTTGAATATTTCATTCTGCAGAGTCCTTTCCAATTCATGCAGGCAGTGGTTCTGCAAAGGAACAGTGAGCCACATGAAAGCAATCTGAAACCCCGGAACCCTAAGGAATCCTGCCAGGATGTGAAACAACACAGCCTCCTTCTGCTGCTGTCAGTTCTGTGTGAGAAAATAAATAAAGTCATTCCCTCATAGCAAAAGACAGGAACTAACTTTATGATTAATACATCAATACTGACGAGAAGCATTTGTTGCTGATATCCACAGTGATATTCTACAGCTTAAATATTAAAGGCATTTTGACCTTAATGACCACTGACTGAGCTGTGCCTGTGGTTTGGTTGCAGGACTGCATGATTCAGGTCTGGTGCTTATGCATAATGTATTCATCTTTGGGAAGAAAAGCTGTTCAGGAATATCTAAAATATTTCTTTCAGGAGAAGAGGGGAGCAAAGAGAGGGACATCATGGAGTTAGCTTTACTGCTGAACATTGCAACCCAGTGACATGTGGAGGCCAACCTGTTCACACTGAGTTTTAATTCAACTAGATCATAGATGATTTGGACATTAAATCCAGTTATTTACCTTATAAACACGTGAATATCCCTGATCTTTTTTTTTTTACTTGATTCGGCATGCATGGTCTTTAGGGAAAATGAACTGCACATTTCCAGTAAACTTTGTGTGAAAAGGTGCTGCCTGATTTCTCCCTTGAATAAGTTAGCTCCAATTTTAAGGTTGTGACCCGTTGTTTCTGGATTTCCCCCCTCCTTAAGAATTCCTTTGAGATGAAATAAGAAAGTTAATAAATAAAAAGTCTGAAGGTGGCAGCTGCCCATCTTTTACAATAGTATCCATGAAACAGGGCCGGCCGTAAGCCGATTGGACCGATTGCTCCCAATTGGGCCCCGCGCCTAAGGGGAGCACCCGTGCTAGAGTAATCCAAAGATCTGCTCTAAGATCTTTGGAGTAATCTACTCTCGGCTCGGGTAGATCTACCCCGGGTGGAGGGGTGAGAGAGGGGTGGAGAGATAGTAGAGGGGTGGAGGGGGAAGAAAGGAGTAGACGGGGAGGGTGGTGTGAGGGGGAATGGAGAAGGGGGAGAGGGGGAGGTCCCTCACGGTTTCAGGGCAGCACTCCCACCCCTCCAGTCGCCGTGCTTCACGCACACAGCCCCAGCTCCACCCCTCTCTCTCCCCGGGGAGACGCGGTGAACAATACAGGGAGGGCTGGGCCGGGGTTTGGAACAACGTTTACAACGCTCAGTTTACACGCATTTGCCCAGACCCCAGCATCCGCTCCTGCTGCTGGCCCTCTCCGTCCCTTCTCTCCTTCCCTTCCCTTCCTCCCTTCTCTCCTTCCCTCCCTCTTCCTCTCTCTCTTTTCCCTTCTCTCCTTCCCTCCCTTCTTCCGCTCCTTCCCTCCCTCCCTTCTTTCTCTACTTCCCTCACTCCCTTCTCTCCTTCCTCCCTTCTGTCCCTCCCTTCTCCCCTTCCTCCCTTCTCTCCCTCCCTCCCTTCTCTCCTTCCCTCCTGCACACACACACACATAATGCACAGACAACTAACACACACATACATAATACACAGACAACTAACACACACACACATCACGCACAGACAACTAACATACACACACACACAACTAAGTTAGGATGGGGTAAAAGCCCAAAGGGTAGGATGGGGCTGAAGACCAAAATTTAATGCCTGGATTGGTTTTTCACCAATAGTTATTGGTTTGCCAGGATCTAGTTAATTAAATTACTTTTTTTTTCATTTCACAGTCACTAAAACAAGTGGTATTGCAACTATGTACTTTTCAGAGGTGATCTATACATTTTGTTTAAGAAGGAACACATTTTGTTTGTTACTTGTAGGCTTACATTTATGCAATTTTATATCAAAATGTAGCTTAGATCTGTTTGGTTCATTAACTCGCAGGCACTTTTTAAGAGAACATTTTGATTACTTTCTATTCTACCATAGAGATATAAAGTCTATAATAGAATTTATTTGTATTTCCATGAACCTACAGACCTTGGCTAGGAACCTGGGGCTCACCAAAATTGTTCACAATTGGGCCCCGCACTTCCTAAGGCCGGGCCCTACATGAACATTATTGTCGCTCGGCTGAGCAATTAACAGACTGTAAAATGCCAGTTCTGCCATTCACAGTCGGCAGATAACAAATGTTCGTCCGGGTAGGTTTCTTCTAATTAATTTGCGGGTGTTGTTGGCATGGCTGGAATTTTATTGCTGGATTATTTCAAAGCACAGGAAGGGGGTCAACCAAACAATGTGTGTCAGGAGTCAGATTTTGCCTCGACCAGGTAGATGTATCTTTATCCAAAAGACATTATGAATCAGATGACTTAGAGTCATAGAATCATACAGCATGGAAGCAGGCCCATCAACTCAACATATCCAAGCTGACCAAAATGCCCCATCGACACGTCCCATTTGCCCGTATATGGTCCATTTTCCTCAAAACCTTTTCTATCCATGTACCTGTCCAATTGTCTTTTAAATGTTCTTATAGGACCTCAACTCAACTACCTCATCTGGCAGCTCCTTCCATATACCCACCACCATTTGAATGAAAAAGTTACTTCTCAGGGAAATCTTTCCCCTCTCACCTTAACCACATTTCACACAGAGAGTGGTGAAACTCTGGAATTCTCTGCCACAGAAGGTAGTTGAGGCCAGTTCATTGGCTATATTTAAGAGGGAGTTAGATGTGGCCCTTATGGCTAAAGGGATCAGGGGGTATGGAGAGAAGGCAAGTACAGGATACTGAGTTAGATGATCAGCCATGATCATATTGAATGGTGGTGCAGGCTCGAAGGGCCGAATGGCCTATTCCTGCACCTATTTTCTATGTTTCTATGTTTCTATGTCCTCTGGCACTTGACTCCCCTACCCTGGGGAAAAAACTGTGCAATTCAGTAGATATATAACCAAAATTACTGATGTGAGTTTGTTACTGTTGATTTATTTAGTTAACTAAATTTAAACTTCCCAAAAAACTCATATCTCCAAGTCAATGGACCGAGACTCTGAATTCATAGTCCAATAATAACTGCCATCAGCATTCGCTGGATTCGAGCAGAATGTCCATCTCAGGAGTCAGACCCAGAAGCACAAAGTATCTGCAGAAGCACTGTCATTTCCTTAAAGACCAGTTGCCCACTGCCAGAAGATACTTTCTCCTTCCATCTTTCAGTCTTTTGGTTCAGAGGCCAAAGTGCTTCTTGAAGATGGTTGCTGGTGATAGAGAACATAGCAAAATTTCAATCTGAAGAAGGGTCTTAACACAAAATGTCACCTATTCATTCTCTCCAGAGATGCTGCTTGCCCCGCTGAGTTACTCTAGCATTTCATGTCTATCTATAGCAAAATTTTAGATTAATTAATCACCTTCTCCCAGCTTAAGAAGTCCAAACCTGCTTTCTTGAGATAAGCATTTCTTTCTGATCAGCAGGGAGTCAGTGACCTTGGTAAGCTACGTGTAGAGAGCTTGTTCATAGAGATGATAAGCCAGTTCCTGTCTTGTGGAATTGGTGCTTGAGGATCATTGCCTCTCTACTAGTGATGTCAGCTTCAGTGAAGATTCATTAGGACATAAAGGAAATCTTAGAAATCCATGACTGGCACATTCAGCTAGATGGCTAACATTCAGCATGTTAGTCATGGTAATTGCAATATAAGCCTGCATCTTGGCGTTCTTCCAGAGGTTAAAAGTGATGACAATGTGTCGAGTAGTTTCTCCAGGAAGTATGTGGAATCTGTGCTGAATCTAACAGATGGCATTTCAAGAATGTAACTGTTTTGTTTTGGTGCATATGACAATTCAATACTCTTGACGTTTAGAGAGGTGACAACTGAAGTAGCCAAGGTGACCAACTGTCTCCAACGACTATCCATTAACAGTGATATCAAGTGTTTCCTATGCAAGAAAGATAGGCACAAAAAGCTGGAGTAACTCAGCGGGTCAGGCAGCATTTCTGCTGAAAAGGAATAGGTGACGTTTTGGGTCGAGACCCAATCATCAGACTGGTTCCTATGCAAGGTTCATCAAACACCTTGCCGAGATACAAGGTAAAGGAATCAGATCCTCCTCAGATAATTCAGAAGAAGGGGGAGATGGAGGAGAAGAAAGAAGACAAGGAGAAACAGATATTAAGACCCTCTTCGGTTTTGAGTGCCGGGATGTAATGAGGATCGTTATCACGTATACTACTATTCAATGGAGGATAAAATGAATAAGAAGTGTTCTGAACCAAACATCACCTATCCATTCCCTCCACAGATGCTGCCTGAACCACTGAGTACCTCCAGCTCTGTCTACTGCCCAAGTTTCCAGATATCTCCAGATAAAAACATAACAAGGTGACAAATTAAAAAGCCAATGTTGGGTATGCTGAATATATATTTATTGGTTATTTATTGGTTCCTATGTAAGTCTTGGATGACTCCATATTCAGAGCAACTAGCAATTAATATTGTGGCCAATATGTTGTTGGAATGACGAATCAAAGTGCGTGTGAATCCTAAGGGCATATGGTGCATGTAAGAACAGAAAACCTATGGTGTTGCAGCTTCAAGTTTAGGGGGAGACACATAATGCTATTAGACAAGTTGCAAGAGTGAATACTTCATTAAAGAACACAGACAAACACATCACACTGTTGACATCCCCGGCACTGAGAACCGAAAAGGACCTTAATATCATTAGTGCTGGCCGCAACAAACGGAAAAAAGATTAAAAACTGTGACATTGTGAAAAATAGTGAAATTGTTAAAAGATAATCATTAGGGAAATGACAACATGTGTTTTAACAAGTAATGGACAAGAACAGGCAAAGTGTCACAGCTTGTATATTATATTAATTAAAATAATAAGAGAATAGAAAAGATAGTCACTGAATACATGAAAACTACAGTAACTAAAAATTAATATTTAAAATGTGGAGGCATAGATATCTGTTGGCAAACCCCAGAGGTCATGGGTCCCACAGACCTGATTGTAGTGAAATATTGGCACATTGTCCCATATTGGAATATTGGCACGTCTTATATATTTTGTGTTATTTTTTATATTATTGAATTGCACAAAATTCATCAATAAAAGAATCATTAACAAGATAACTGACTATATATATAGAATAAATCTATCTATCTATCTATCTATCTATCTATCTATCTATCTATCTATCTATCTATCTATCTGAAGAAGGGTTTCGGCCCGAAACGTCGCCTATTTCCTTCGCTCCATAGATGCTGCTGCACCCGCTGAGTTCCTCCAGCAATTTTGTGTACCTTTATCTATCTATCTATCTATCTATCTATCTATCTATCTATCTATCTATCTATCTATCTATCTATCTATC
The DNA here is from genome assembly GCF_010909765.2 of Amblyraja radiata. NCBI lineage: Eukaryota > Metazoa > Chordata > Chondrichthyes > Rajiformes > Rajidae > Amblyraja > Amblyraja radiata. The sequence continues at coordinate 43,004,550 of NC_045957.1, read as the reverse complement.
TATCTATCTATCTATCTATCTATCTATCTATCTATCTATCTATCTACCTATCTACCTATAACTAAAACTCTGATCTTGTTATCTTCCGGTTTGCGCGGTCTTTCTATTAGCAAAAACGGTACACGATAGCGCTACGATTTTTCCGCCAGTTCACTCGCAGTTCTCCTGTGCTGCGAGTGCACCAAGTTTTGTTCCGATCGGTTGAAAGGTGTAAAAGTTAGCGAGGTTTAAAAATCTTAAAAATGCACGTGCGCAGATTGATCTCTTCTCCTGTCACTCCCCGGGATGGTCCACCCCTTCCTGCGACATCACGTCTTTATTACTGGAGCTAAGTTAGGCCGGTAGTGGTCTCCAACCGGACGCCATTATCGGAGGGACACGAAGCGACCCGAACCAGCCCAGCCCGAATCAGACCAGCCCGAACCAGACCAGCCCGAACCAGACCAGCCCGAACCTGACCAGCCCGAACCAGACCAGCCCGAACCAGCCCAGACCGAACCAGCCCAGCCCGAACCAGCCCAGCCCGAACCAGCCCAGCCCGAACCAGACCAGCCCGAACCAGACCAGCCCGAACCAGACCAGCCCGAACCAGCCCAGCCCGAACCAGCCCAGCCCGAACCAGACCAGCCCGAACCAGACCAGCCCGAACCAGACCAGCCCGAACCAGACCAGCCCGAACCAGACCAGCCCGAACCAGACCAGCCCGAACCAGCCCAGAGCGAACCAGCCCAGAGCGAACCAGCCCAGAGTGAACCAGCCCAGAGCGAACCAGCCCAGCCCAGCCCGAACCTGCCCAGCCCAGCCCGAACCTGCCCAGCCCAGCCCGAACCTGCCCAGCCCAGCCCGAACCTGCCCAGCTTCGGAGACCCAGCCCAGCGTCGGAGACCCAGCCCAGCCCAGAATCGGAGACCCAGCCCAGCATTGGAGACTCAGACCAGCCAGCCCGGAGTCGGAGATGTCGTCAAATGGAAAGCGGAGACTCTGATCCCGGCGGAGGAGTACGACCAGCGACCAGCAGCTGCTGTCAGTCTCCATCGCACTGCCAGCTCCAGCCCCTACCCCTCTGACCCCCTTGCTGGCTCTCGCCCCCCCCCCTCCCCCGTGATAACCGCCTCTTCCCCAATGGCTCTTCCCCGTCTATTCTGTGCTCACTACTCCCCCTCTTCCCCCTGCCCACTCACCCGTCTCCCCCCTGCCCACACACCCCTCTCCCCCCACAACTCCCCCTACCGCCCACACACCCCTCCTGCCCACACACCCCCCTCTCACACACCCCCCCTCCTGCACAAGCCCCCTCCTGCACAAGCCCCCTCCCACACCACACCCCACCCCTGCCCACACACCACCCCCTCCCATAACACTTTGAATAACGAAACAATGTTTAAGTATGAGCTAAGTTCAAGAATACAGTTGAACAGAGGGATCTGGGAATAACCGTGCATAGTTCCTTGAAGGTGGAATCTCATATAGATAGGGTGGTAAAGAAAGCTTTTGGTATGCTAGCCTTTATAAATCAGAGCATTGAGTATAGAAGCTGGGATGTAATGTTAAAATTGTACAAGGCATTGGTGAGACCAAATCTGGAGTATGGTGTACAATTTTGGTCGCCCAATTATAGGAAGGATGTCAACAAAATAGAGAGAGTACAGAGGAGATTTACTAGAATGTTGCCTGGGTTTCAACAACTAAGTTACAGAGAAAGGTTGAATAAGTTAGGTCTTTATTCTCTGGAGCGCAGAAGGTTAAGGGGGGACATGATAGAGGTCTTTAAAATGATGAGAGGGATAGACAGAGTTGATGTGGATCAGCTTTTCCCTTTGAGAAAAGGGAAGATTCAAACAAGAGGACATGACTTCAGAATTAAGGGACAGAAGTTTAGGGTTAACATGAGGGGGAACTTCTTTACTCAGAGAGTGGTAGCGGTGTGGAATGAGCTTCCAGTGGAAGTGGTGGAGGCAGGTTCGTTGGTATCATTTAAAAATAAATTGGATAGGCATATGGATGAGAAGGGAATGGAGGGTTATGGTATGAGTGCAGGCAGGTGGGACTAAGGGAAAAAAGTTGTTCGGCACGGACTTGTAGGGCCGAGATGGCCTGTTTCCGTGCTGTAATTGTTATATGTTATATATGTTATATGTTAAGTGCTTTACCACAGCAAGCAGGATTAACCAGGTGAAGTAGCACCCAAGGTCCATTGTAAAACTGATCAGGCTCAATACCCCCCCTGCTCATTTCAAGTGCTCCATTACTTATTGTTTTAACCTTGGGTAGCCAACAAGCCTTTTTCAAAAGCCCAATTCAACTACTGTTCAACTACAAGTTGATGTAATACATTTTAATTTTTTCAGAATTTCACAAAGCTTGAACATAGTCTCTCTGGTATTTGTCTTCCATTTAAATCATATTATGCTTATCATTACAGGAGTGTTTTTGAAGTGGTTATTCATGATCTGAAGTGTGTACTTTTAGGCTGCATTTAGAATTTAAAATGCATTCAAATCAAAACAATTTGCTGCCAGAATTTCACACCTGCTCCTAAAGGTGTATGTGCCTTCCTTTACCTACTGTGTGTTTTCATTCACTTTCACTCTTACAAAATGGTAGGAACATAAGTAGGCCATTCTGCCCTTTGAGTTAGCTAATAGCTGAACTGTATCAGCAAATACACCAAATGGATATTGAAAATATAAATTATATGCTGTTGAAATATAATAACTCATAATAGAAAAGAGGCAAATTCCTAGCATTTGTAGGAATCATTTAAAACAAATCCTAAGCCAAAGAATCACTGCATTTGGGAAAGCAGCACAACGTAATTAAAGATCATTCACGCCCTAGTCATTCTCTCTTCTCCCATCTCCAATCAGACAACACAAAAGGTTGAAAGCAAGTACCACCAGATTCAAGACCACTTTCTCCCCCATTTTCTTTAATCAAAATCATGAAAGGACTTCACAAATGCTAACTATGAATTCCTTATCACCAATCCATCTCATTGTGGCCCTTATGCTTTTATACCTGCACTTTTCTCTGCTTTCTCTTTTGCATTACTTGCTGTACTCATGCACTATATGGTATCATTTGCCTGGATAGCATAACAAAGGTTTTCACCGTACCTCAGTTCAGATGACAACAATAACCAATAGCAATATCAAAAAGTCAGATCCTGTTGGTTGAAGTGTCGGTCAAGCAGACTGCTCTATCCTGGATGGTATTAAACATATGATTGTTGAAGCTGTACTCTTTCAGGCAGATGACTAGGCTCACATTTAATATCTTTCATAATTCAGCTTGTCATTCAACCTCCATTACAGTCCTGAATCGTGCCATAGATGGTGGAAAATCATTAGGCTCTCAGAAGCCACGGGATGATCAGCCTATGATGGCTCTTGTAGTCATAGTATTTACAAAGCTGGTGCTCAGAAGTGTCAGATAATGATTTCCATTACTCCTCCCCTGGCCCCACAACCATCAGGATTTTGATGGTAATGGTAATGGTGCTCAGTGACAAGAGAAATTAGTTAGAGTCTTTCTTATTGGAGATGGTTATTGTCGGACACCTTTGTGACTCAAAGTTCCATTATTGATCAGGTGAAGTCCACGTGCAGCAGGCGTGAAGCTACTTTCTGAAGAGTTGCAAATGGAATTATGCGGCTATAAGCATATATTCCCTAATTCTGATTAATCATGGAAGAAAGGTCAGTGATAAATCAGTCAAAGGGTTGTAACTATGCCACTGATTTTCATCACTTTACCATTGGTTTAGTTAGTTAGTGAACAGTGCAGAAACAGGCCCTTCGGCGCACTGAGTCCGCGCCGACCAGTAATCCCCGCATATTAACATAACCCTACATACGCTAGGGGACAATTTTGCATTTATACCAAGCCAATTAACCTACAAACCTGTGCGTCTTTGGAGTATGGGAGGAAACCAAAGTTCTTTGATAAAACCCACGCAGGCTACGGGTAGATCATACAAACTCCGTACAGACAGCACCCATAGACTGAGTGGTAATTGGCCCGACGTTCCTTCCTTTTTGTGGATAGCACAAAGCTGGGCAGATTTTTGATTTATTACTTCAACTTCTGCAATCACGGCTGGTTCTGAAGCATCTCTTCAGTGCTACAATTCAGATTTTATTGGTGCCAAAGCCTTTGTTATATCCAATACTATTTTTTTCTTCTTGGCAAATGCAAAGTTTATCACTCCAGCTGACGACTAAATTACATGAATGAAGGCTTGGATTTTTCAATTGACATTTCTGTCTGAGGGTGGAGGCAAACACTTCAGCACTGACCTAAGCACTCATGCTGAATTTCACAAACGTACAATGTAAAGATCTTTTTGGAACCTTCTCCTCCTGTAGGCTATTTAATTTTCTGCCATCATTCACAGGTGGATGTTACAGGGTTGCGGAACTCTGGTTTTCATGCACTGGATGGGGGTCACTTAACAGCTGCTTCAGCAGTAAGTTAAAAATACAATTTTTAAGTTGAGAATTCTTTAGCATAGTCGTCATTGGTATAAAGTTTACCATATTTTTTTTATTACAACATTGTTATCACTGCCACCTTTGGTGTCCAGTCTCTACAGAAACGAGTATGTTATCAATCGCTCCTGTTTTCTAGAAACCTGAAGGCACAAAATGATAATTAATACTATTTAACATGAATGCACATATGGAGGTAAAATGGATATGCCAAGAGCTCTTTAACTATAAAGAAAATCAGATTAAAATATTAATTTACTGATAAATATTACATTAAATATGCCAAGGTCTTTTTTATTCTTTGTCATAAATAAAGTCTTGCTATATTAAGAAACTACCCAAATGCTACTGAGATTGTTAGATACCCATGGAGATATTTAACTCTCTTTTAAATATGATTAGAGGATCAAAGTCACTTACTTATTCAGTTCCAGGGTGGATTGTTCTATCCTGGATTTATTGACTAATTTATGAAGAAATAAGGCAGTGATTAGCAAATTCTTTGATGAAAGGGAATTTATGCGTACATATATTTGGCAGTTAACTAAAATGATTTGAAAATAGGTTAACCCCCTGGGGTCCAAAACTGCAATAATAAAACATTACAGAATGTTTTTTTCAAGTTAACTCCATAAATCTTAAAAAGTAAATATTCTTTCTACTTCCTTAACTCTTCTCTCTAGTGTGGGTCTTTGGAATTTTGAGGTAGATATCAATTCAAAGTTGTAGCCAATGCAATAAATTACACGATAATTTGTGAAATTTGACATATCTTACAAGAATGTGGAATTGAAACTTGCCCCCTCCCTCACATCTACCCCCCACCAACAATATTGACTTCCCCAGGACAAATTGGTCAAAAGGAGGAGAAATTGCACCACTGTGCTTCAAGCTGTAATTCAGAAAAGTTTTCATTGAAAAGTTTCCACACTCCAGTACTGGAGTCACCAACTCCACTTTACTCCCACTCTTTATCATTGTTTAGAGATACAATGTGGGAACAGTCCCTTCGTTCCACCAAGTCCGCACCGACCAGCAATCACGCATGCACTAGTTCTATTCTATATGCTAAGGACAATTTCCAGAAGCTAACTCCAGAAGCAGAGGAGATTTACTAGAATGTTGCCTGGGTTTCAGCAACTAAGTTACAGAGAAAGGTTGAACAAGTTAGGGCTTTATTCTTTGGAGCGCAGAAGGTTAAGGGGGGACTTGATAGAGGTTTTTAAAATGATGAGAGGGATAGACAGAGTTGACGTGGAAAAGCTTTTCCCACTGAGAGTAGGGAAGATTCAAACAAGGGGACATGACTTGAGAATTAAAGGACTGAAGTTTAGGGGTAACATGAGGGGGAACTTCTTTACTCAGAGAGTGGTAGCTGTGTGGAATGAGCTTCCAGTGAAGGTGGTGGAGGCAGGTTCGTTTTTATAATTTAAAAATAAATTGGATAGTTATATGGATGGGAAAGGAATGGAGGGTTATGGTCTGAGCGCAGGTATATGGGACTAGGGGAGATTATGTGTTCGGCACGGACTAGAAGGGTCGAGATGGCCTGTTTCCGTGCTGTAATTGTTATATGGTTATATGGTTATATGGTTAATTAACCTACAAACCTCCACGTCTTTTGAATGTGGGAGGAACTGGAGCACCCAGAGAAAACCCACGCGGTCACAGGGAGCACGTACAAACTGCATACAGAAAGTACTCGTAGTCAGGATCTCTAGCATTGTAAGGCATCAACTTCACTGCTGTGCCACTGTGCTGCCCCATTGCTGCTTTCTCCCAGTCGGTACATCTATTAATTGCCTTTGTCAAAAACTGGGAAAGCTCAGCAGTTCAAGCTGCTTATGTAGAAGCAAATGATTGTCGATATTTCATGTCAAGACCATGCTATGGGACTGAGAGGGATCAGGAAAGATTGTCACCTTATAGCAGGATGTGGGTGGTGGGACAGAGGCTGGTAGGTGAGGGATGGAACCAGTTGGAGTGCTGATGGTGGGCAGGTGGAACCAGGTAGGAGGAGGGATGAACAAAGGGAGAAGAAAACTAGTTAAAACAGATGTTTGTGTGGGAAGAGAGCACCTGGGAGTGTGAGCAAAGTGAAACAAAATGGTGGAGGACATGAGATCATTCCCAGATATTAGTGGGAAGGGACTGCACAAGGGGATACAGATGTAAAGAAATGAGTTCTGTGGGGTGAGCTGGCAAAATCAAATAGCCTACCGGGGCTGTCCAGTTTATGGATATTTAGGTAAAGATAGAAACAGCTGGAGTGCGGTTGGAGACGAGGGAGATCTTCAGATGTGATCTGTAGCAGCCCAGGAGAAGGTGGCCTAGTGTTCATCAATGGGATCATGGTCTGGAGGGAGGTATGAAAGCTGATAGACGGGTCTGTCTGAAGAAGGGTCTCGACCTGAAACGTCACCCATTCCTCTCCAGAGATGCTGCCTGTCCCGCTGACTTACTCCAGAAATTTGTGTCTACTTTCGGTTTAAACTAGCATATGCAGTTCCTTCTTACACGTCAGAAAACTGATGTCTGGCTACTGCAATGTATAGGTCAGTTACCACACTACAAGAGCTGCCCAATTGTCTATGGGTTTGAAGATGAGATTGGGATTAGTCTCAAGTGAGCAGACTGCTGCATATTCAGAGGGAACTACAAGCCAGCCTCTTCAGCCATTATGAACTGTAAGTTCATCGGACAATAATGATTTACATTCACAAGCAATTCACAACCCAAAGATGCACCACAGAAAATGAATTAGATTAAAATGAATTTTAAGCATAAGAAAGTAATACAATGAATGGAAGGTTTTAAATAGGGAGGGAGATGGCAATGGTACAATATATGTAAAGTAAGATACTCAGCCAGTTGGTTTCCCATTCTTCAAAACAAAACAAAGAAAGGCAGATAACACAGTTTTCTTCAATTCATCAGGACAATCTTTTGTACGCTAATTAATAGTGACAAACTTCTGGAATGTTATTCTGGACACACCATGTGTATGATACACACAATGTTACGTTGTGCAAATGAAGAGTTGCATAAAAAAAACATTGAACATAGAACAGTGCACCACATCAGGCCCATTGGCCCACAATGTCCGTTCCAAACATTGTGTTAAATGAATCAAATGCCCTCTGCCTGCACACAATCCATAGCCTCCATTCTCTGTATTCCTTGTGCTTATCTAAAAGTCACTTAATGCTGCTATCGTATCTGCCTCCTGGCAGTGCATTCCACGCACCTACCACTCTCTGTAAGAAACCTGCCCCAAACATCCCTTAAGAAGATAATTAGGCCTTAATTAGATAGTTAAGGCTTGATTTGTCTTTATCCCTAAGTCCTCACAGATGCTGCTCAACCCATTCATTTCCTTCAGAAATTTGCTTTCTGCACCAGATTCAATGGCTCCATGTAACGCAATCTAATTCACTCCTTCCATTGAAAGTGCTCCACTAACCCCACTCTAATCCTCATCCCAGTGGATATCCTCTGTCATTGAGATCTCCCCTCATTCTTCTGGTCTCAATCCAATTCTCTTCCCAGATGATTATTCCTCCCCTCTTAAAATTAATATCATCCTTTCTCTTGCTCTCACCTGATACATTCCACCTCCCCCTAACCAGAGTTTTCCTATCACTGGCCTGCAGTCCACAGCTAACTTACTCCATGAACTTAGTCATTGTGTGAAAAAATATACAAACATATAGTGTGAGCCACCACTCCCTCATTCCCCAGCCCCAACCCTCATCCACAGCAACTTTCCAGGACTACCCCACCAATTCTCCTAGGCCTACCCTGCCAGCAGCTCAATGCAGGTGTGGATTCTTTATCTTTACATAAAAAACATAGAAAAATAGGTGCAAGAGTAGGCCATTTGGCCTTCGAGCCAGTCGCCATTCAATATGATCATGACTGATCATCTAAAATCAGTACCCCGTTCCTCCTTTTTCCCCATATCCCTTGATTCTGTTAGCCCCAAGAGCTAAATATAACTCTCTCTTAAAAACATATCCTCCAAGCTGTAACTGAATTGCTGAGAACTGTTAAGGCCTTACAATACTTCACATGGACAGATGAAAAGGGCTAATTGTACTCAGTTGGAACAAATATCAAAATACATTATTATGAAACAACCCTCCCCTATACCCAACAGACTCTGATTCACTACCTTCCCAAACAAGAGCTAAAATACTCTCTCTGCACTTCAAGTGTTACTTTCTTTGGTGAACATTTCAACAGCACACAGAGAGTTTGTTCAATTAATAATTAAGATGGGGATTTGAATCTCTGATCCATATCATTATTCACACAGGCAGAAAGACTTATGTTTAATGAAAGCAACTTAATAGGACGAATACTACAATTTTAGACAAACAAGCCTATAATCTTCCAGCACACATGCTTCACACTGTGCCTGAAGTGGACAGTTAAATTAGAACTAGATCCCTTATGAAATCAGTTGCACATTCTGAAGTATAATTATATTTAATGCATTCAAATCCCACACAGTTGCATAAGCTTATTCTTAAATTAGTCTAAGTGATTGAAATTACAATAATGCAGATGTTTCTAGTTGCTATTTTCAGTTTATAAAATGTCTTTAAAATAAAAGTCATACATGTTGGTCCAATGTGGTTGAATGCCGAGTATTAGGCTATCAAGAAGATGATATATCAGGGCCATTCTTCATGAGTGTATACAGACAGGGTTAAAATCATAAGAGTTGAGCTATTTCAAGTTTGAAGCACCCCTCCTATCAGAAGAGGAAGACTTTAAATATGTCTTTGCTGAAATAACAATTTAGATGAGAACATGTAAATTATGTTCATTTATGCAAGGGCAGTTTGAGATTAAGAAAGATGAGGTGTGCGGGCTCTTGAAGATCATTAAGGCGAATAAAGTGGATAAGGTGCAGTAAGGTGAAACTTAACGAATAATGAAAGGAAAGGATAGAGTGAACATTGAGAGGAAGTTTTCACCAGTGGGAGAGTCCAGGACCAGAAGGTACAGCCTCAGAATAAAAGGACGTGCCTTTCTTTAGCCAGACGGTGGTGATTCTGCAGAATTAATTGTGACAGGAGGCTGTGGAGCCAGTCTTTGGGTATTTAAAAATTAGATTGATAGATCCTTGATTTTACTTCGGAGTCAGGTGAGTGACTACGTGAAGAACCCCGCCAGGACGCATGCGTGTCATATATCGCTACACGCATTGCAACGAGTCACAGCAGGGGGAACGACGTTCCCTTAGCGGCAAAATTTGAAAGCCGGGAACAGCAGGTAAGAAGACTCTGCGTTCCAGAATTTGAAAGTCGGGAACAGCAGGTAAGAGACTCTGCGTTCCTTCCACTTACCGTTTAGGTGGAGACATGGACCGGATCCACGAAGGCTGCGGGAAAGCTGGCGGGGGAGAACCGCGGAGTTGCGGGCAGCCGGCTGCAGCAGCCAAAGGCGCGCTAATCTCCCGTAATGGGAACAGCTGTGCCCGACTTTCGCTCCCGACTTCGCTCCCGCGCCGGCCCCGGCCGGTCGGGAGAGGTAAGCATAAACAGAGTCGTTGACTCCGAGGAGTCCGACTCTGAATAGCCGCGAGCGGCCAATGCCAGTGCGCACTGGGGGCCGGTTGGAGCGGCTTTAGGAGCAGCCGCGAGCGGCCAGTGCCCGTGCACACAGGAGCCGGTTGGAGCGGCTGGGAGCGGGGATCAAAGCAGCCGCGAGCGACCAGTGCCCGTGTGCATGGGGGTCGGTTGGAGCGGCTGCAGGAGAAACAAAGCAGCCGCGAGCGACCAGTGCCCGTGTGCATGGGGGTCGGTTGGAGCGGCTGCAGGAGAAACAAAGCAGCCGCGAGCGGCCAGTGCCCGTGTGCATGGGGGTCGGTTGGAGCGGCTGCAGGAGGAACTAAGCAGCCGCGAGCGGCCAGTGCCCGTGTGCATGGGGGTCAGTTGGAGCGGCTGCAGGAGAAACAAAGCAGCCGCGAGCGACCAGTGCCCGTGTGCATGGGGGTCGGTTGGAGCGGCTGCAGGAGGAACTAAGCAGCCGCGAGCGGCCAGTGCCCGAGAGCACGGGAGCCGGTTGGAACGGCTGCAGGATGGGGCAACAGCAGCCGGGAGTGGCCTATGCCCGAGAGCATAAGAGCCAGTTGGAACGGCTGCTGGAGGAAATACCCCAAAGTGGCAGGAGATGGAGGCTAGCCACAGTGGGCAGTTAGTAAGCCCCACAGCAGTACCTCGTGTAGGGCTGCACAGTGTGTCTCCCTCATCAGAGGGGAACACCGAGGGTCAATCCTGGGCTGGCTGCAGGAGCTGGAGCAGGAGCGGCTTCAGGAGCAGCCGCTACGGCCAGAGCCCGTGAGCATTGGAGCCGGGTGGAGTGGCTGCAGGAACTGGAGCAGGAGCGGCCTCAGGAGTAGCGGCTTCAGGAGCAGCCGCGACGGCCAGCGACCATGTGCATTGGAGCCGGTTGGGTGCCCGAGAGCATCGGAGCCAGCTGGAGCGGCTGTTGGAGCAGGTAAGTGGCAGGCTCCATGAGATGGAGACTGGTCACAGGGGGCAGCTAGTAAGTCCTACAGCAGTACCTCTTGTAGGGCTGCACAGTGTTCTCCCTCATCAGAGGGGAGTATAGGGGGTCCATTCTGGGCTGAACCTGAACAGGGGTGCAGAACATACCCCTAGTGCACATGGGGTGCAGAAAACCTATTGGAAGACACTTACCATCAGGGAACTGCAAAACACTGAATGTTCCCAGTATTAACCAGTGTATTTGAAAACATGGCAGGGCAGGGACTTGAAACGAAAGAAAGTTCTAAAAGTCCTAACAGCGGGTATTACGGGTTTCGCCCGCACAATAAACAAAAAAGACATGACACTAGATCACCAGGATGCACTGGCCTTATTTTGCTAACTACCAATACGAGTAAACAGCATTAGGAAGAAGTACCATCCAACCGGCTATAGACCCTCATTTGCAGGCCTCTGCAAACCTGGAACCTCCATACCACCAATATAAAAATTTGGAGGCAACTTATCTAAACAGGTAGACCTTGACATAGAGGGAAACCCTGGGGCTCATTAAAGCAACGTCTAAAAACTACTTCCTGGGGAATGCGCTAACCCTCAACACAGACCCAACTACAGATCCAGACACCGGCACCTCAACGTCCACGGAGGATGCCGAAAAAGTAACAAATCTACTAATAGTAACCATGGAGGAAGAAGTATAGGGTTATACCATAGAATTATTCAAAACATAATCCTCCAGTTCAGCATGTACCGAACTGAATGTTCATGCTTACAGGCAAAGAAATAATCAAAAGCGCATACTGAACTACAGTGCCCAAATAAAAAAGGAGTAATGGAGGACATCCAACACAAATCACAGGAATTCGTGTCCAAAAATCTTTATCATAAAATAGATGGTGGTTGCCACGTCATCATAGATTTGACTAATTTGAATACTTTCGTACTTTATATTCATTACTAGATGGGAACCTTTGTTACTGCAAAGGTATTGATCCTAGGTTACTACATGGCAAGCATCGTATTAAAAAATGCTTACTATACAGTACCCATTAGAGGTGACCACAGGTGTATTTAACACAATGGATCATCTGCGGTTTCACTCTTAACTTAGCTCACATATCAGTGACTTTGCCTAAGAAAAGGTTACAGCCTTAATGGAGGCTTGCAGTAACTAAACCATCCATCAGACTGGTAGTAGAATAATTGGCTTTATAGTGGCTGTGTTCCAGCCACATAAATCGGACCTTTACATTATCAAATTACTGAGCGCAAACATGCGTGCACTCAAAAATTATGAGGGTCATTCTGACAGACCAAAGAAGCTACCAACCAATGGTACTAAAAATGGTGGAAACATAACATTAGGCATTGTTCCTATCCAAACATTAACAGCTACCCGTCTATGGAACTACATACTGATGGGCACTTGGATGGGATGCTACCAATTCCATCTCCAGCTGTGGGGGAGATGGAATGCACAGGAGGCATCATTACATATGCTGGGCATAAATACCAGGGAAAGTTGAGTGCATTCAATGGCTTTAAGTCATATTGTTCTGGGTAATATCACCAGTATGTTAGACTACTAATTGACTACACCACCGTGGTAGCATATGTCAACCATATGGGGGAAACATATCGACATCATGTGACTATCTGGCCAACACAATTTGGCAATAGTGTATCCAGAAAGATATTAGGATATCAGCTACCAACTTACTAGGTAAACTGAATTTAGTGGCAGACAACAGGTCAGGCTAAGTCTATGAAAACACAGTATGGATGTTGGATAAAATATGTATTGCTGGAATTACAGCACGGTATGGAACACCAGATAACGACCTATTCACATCCATGCTCTCACCAGTTATCGAATTAGGTTCTTGGGAACCAGAACCTGGGGCAGTGGCTACAGATGCATTTTCGCTGCATTGTGGGGTAATTTATGCATTCCCTCCTTCTGCCTCATCAGTCGGGTATTTAGGAATAAACAGTAGACTGTTTTGGGGATTAATATTAAAATGCCCCTCATGTGTCTGGTATTTTGATAGTACCCGATTGGCCTACTCAACCATCGGTCCCGGTGATATCGACATGGTTTTAGAACCATGCATCACCATCCATCATAGACCTAATTTACTGGTTCTTCCCGCAACAAGGGGAGTTACCCATGCCATAATTATATAAACCTATTAATTTATAGAGTTGAAAGCACCTCTACTACACCTGGGACTGACGGACCGAACAGTGGAATTATTTCAGCGGGCCACAGACAGCCCACCTAAATCAGTACTTGGTGTCATCAAGAATGGGAAGTACTGTCACAACAATAATCATCACCCACAGATCTATGAACATCCCGTCTGTTCTGGAATTCCTGGCAAGCCTCCGTTACGATGAGAGGCTCAGTCATATACCATCAACTGCGCCAGAAGTGCTCTGTCAACATACCTGTCGCAAGGAACAGAGCGGCATTCTGTTGGGACACACCCTGGTAACCAAACTCATGAGGGGCATTTTAATATTAATCCCCAAGAACCAGGTACTCCCAAATATGGGATGTGAGCATTGTACTGACCATGTTAACAAACTGGTCTTCAGCTACAGCTCTGTCCCTACAGAAACTGACTATGAAAACAGTCATGCTGATGGCCTTGGTCACGGCACAAAGAGTCCAGTCACTACAGAAAATAAGGTTGGACAACATGATAATTTCATCTGGAAATTTAACTTTTCACATCAATGTAATAGTCATACAGAACAGACAGGGGTCAGCAGGCCTAAAAAACAGAATTCAGGGCCTACCCTACAGATGGTCGTCTCTGTATTGTGACACACTTACTATCATATATGAAGAATACTAAGATCATCAGAGGGAAGAAATGTCACTTTAATCAGCTACTAACAGCCACTCAAAACAGTGACAGACCAGACCATCTCTAGATGGCTAAAACTGGTCCTAACAAAGGCTGGAGTGGACACTAGCATTTTAAATCTCACTCCACCAGGGCTGCAGCTACATCGGCAGCTATGAAGTTGGACGTACCTATGGACCAAATCCTCAAGACAGCAGGATGGTCAACGGAGGAAACTTTCCAACGACTTTATAACAAACAAGTCATTGAACCTGGAACATTTGCAGAAACAACTTTAAGTTCTGTAAAATAATTTACCCCATAAATAGGGGCAATAATTGGTGTTCATATTTTTACCGTTGGGTTTCAATATCGTATTGATGTCTAATGATGTTAACTCTATTCTCCCCATAATCAAGGCAGATGTGATGCATGGACTCGTTCCACGGCATGAAATCACAGAGCTTTAAAATCTTCACGTAGTCACTCACGTGACTCCGAAGTAAAATAGTAAGATTAAACGAGAACTTACCAGTTTGAAGTTTGATCGTTATTTTATGAGGAGTAACGTTGAGGGATTACGTGCCCCCCGCTTCCACCCTTGATCATATACTCAACTGGTATCTCTTCTCTAATCTTACTATGTTTAGTCATTACAGTTATCTGTGATTTCACACCGCTGCTTTGAAGAATGACACGCATGCGTCCTGGCGGGGTTCTTTACGTATTCCCTCAACGTTACTCCTCATAAAATAAAGATCACACAAGATGATGCCCGTCCAAGACAAATTATCGTAAAGGTGCAATTGGATCATGAATTTGATGATATAATGAAGAAAATTGTTCGAGGCGGACAGCTCCTTTTTGAAGGTGTGAGATTCAGTATTTACCGAGATTATCCGGCAGAAGTCTTCAAGAAAAGAGCGCTGTTCACTGAGACAAAGAGAATACTGAAGAATGTACCTGATTTGAAATACAGCTTGTTTTACCCCGCAAGACTAAGAGTCCTCTACAAGTCCAAGGAGCACTTTTTTACAGACCATGAAAAAGCACTGGAATATGCCAAAGAAGTCAGTAACATGACCATAGACTGAAGAATTTACATTACTCCTTAGGAGTCAAGCCAGATCTAAAAGGACCTTTAAAGTTCTTTTAAGAGCTTTAAGGACATTCGGAAACCGAAATGGACGGAGGACATTGGATAAAACCGTGATCTTTGTATTTTTGTTTATTAATCAATATTATTATCTGTATATTCATGCCTAACTATATATGTAACAACTAATACTTATTAAATATCTATATTACCACTAAAATTATTAACATTAACATTTCTCATAAAAATTTAATACTGTATATGATTGATAACAATGATTAATAATTAATAGTCTTCGATTAACGTAGAAATGAATTACATACTTATATTATATAGGAAGATATGCAAGAGGTAAATTAGCTTACGTCATTAAAAAAGTTTAACGGTTTTTCTCTTTATTTCTCGATTTAAAATTAAATTTATAGATTTAGCGAAAAAATTAATATGATATGTGAGAATAATAACGTTGTGAATTTTTGCTGTTTTTGAACTTTTCTGCAGGGTTACGTGCTTATGTATGTATGCATATGGGTATATATATATATATATGTATATGTATATGTATATATATGTGTATATATTGTGTGTGTATGTATGGATAGGTAAATAAGTTTGTTACTCCCAAAGAAGTTATTTGAATGTTAGAAATAATCTTTTTTTTTTTTTTTCTTCGGGCACGGAGCTGGAAATTTTTTTTTTACAAAGGCTACGGAAGTCTTTAGAATTCTAGCCACGTTAGTGTGGCTATCACTAACTACACTAATTGTAGATGTAGTTCTTTTTCTTTCACCCTATACTAACCAACTCTATCACTTTTTTCACTTTAAATATTTTTATCACTTAATGTTTGAATGGAAAAATAAGACTAATACAAGGAGATGTGTTCGGAAGAGCGATGTATATAATTTTAAATTCATCTATTTGAGGTTCTGGAGCAGGGTCAGGTTCTATGTGTTGTACCTTCTGCTCGGTTATAGACCACCTTAGAAACAATATGCAAGATGTTAATATGACAAGAGGGGGTCAGGGAATAACATTTTGTAGTTGGAATGTCAAGGGAATTAATGAACCAATTAAGAGAGGTAAAGTTTTGGCACATCTAAATTTAATCAAAACAGATATAATATTTCTTCAAGAAACACACCTTAAAAAGGAATCTCAACATAGACTTAAAGCTAAGTGGATCGCTGAATCATATCATTCCTCCTTTTCCCATAAGTCCAGAGGAGTTGCAATACTAATTCGTAAAGGAATACCTTTTAAGAACTCTTCAACAATAGTGGATATTGATGGTAGATATATTATATTAGTTGGAGAGTTAAATGGAGAAAAAGTGATTCTTCTTAATGTTTATGGGCCTAATTTTGATAACCCCAAATTTTTTAATAAAACATTTAATAAAATTCCTGAATTTACACAATATAAATTAATAATTGGAGGAGACTTCAATTGTACATTAGATCCATACTTAGATAGATCATCAAGGCAAAAAAAGTAAAATCTCAATCAAGTGTATTTCTAAATTCATTTATTAATACCACTAATATTAAGGATGTCTGGAGAATAGAAAACCCAACTGGACGGGAATATTTATTTTACTCACCAGTACACAAAACATACTCAAGAATAGATTATTTTTTAGTTGACTCTACGTTTATCCCATTTATTTATAATTCAAAATACCATAACATTATAATCTCAGATCACGCACCTGTAACATTCATGATTAAATTAAATGGAATGTCCGAGAAACAAGCATATTGGAGATTTAACCCACAAATTTTGAACGAAAGATCATGCCAGGAATATATTATTAAACAGATTCAAATATTTTTTGAGGTAAATGACAACCCTGACACACCTACTTCTCTTATGTGGGAAACGTTTAAAGCGTATGTTCGAGGTACATTAATTTCTGCTCAAGCATTTTATAATAAAGAGAACAGGATTAAGCAACAAACATTGGAAATTGAAATCAAGCAACTAGATATAGAAAATGCGAGAATGCCATCTACTTTAAAACATAATAAAATTGCTGTATTGAAATATAAATTAAATAAAATGTATTCAGAACAAGTAATAAAACTTTATCAAAAAACCAAACAACTACATTTTGAATTTGGAGACAAACCACAAAAATTATTAGCACGTCAGTTACGAAAAATGGAAGGGGAAAAAACAATTCATAAAATTAGAACAGAGACAGGAGAATTATTAAAAATGCCCAAGGACATAAATGATAGATTTCTCCAATTCTATCATAACCTTTACTCAACTAAAACCGTAGCACAATCAGAAGGAATAGCAGATTTTTTAATAAAATGTAATTTAAAAGGTTTAGATTCAAACGATAGAGAATTATTAGAAAGGGAGATTACGATAAAGGATATTGAGGAGTCTATTGGCTCTTTAAAAAATGGTAAAGCAGTAGGACCAGATGGTTTAGGTTCCGAATTTTATAAAAAAAATTATGATTTGCTTAGCCCACGTTTACAAAGACTGTATGAGTATATATATACTCAACAGAAACTTCCAGACACTTTAAATGAATCAATAATAACACTTATTCCTAAAGCTGATAAAGATCTGGAAGACCCGGGATCATACAGAGCAATTGCACTTTTAAATACAGATCAGAAAATTTTAACTAAAATACTAGCGCATAGATTAAGTACAGTGATGAATAAATTAATACACCCTGACCAAACAGGCTTTATTCAGAAACGGTACTCATATTATAATCTAAGAAGATTATTTAATATTATATATTCCAAGAGAATTATTAATGAAGATCTAGCAATAATTTCACTTGACGCTGAAAAAGCATTTGATCAGGTCGAATGGCCTTATTTATTTTCGGTGATGGAAAATATGCAGCTAGGGGAGAAATTCTGTACATGGATAAAACTGTTATATACAAATCCCACGGCTAGAATATTTACAAACCAAAGGTTGTCACCTAAATTTAGCCTATCTAGGGGTTGTAGACAAGGATGCCCATTATCTCCATTATTATTTGCGCTTGCTATTGAGCCACTGGCAGAAAGAGTTAGGGGGCATCCGGAAATACATGGGTATAACACAAAGGACACAGTGAATAAAATTTCTCTATACGCAGATGATGTATTAATTTACATTACAAAACCAGAAATTAGTATTCCAAACTTATTAAAGCTAATAACCCAATTTGGTTCACTTTCAGGATACAGAATAAATTGGAATAAAAGTGAAATTATGCCAATAAGGGAACATAACAAACAGATAATACAACAATTTCCATTTAAAATAGTAAATGAAAAATTTAAATATCTAGGTATTTATGTAACTAAGATATATACATCATTATTTAAAGCAAATTTCCCCCCATTACTGAATAAACTACATAAGAATATTCAATACTGGAAAACACTTCCTATCTCAATGGTAGGCAAAATCAATGCCATAAAAATGATTTTTTTACCGCAAATATTATATCTTTTTCAGACAATTCCGATATATCTGGCAAAAAACTTTTTTTTTAAATTGGACTCTATTGTTAATGATTTTATCTGGGATTATAAGAATCATAGGATAAACAAAAGACATCTGTGTAAATCAAAAATAAATGGAGGCTTGGTTTTACCCAATTTTTTGTTTTATTTCTGGGCAGTTAACATTAAAAATATGAATTTCTGGTTGGAAGAAATAGATCATCAACCAGACTGGTTAAAAATGGAAAAGGAAGATTGTTTACCTTTTGATATCGGTTCGATATTATTTGCTACGTCTAAATTAAACAAAAAAATTTATAGGGAAAACCCTATAATATTTAGTGCTATACGAATTTGGAAACAATTAAAAAAGACATTAAAATTAGATAATTTATCACTTTTTCTTCCAATTGTGAATAATCCTTTGTTTAAGCCTTCATGGTTGGACGGGGGTTTTACACAATGGAAGAATTATGGAATTAAAAATATGGGACAACTTTACAAGGAAGGCACTTTTCTGACATTTCAGGAATTGCAACAGACTTATGGACTTCGAGGAAATGATTATTTCAGATATCTTCAACTTAGAGATTATGTAAAATCGAACTCCCAAAATTTTCGAATTAGAAATTCAGAAATTCTTGATGAATGTTGGAACAAGCATCCTAATACAGAAAAATTAATATCTTATATATATAATATCTTATTAGACAGTGACATTCCTTCGACGGACTTACACAGACAAACATGGGAAAAAGAATTAAATCAAGTAATAACGAAAGATACTTGGGAAGAAAGTTTGCAACACATACATCAGTGTTCACTAAACGCCAGACATTCTCTAATACAATTTAAAGTAATACATAGGTTACATTATTCAAAAACAAAACTACATAACATTTTTCAACATATCTCACCTATATGTGATAAATGTCAACATTTAGAAGCTACATTATCTCATATGTTTGCAAACTGTATAAAAATTAAAAAATTCTGGGTAAATATTTTTAGTATAATATCTAAAGTAACCAACACACAATTGGACCCAGATCCAAAATTAATAATTCTCGGAATATTAGAATTAAATCAAACACTTAGAACAACACAAAGAAACTTTATTGATTATAGTTTAATAACAGGAAAAAAATTAATTCTAAAATTTTGGAAAGGCCCTACGGCCCCCACAATCAAAATGTGGATTATAGAAATGACGGAGACCTTAAACGTGGAAAGAATCAGATTTTCCCTGTTGGACAAACAGGAATTATTCGTTGGAACATGGTCTCCTTTTATTGATTACTTAAAGGGTCAGAATGGTTCAACACAGGAACCTGACTAGCACGCGGGCTAAAGAATGGATGAAATACTATACTCTGAGATGTACGAATATATCTCGAATGAAGTCTTTTTTATTTTAATAAATTTTTCCATTCATCTTTAACTAACTTTTTCCTTGTTTTTTTTTTGTTTTTTTTTTCTTCTCTTTCTTTTCTTTCTTTACTTCATCTATCTCTTTAGTTCTATCTAGTTTAAAAAAAAAAAAAAGGCAAAAAGTATTGGAGACAATGTAATAATAATTGACAATATTATCAATTTAAAAATGTAAGACTGTAATGATGTAATTAGATTATGTACCTATCTCCAATAAAAAATATTTTCAAAAAAAATAAAAATAAAATAAAGATCAAACTTCAAACTGGTAAGTTCTCGTTTAATCTTACTATTAGTAAGCATATCAAAGGTAATGGGGAGAAGGCAGTAGAATGGGGTTGAGAAGGAAAGATTGATCGGCCATGATTGAATGACAGAGTAGACTCGAGGGGCTGAATGGCCTAATTCTGTTCCTATGTCTGTTTGAATTTATGAATTTATAAATCCTTGGGGCCTGATGGGATCCATCCCAGGTTATTGAAAGTGGCAAGAGAGGACATTGCAGGAGCCTTGGCAACGATTTCAAAGATCTTCCCTTGCCACAGGCAAATTCCCAGAGAACTAGAGAGTAGCTATTGTTGTTTCTTTGTTTAAGAAAGGAAGTAGAGAGAATCAATGGAATTATAAACTGGCGAGCCTCAAGACAGTGGTAAAGAAGCTATTGGAAAGAATCCTTTGGGATAGGATATACTCCCATTTGGAAGGGAATGGGTTAATTAGGGAGTCAGCATGGTTTGATATGCAGCAGATCATGTCTTACTAACTTGATCGAGATTTTTTGAGGAGGCGACAAAGGTGTTCAATAAAAGTAGAACAGTGGATGTTGCCAACCTTGATTTTATTAAGGCATGTGATGAAGTCCCCCATGGTGGGCTGATCCAGAAGATAAGGAATAATGGGAATAACAGTGACTTGGTCCGATCGATTCAGAACTGGCTTACTGATAGAAGACAGAGGGTTGTGGTGGGAGGATGATATTCAGCCTGGATGTCTGTGACCTGTGGATTGCCACAGAGGTTTGAGCTGGTTTGGGACCTCTGTTGTTTGTGATATATATATATATATATATATATATATATATATATATATATAACTGGCTTGGTCATCAATGTAAATGGGTTGGTTAGTATGTTTGCAGATGATGCCAAGATTGCTGTGGTCACTGACAATGAGGAAGGCTGTCAAACTATAGAGCGGGATATAATACAGCTACTGAAATGGCTTGAGAAACGATGGATGGAGTTGCATCCAAATAAATATGACGTGTTGAACTTTGGGATTGAACGATATACAATTGAATGCATTCTCCTTAACAGCATTGGTGTACAGAGGAATCTTGAGGTCCATGGCCATAACTCTGTGAAAGTGACAACACAGTAGATAGAGTGATAAAGAAGGCATATGGTATGCTTGCTTTCAGAGATCGGGGCATTGGGTATAAGAGATAGAAAGTCACAATGCAGCTTTATAATTATAGGAATCTGATTTTTCCAGTTCTGGTCCCCCATTACAGGAAAGATAGGGTTTTGGAGATGGTGCATAGGGGGTTTATTATAATGATGCCTAGATTAGAAGGTATTTGCTACAGGGAGTGTTGGTTAGACTTGGATTGTTTTCTCCGGAATGCCGCAGCCAAAGGTGACA